>NW_004524668.1:6178204-6279417 GCF_000260255.1 Octodon degus
TGTGCTTGTCAGGGAAGCACTTATTCCACTGAGCCATTGCCCCGGCCCACTCAAGGTGGTTTTTTTGTTTTTTTTTTTTTTTGGTGGAACCGGGGATTGAACTCAGATCCTTGCGTTTGCCAGTCAAGCGCTTATCCTACTGAGCCATCTCCCCAGCCATCAAGGTGGTTTTATATACTATTTATATTCCACATAAATTTTAAAATTGCTTTGTTAATTTCCATAACAAAACTTGCTTTTTTTTTTTTTGTGGCTGGCTCAGCATGGCCTGGGGGGCGGGACTGGCACAGCATGTGGGGCCGGGAATTGGACTGTGGTCCCTGTGCTTGACTCAGCTTGCCTAAATAGGCACTTTTGACTGCTGAGCTATCTTGCTGGCCCCTTGCTGGTATTTTTTGATTTTGATTGTATTGACTTCATAAATCATGTTGGGGACAATGAACATCTTAACATCATTAAATCGTTCAGTCCATAAATAGGGTACGTATATTTATTTAGGTGTTTGCTTTTTTAAAAAAAATCATTTATTTGTTTATTTGGTACAGGGTCTTGTTATGAAGCTCAGACTTGTAGTGATCCTCTTGTCTCAACCTCTCCAGTGCTGGGATTATAGGCAAGCACCATCACGCCATTTCAGGGTCAGCACAGGGCACCAGGGGTTGTTCCGGGACCAGCACAGCATGCGGTACCAGGGAACAAACCAGGGTCCTTGCACTTTCCAGGCAGGTTCTTAGACCACCAAGCTATCTCCCCAGCCCTTAGGTCTTTACTTTCCACTGGCAGCATTTTCTAGTTTTCAGAACACAAAAGGTTTGCATGTCTTTCAATTAACTTCTGAATATATTCTATCTCTTATGTCATTATGATATTTAAGATCCTTCAATTACTCAAGGCTTTGAATTTTTTTTTTTTCCCGGAACCAGGGATTGAACTCAGACCCTTGGCTTGCCAGGGAAGCACTTATTCTACTGAGCCATCTCCCCAACCCCTGAACTTTTTAAAGGGGCAAGATTTCTGTATGTTGCCCAAGCTGGTCCCAAACTCTTCCGCCTCAGAGCTGGGCTTATAGTTGCATATCACAACTGGCCTGCTCTGATCTCGGTATTCCAAACCTCCAAAGGGCTGCTCTCTGGATTCTGCCCTTTACCACTTCAATGTCAATGCTATATCTGGCTGTCATCATTTGGAACATTGCAATGTCCGGTTCCAGTGAGGAATGAGAGTTTGCGAGAAGCTGTGAAGGAGTGAGGTCTGCATCCTGGATGACTGAGCGTGGAGTCTCTGGTTCCCAATTCGATGGGCTTCCTCCGGATTGTACCATGTCTCAGATGCTATGGTAGTGCTTAGTGATGTAACTCATTGTCCCTGTTTCACAGGTAAGCCAGTAAGGCATACAAAGGGCAGGATTTCTGTGAAAACAAAGAGCAGGAGACCTCAAGCCCAGCTTTTGGGTCTTGTCAGAGAAGACCTGGAGCAGCAGGGCTGCTTCTCCGGAGCCCAAGAGGAGAGTCTGCCTGAGAAGCGCTGGGGAGTCCAGCCCAACCCTAGCGGGTGGATGGCTGGCCAGTGTCATGCATGGAACATGAATTCTCCCCAGCGTGCACATAAAACTCCAACAGCTGGCGTGCATGTGAGAGGCCTTTCCACAGATCCGATCAAGACCCCTGCTGACAGACGTGACACAAGCACTCTGGTCCTGCAGAAGGCAGCTGTGAGTTCTCCCAGGTACCCATTAGAAAAGCAAAAACAAACCCCTGAGATGATTGTGTCTAACCTCAGAGGAAAGTACCCTCTTGGCCCTGAAGCCCTGGGCTGTATTAAAAAAAAAAAAAAAAAGTGGATTGCTAGTGGTCTGTCTACTTTCCCTGCTTCTTGTACATGTTTTTCAAGATGCTGAGGGGTGGAAAAAGTTGATCTAAGCTGTCTAGCCGAGGCTGCCTCAATAAACCACAGTTTTTTGTCTCCCAAGAAAATCAGCGCTTTTTTTGTCTGCACTTCATCCTACTTAAGGTTTCAACGACTAGAAATTATTGAGGCCCAAAAGGAGTCTGGTGCAGCCATTTGCATGAGCTTACTCAGAATGCCTGGCATGAGTCTTCTCTTTTCTTCTTCCTTCCTTCCTTTTTCAGCATCTTTCTCCTTCTTTTGGTGAGTACCTTGGCACCCCTATTATCAAGGAGACAGTCCTTTACTTTGCCATTGGGTCCTCATGGCTGTCAGCCCCAGGGTTGGGCTCATGGTTGAGGCCACTGGTACAGAAGCCATGACCACAGGCAAGTGAGATTACCTAAGAGTTCAGCACCAAGTGACAGATAAGAGGATCTTCCCCCAACCCTTGGGTGCTCCACCTCTGAGTGGCCATATAGAAGGGAACGTGTCTGCAGAGAACAGAGCAGGAGCCACCCTAGAGGCAAGGTGAAGGCCAGGAGAGTCCTGAGCTGTCATGGAAGCCATGGAAGAAAGTACCATAAGGAGTAGGAAGCAACTAACAGTGTCAAACGCTATTCTGGAGCCAAGGAGATAGCTCAGTGGTGTAAGCACCTGCCTGGCAAGTGCAAGTTCCTGAGTTCAGTCTACAGTACCATAAAAAAAAAAAAAATAGATAGACCAAATACTATTCTGGAGTCATAAGAGATGAGACTGGAAAAGGTCCAAATGATCTTTGCTTGGGAGGTTATGGTGACCTTGGAGCTATTTCAGGGGAGAGTGAGGACAGAGACAGGGAGGGGCGGGAGAAAACAGACAACTCTTCAGCTGTGAAAGGCAGATGGGGTGTAGGATAGAAGAGGTGTGAGGGTCATATAATTTTTTTAAATGTATTTAGTACAGTGTTTGCAGGGTCTCACTACACAGATTGGACTCATAGTGATCCTCCTGTTTTCATCCTCCCAAGCACTGGGATAACAGGTGCGTGCCACCACACCCAGTCTTAGTCACTGTCTCAGTGTGCTCTGGGTGTGGGCCCAGTGCGGCACACCGCGGATTGAACCCCAGTGCCTGTGCCTGCCTGAGCAGGCGCTTTAGTCCACTGAACTATCTGGCTGGTCCATCAGGTAATTTTTCCTTAAAAAAAAAGCTGAAGGCTGATGGCGTAGCTCAGTAGTAGGGCGGCTACCCAGCACACGAGGCCCTGGGTTCCATCCCCAGCAGCACAAACACACACAAAGGCATGTATGAAACCAGAGTAACCATCTTGTTGAGAGGAGTAGTTGATTCTGAGGAGAGAGCAGATAATCAAACTGTAAAGTTCCCAGAGAACTGAACCCCCTCAAGTCCATCATTTTCCAACTCACTTGATGGACAGTTCCCCTTGGCGCAGAGTTTATTTCAGTCAGTGTTTTCCCAAAAGCACAGGGCCCAACTTACCTGAAAGGCCTAGGGCTAAACCAGTTAATATGGCCAAAGCCATGTTCTGGCTCCAGCCAGTCAGGATCCTTTCCTCTGGACTTGCGGGTGGGAGGGTAAACTCAATGTCTGAAAAATGAAGGTTTAAGTTGCAAAAAAAAAAAAGGGGGGGGGTGTATGCATACCTGGGCTACACCCCAGAAATGACTTTGAAGTCAGTTTAATGATAGGGAAGACAAGATGGCCACAGGGTATTTAGTCCTCCCTTCTGGCATATTTCAGGGTTCTCCCATAGCTCTAAAGCAACACTCAAACATCTAAAACCACTGTGCTAACCTGGGACGACCCCCCTCAATTAAGAAGCAGGCCCAGGCCTGTTCATTGGAGGTGCTTGAGGAGTTAAGCAAACCCCCCGGCCTGCTGGGATAATTGTGAATTTATTAACCAACAATTCCAGATACAGGGACTTCATTGACAAATAAAAGATAGAGACCATGCTGGCCAGCCTTGGGTAATGTCTGCTTTTGTGTGGCCTTTGCCAACAGAAGCCTGTCTGCCTACAGTGGAAGGCTGCTCTTCCGAGGCTCTCAAGTGATGTTAGTATAGGACTCGGGGCTTCCTTTCCACTTGCCTCAACGCAGAAAATACTTCTGGGCATCTGCTTCGTGTAAGTTGCTATGAGCTGGGAAGAAGTAGCATTGGCTTTTGCAGGCACCTATTTCAGTGTGGTCGTTCTGAAAACACTCCTGAGTAAGACAGACCAGAAGTGAGGCTAAATCCACCCAATTATATGTGTGACTTTATGTAAATTATTTTGTTTACACTTCCATTCCTCTTCTGTGAAACAGTAATAGTAAAACGATTGTTGGGGTGGGGAGACAGCTTGGTGGTCTAAGCACCTGCCTGGCAAGTACAAGGATCCTAGTTTGATCCCCAGTACTGTATGCCATGCCAGCCCCAGAAGCCCAGACACACTGGGCCAGCCTCCAAACCAGGCATGGTGGTACATGCCCGTAATCCTAGCACTAGGAAGGCTGAGACAGGATGATTACTATGAGTCTGAACTGTGTAATGAGAGTCTGTATCAAATAAATACATAAATAGTAGAAGGATTGTTGCAGGAATCCATGGAGTACCCGTCTTTTTGTTATCTGCATTTGTTCTGTGTATTCACACGCAAATCCTGTCACTCTGATGCTGTTATCTTCATTCATATACCTTCATGGAACATTTATGTTCTGCATCCAGAAAGTGCACAGCAAGTAATTAAAAGAGGATTCGGGAACGAGAAGGGGTCCCAGAACTAAGCGTTCAGAAAAAGAAGAGAAGCCAGGAATGGTGGCACACTCCTGCAATCTCAGCACTCAGAAGGCGGGGGCAGGAGGACTGCAGTGAGTTTGAGACAATCCTGCATTACACAGGGAGACCCTGTCTTAGAAGAAGAAGAAGGGGCTGGGGAGATGGCTCAGTGGAATAAAGTGCTTCCCTGTCAAGCACAAGGGTCTGAGTTCAATCCCTGGTTCTGGGGGAAAAAAAAAGATAAGAAAAGGACGGGGGCTGGTGAGATGGCTCAGTGGTCTAAAGCACCTACTTAAAAAACAAGTTTAGTAAAGCACAGGGACCGCGGTTCAATCCCCTAGCACCACAAGCCAGCCAGCCCCGCCCCTGGTGGGCTGAGCTGGCGCCACACACACACACACACACACACACACACACAAATTTTTTTAAAAAAACAAAAAAGAAGAGGAGCCATCCAATATGTTCAGAGGAAACACGAAGCCCAGGAGAGAATCATGTTTGGACAGCCAAGGCTGGTGCACAAGTGGGAGGTACAGTCGTCATAGCAGATCCCAGAGGCCAGGGGAAAACCGAAGCTCAAAGTGACCATGAGCTTCTACACTATGGAATTCCCAGACCAGCCTGAGAAGAGTAGTTTATGGGCAGGAACCCACAGGGTTCTGGTGGGTAGGGAAGCAGCAAAGTAGGGAAGGTGGCTAGGAAGAGATGAGGCATCAGGCAGTTTTGTGTTCCTGGGAAATGTTTTGAAGCAGATGGGAGTATTGAGGAGGAAACTGATGACTCAGGAAAGGAGGAACCGGCATGCAGGTGGAGGATCCAGTGCTTCAAGGAACACAAGCCTTCCCTGTAAAAGCAAGGAAGGCTGAGAATTCAGGGAAGGTACAGACATGTTGGGACTTGACAGGGCTTTTGTCAAGAATGAGGCCAGGTTATCTGCCTAAATCGAAGGATGAGCAGAGGATGGGAAGTCTGAGGAGGAAGAAGGTTGAAATATCCTTATTTTAGAATGTGGGAGTTGACTGGCTGAGCGTGGTGGTGCCCATCTGTAATCCCAGCAAATGAGTTTGAGAACTGCATAGCAAACCCCCAAAGACACACATACATGAAGAAGAGGAGGAGGAGGAGGAGTGCAAGAGGAGAAAGAGAAAGTGAGGAGGAAGAGGAGAGGACGACTGCAAGAGAAAGTGAGGAGGAAGAGAGGGGGGAGGAGGAGTGCAAGAGGAAAGTGAGTAGGAAGAGGAGAAAGAGCAGGAGGAGGAGGAGGAAGAGGAGGAGGAGAGAAAAAGAAGAGGAAGAAGGAGGAGAAGGAGGTGGTGGGAGTTGACTATAAAGAAATAGGAACTTAAGGCTGGGGAGATAGCTCAGTGATATAACCACCTGCCTGACAAGCGCAAGGTACTGAGTTTGATCTCCAGTACTGCAAAAGCAAAAGAAAAAAAAATAGGAACTCTGTGTGGTTGTCCATAACTGTAATCCCAGCACTCTGGGAGGATAAGGTGGAGACTCATGAGTTCAGCAAGAAAATGGAGAGAGAGAGAGAGAGAGAGAGAGAGAGAGAGAGAGAGAGAGAGAGAAATTAAGATTGCTAGGCAGGAATGAAGCCTTGTTTGAAATTTGTGGACATCAACTTTAAGTGACAGCAGTCACACTCAATTTTCCAGAAGCATTCAGATGTTTGATGAAGGTAGAAAGTAGGAGAGTAGCCGGGTTTTCTGCGGGCTGGGCAAGTTAGCCAAAAAGGGAGGGGACACAGGGCATGTGGGTGTTTGTGAAGAAGTATAACAATCATTTCTAAGTTGAGTACTTTATTAATGAGTCCTAAGTGAGCCTGAGAAGGAAGACATGAAAACCTGGCAAGGTCAAAGGTTCACAGGTCTGAAGTTGAAGAAATACTTGTGCGTTGACACTAGTAAGGAGGTTAAGATGTTTGCAGGGTACGTGTATGGAGGTCACTCATCAGCCCATGGGAGTGAGTAGATAGTGACAGAGCAATGAAACTCACTTATAGGGAAGAAATCAACAAAGTCACAAGTCAGTAAGATTTCTCATGGATTTTTTTTTCGCAGATCCGGGGATCAAACTCAGGCCCTCGCACTTGCCAGGGAAGTGCTTATTCCACTGAGCCATCTCCCCAGCCATGGATTGTTTATAGATGCTAAAGTCATAAAGGTGAGGGAGGTGAAGGTCAGTGTATGATAGCAAACAGGCATGGCAGGTTGAATGACAGTTGGTTCCTTTTTTTGTAAGAGAAGAGAAATTGTCCTACAAATATTTATGGTGCCTTTCTGTCCACAGTCCCTGCTAGGCACCTGCTCAAGGCAATAGTTGATGGATGTAGGGGTGGGATCTGATCTAAGGCAGCCAACCTGTGGACCGAACAATGACCTGGCCAAGGAACTGTTGTCAATAAAAGATGAACTGAGCTAATTAGATTTGGTCTTGGGAGTCTGAATTATGAAACACTAGAACAGGTCATTGGTTAATAGAAACTGCTGAAGAGAGTCAGAAGGGCAAAGGTCACCGGGATGGCCCCCCATATAAGTTCAAATATTGAGGAAATAAGGTTACAAGCAAGCCAAGGAAGCCAGACAGTAAAGAAAGCTGCAGAGGCAAAAAGGAAGCAGAAATGGAGGCCCTCTGACAGGTGGTGGTTCCTGAACTCTCTTATTACAACCTCTTTTAAAGGTTTCTTTTTATTTCCTCCCCCTCCTTCCCTTTCTTCCTCTTTTTCCTTCTGTAGTAGTGGGGCCTCAATCCCCACTGAGCTACATGCCCAACCTTTTTTAGCAAGGTCTTGCTAAATTACTCAGGCTGGGTTCAAACTTGTGATCCTTCTGCTTCAGATCCCCTCTGTTGAGATTACAGTCGTGCACCACCACTCTTGGCCTTTCAAAGATTTCTGAGCAGGGAAGCAATGTGATCAGTCCTTGGGTTATGACTGAAGGCTGTTCTCAGATTATGGAACATGTTACTCATTGGCCATGTGTTCTTGGGCAATTGACTTGCCCCATTTGTTTCTCAGACCTTTCATCTGTAAAATGGGAATGACAGTACTGTGGAGGATTCAATGAGAAATTACAGATAATGCACTTTGAAAAAGACTTCCTCTATTTCTTATCTTCTTAGCATCAGTGATTTCAGAAAGTTTTCCTTCATGACTACATCCTGTGACTTCCTGGAGGTAACCACCCTTTCTTGGTCCTCTTCTTTGCCCATGGGCCACTCCTTCTGGCTCCTGGCTTGTTCTTCTTAATCTTTTTTATCTCTTCTTTCCATATTCACCTCCCAGTGAACTCATCAAGATGACTTGTGCTTTTCTTTTTCTTTCTTTCTTTCTGGTGGTACCAGGGATTAAACTCAGGACCTTGTGCTTGCCAAGCAGGGGCTTATGCTGCTGAGCCATCTCCCTGGTCCCTGTCTTGTGCTTTTAAAATAGCTTTAAGTAGAATTTTCTAGCCCTGACTCCAGACTTCTACATCTAATTACTTCCCTCACATCTCCAGTAAAGTTTCCAAAAGGCACCTCAAACATAATTTGCCCCAAATGTGTTCTTAACTTTCTCTCTGCCCCAAACTCCCTGCTCCTGCTACAATCTTATCCAGTTCAATGAATAGCAAATCCTTCTGCTGGCAATCATGTGAAAAATCTTAACACCAACCTGAACTCCTTTCTAGTCCTTACCTCCTACCAGCAATACATCAGCAAACACCTAGAATACCATTGCTTCTTGGCCCTTCCAAAGCTATGGCTGTGGTCTAATCCACCTTCATGTCTCAGCTGCCAGATTCCTAATTTTTTTTTTTTTTTTGTATTTTAGGGAAGGGTCTACAGGGTGTTCAGGGTCTCACTACTAGATCAGACTGGTGATCCAACTGTTTATAGCCTCCCAAGAGCTGGGATTACAGGCACAGCACCACCACACCCTGGGGTGGGAGTGGGGGAGGCTGGCAGGGCAGGCCAGGGGATCAAACCCCTGGGCCCTGTACTTGCTTGCAGGCACTTTAATCCACTGAGCTATTTGGCCGGCCCTCAGGTTTCTAATGTTTTGGGGCCCATTAGAAGTGGTCAGTGTTGTTATTTATTTTTCAAATGCCCCATGTCAGAGCTGAACTCTCCGTCCTATTTATTTTCTGGTGGTACTAGGGCTCAAATCCAGGACCAAGGAAGCATCATATCAGTGCTTTTAAAATAAAAATGCCTAGACCTCAGAAACAGCATTCTTTAAAGAGAGAGAGAGAGAGAGAGAGAGAGAGAGAGAGAGAGAGAGAAGAAAGAGATAGCATTTCAAGGCTCTAGTCCCCAGTCCTTTTAGAGCCTAGGTCAGAGCTCATTACAGCTCTTTCTGTTCCTGAGCTGCTTACTTAACCTAGGCTGGCCACACTGGCTTCCTAGCTGTCCATGGACATAGCAGAGTCTGGTCCCTTTGAGGTCTTTGCCCTTGCTGTTCTGTGTGTCTCTCTGTTCTCCACGTGGCCCACTCCCCTCTTCCCTTCCACTGTCTGATGTAATGTTATTTCCTAAGTTAGGCTCTTCTTGACCATGCTTTAAAACACGACCACACTTGGCTAGCTTGCTTACTGCTCCCTCACTCTGATTTTTCTCACCAGCTCTGATCACCTGGAGACTATCTTTGCTTGGTAGCTGATTTTCTCCTGGTAAGTGTCCAAAATCCACACAGCACAGTTGGTATAGTACTTGCCTAGCATGCATGAGGCCGTGTTTAATCCACAGCACCCTCTTCTCACCACCACCACCCATTTTTGCGGTACTTACCTGTATCTTGTATATACATGTGGGCTTTTATTCAACTATGACCTCAGTGGCCTAGTAGTGGGGGTGGCTCATGGAGAGAATTGTCATTTAGGTTGCCGACACTTCATGAGTGACCTGATTTGATTCTAAACAGAGACAGACAGGATTTCTGACGCACTATGTGGAGCTGCAAAGCGTCTTTTAAGCAAAAGAGCTGATTTTCTGCAGCGAAGGTGAAAGTACGCACAACTACTAGTATTTATTGACCCCAATGTTCTACGCGCTTTACATGTGTCAACCTCATAACTATTTTAGTAGCGATCAGGACAGGGATCTTTACGTCACCTGTCATCTTTTGGAGCCTAAAACGAGGCCTGGTGTTCAATAAAAGGTGTGGGCCTGGCTCCTGAATCCCGCAGACCAGATGCAGCTCAGGTTCAGAGACGTGCTCCAAGTCCCTCCGTGTAACAGGCAGCAACTCTAGGGTTCCAAGTCAGGTTCCGCTCGCAGCGCGCGCTCTCTGGGCTGGGCTGGGCTTGGCTGGGCCGGCCCGCGGTAGGCACCAGTTCCGGGTCCCCGCCGGCGTCAGCGCTTGCACCGGGTGGGGCTGGGAGGGGACGGTGCCTCCCAGCCCCAGAGCCTTCCGCATCCCTGCCCCGCAGCCCTTGCGTCGAGGGCGCACAGTCCCTCTGCCAGCCCCGCTCTGCAGCTACGGGACCGAAGCTCGGTGTCAGACAGCACGTCGGTTCCCACGCCCGGGCAGTCCCGGGACCCCAGCCCCACACCCCGAGCTCCCGCAGCCGCTCCCGCCCCGCATCGCCCCGCCCCACGCCCCCGTCGGCGCTCCGCCCCGCGCGCCGCGCTCCATACTTGGCGATCGCCGCGGCCCCGCGCGCTCATTGGCCGGGAGCTGGCGGCGTGGGGGGCGGGCCGGGGCCGGCCGGGGCGGGGAAGGAAGGTGGCGGCGGCCCGGCGCGGGGGGAGGGGGGCGCTGACCCGGATGTTCACTCCTGGGCACCCGGGGAAGTGGAAGCGCCGGGCCCTGCTGCGGGGGGGACAGTCACAGACGCCGGGACTGGGACCGCCGCCGCCGCCACCATGGTAAAGGCCCTACGGCCCCGGCCCGGCGGCCCCGCCGGAGCTCGCGTCCCTCTCCCCGCGCAGACCCCAGGCCCGGGCAGGGTGGTTTCGCGGTGGGGGAGGGGCGGGGTCCGGGACCGTAGGTAGACACCGTCCCTCCCGCCCTGGCCCGGGCCGCGGCTGGCCGGGGTGGCCGGTGCCTGCCTCCTCTCCCGGCCCCCGCCCTTGGCTACGGCTGGAGCCCTACTGTCCTCTTCTTCCGTGTGCAGGCTGCTTTCCCCCGCAGCCCAGGCCAGGCACCCCCTCCGGTGACCCCGGTGTGGTCCCCTGCATCTGTCTGTGGCCAGGGAATGTCCCCTTCCCCTGTCCCCGCGGCCCAGGCTAGGCCGTCGTTTCTCCTGCCATGGCCCGGGCTAGGCCCCCCAGCCCCCAGACTCGTCCCTTCCCCGCCGCCTCAGCCTAGACTCCCGACACTTCAGTGGGAGCTTAGGTCTGTTTCTCCTCCACCGGTGAATCTTCTCTTCACTCCGTGGTCCTGCGTGTGGACCGCATCTCCTCCGCGGTGGCCCCTGCCTGTGCCTCCCTGCCCCCTTCCTCGCAGGAACCTGTTCCCCTGACTTCACTCTCAGCGTAGCCTGCGCCAGCCCCGCTCCGTCGTCCCTGTCCCAGCCCTCTCAGTGTCCCCTGCCCCCTGCCCCCTGCCCCCTGCCCCGTCCTCTACCCAGGTGCCTCTTCATCTGTACCTGGGGCGCGCCTTCTGGGCATCCCGTGGGAGGCGAGAGAGCGATCCAGTCCGACTGGGGGGTGGCCTAGTGCTGGGTGGAGGGTTACCAATTCTAGGAGAGGACGAAGAAGGAAAGGGCAGGCGTCTGAGTGCCCTGAAGGGTGCCCCAGGCCCTTCCCGCGGCGCCGCCCCGTACAATCTCAGGGCACGTCATTGGCATGCCCGGGTCTGAGCGGGACAGCGGGGTGAGCATGGGGGAGCAGACCAGTCAGAGGTGAGCGCACAATCGCGCTTGTGAAGCAGCAGGCCTGGTGTGGTGGAGGTGGGCACCAGGCTCAGAGCCCCACATACGGCCGGACACGATGCACCCAAGCAGGCGCAGCCTCCCTTTCCCCCTAAACTGTCAGCTGGTGAGGGTTGGAACTGCTGATTATGGAGGTGCGTCGGATCAGGTGAGAGAAACTCCAAGACTGAGCAAGCTCCACTCCGTGTTTGTTTTGGGAATGAAGGCAGGAGCCCGATTTTCACACAGGCCCTCACACTTGAGCCTGCCCTCCATCCCCTTTGGAGTCCTTCTCGGGGCAGACCGGTTGGAAGGGCCTGGGACTTCTGCTTCACTTGGTTTAGGAAGTCTAGATGAGTGGACTGTCGAGCCATCCACCTGGAGCCGTCCACCTGCTGCATCCCGGCCCGTGTGGGTCCCTGTATCCATGCAGCCATATGATTGCCCCGGATACGCCCCCCAAAGGTGTTTGAGAATTCTGGTTCCTTATATTGCTATTGAATTAAGGAGACTAATTCAGATTGGCTGGGTTTTTTGCTTGATGTCTTCCTTTATATGCATTGAAAACATGGGAGATGTCACTGTTGCGCTGTTGCAATTGACTGAAAACTCACAAAGATGGGCCTTGCCCGCAGCCTGCGTGGAGAAGGACTTCTTCAGCATAATTGTAGGGAAGACTGTAAAAGCGCAGTAAAGTTTTCCAGGTGTGCTCTCAGGGCAAGAGCAGGGGTGGATGGGTGGAGTGGCTTGGTGGGGCTGCTCCCTGCAGCGTATCAGGTAGGGAGGGGCTGTTCTCCAGACTTAATGGAAAGTGCTGCTGCTGACTCAAGAAGCACATAGGTCACATGAAGTGTCTTAGGAATCCTGTACATGGCTCTTCCTCGGACAGTCTGAAAAGACTGGGTGGGGTGGCGAAGGGTGTACTATCCACGGGACACTGCTTCGTCTGCTTGAGCTCATTTAACCCACACAGAATCTTCAGGGGTGTTTGCTGTCCCCATTTTACAGGCTTAGGAGGGGGTGTAACTTATTCGCAATCTTGCTCAATCAGTGAAAGAGCCATAGTTGATCCGTGGATGTACATCTGGCAGGTTAACCTGCCCATTGTTCGTGCTGCCTGTGTCAGGAGATATAACAGCAGTGCTTAGGAGAGATAATAACGGGCCATGCAGCCTTCCTGGGAGGGGAGCAACAGCACTTCTGCTCTACTGGTTGTGTGCTGGAATTTTGCGTAGAAAATCCTTCTCAGTAGTGCAACCTTATTAGAGGGATGCGGGCTCTTTTGAGGCAAGGGGATTTCTGTTTTTTCTGTGGCTGTTTCCCTGGCGCCTAAAACAGCATCTGACACTGAAAGAAATGACAGGAAGGGCCCAGTGCACTGTCGCACACCTCTGATCTCAGCTACTTAGGAGGCTGAAGCAGGAGGATTTGGAGTTTGAGGCCAGCCAAGGTAACATATCCGAACCCTTACCTCCAAAAGACTACAAACAGGTGAATGCTGTCTTTTGAGATGTGTCTATTCCTATGAAGTTAACTACTTGGATTTGGTATTTATTCTCTTGATAACTTGTTCTTGTTGTCTCCTAGGCTCATAAGTAGTTTCTGTTTATTGTCAAACTTTTTACTTGAATAATCTGATAAGCCAGTGTACATAAGTTCGGAAAAGTTGGGGCTGCATCATAGGCAGATTAATTTAGACCACCATGGTTTTTAATTTTCAGTAGGCCTGATGCTAGAGAAACAGCTACATCTTAGTATTCCATTGAAGGAGATAAGGGTTTGCTTTGACTTTGGAGGAATGCTGTGGGTTCTGTAGGTACTAGTTCCGCCTTTCCACTTAAGAATGCATAGGCAAATAGCATTTATTTGCATTACTTTATCAGCTAATAATCTTACCATCCCTCAGTGCTTTATAACTTTAGAACACTTTTCCTAACACAGCTCTGGCTTCTAATTTAGGAATAATTATTCTGAGAGTTAGAATTGTAGTGCTTGATGGTGGGGCTGTAGCAGGGAAGGAGCCAGGGAGGCCTCCTTAGGCAGCTCCCAGATGGTTTTGTCTAACAGGAGCTGATAGGAAAAGTCCCTCATGTTGCAAGGGAAAGCAGTAGAGTTGGTACTGAAGTGTCTTAGCCATCTCTTATTGAGGATAGGACACATAGTTTGACTCACTATATATATATATATATATATATATATATATCATATAATCCAGCTGACCTCTTTGGTGTACTGCTTGCAAAAAGTAGGCAATAATCAATACTTGGAAACTGAGGAGATGATAAGCCTTGCCGTTGAAAGCTGATCTTCCTATTTATAACTCAGTAGGAAGTCCTTTTCCTTTCCATTCCATGGAGGAGCGAAAATAACCCACTGTACACGGCACTGGTACCTGGCTCTTCACAATCCTCCCCCACCTAGCCAAGTACAGAGACATGCCAGCGAGTGACTGCAGTGATAGGATACCGTGACTTCAGTATGTGTGTGCCTTTTTTTTTTTTTTTTTTTTTTTGGCGGAACCAGGGATTTGAACTCAGACCCTTGCACTTGCCAGTCAAGCGCTTATTCTACTGAGCCATCTCCCCGGCCCCAGTCTGTGTGTGCTAAGTGCTTATTCTGAGGTGCTTATGTGGATACGGGGCAAGACAGACAAGGGTGTGTGCACTGACAATGTCCGTTGTTAGGGGGTGGGCCCATCACTCTGACCTACAGTTTAAGGGGGAAAAGCTTCATTGAGTATAACTGCAAGTGCATGAGCATGAGCTATGGCATGAGGCTGAAGAGAAAGTTGGGGCTGTGCTGGGCTCCACGCCCAGGCCTCTTGGGGTGTCTGCTCTCCCATCTGCCAGTGCAGTGCAAGTGAGTTCCAAATGTTTGCAATCTGTTCCTCCACACACCTGGTGCACTCTCCCACTGGGAGTGCAGCCTCCTGGTGCTGCGGGAGTCCAGCCCTTCATCCTGGGTCCCTGCCACTGAGGGGCGAGGGCCCCTGTGATCCAGAAACAGGACTTAGGTTTCTGCTCAGCCCCTGTGGTACTTAACAGGGAGCCCAAAGCTGAGGTCCAGTGACAGCGTGACTCTTCTGTGGGACCCACTTGATCAGAAACTGAGCGGCAGGGCCTGTAAGCGCAGGATCTTGTCCCATTTCTCCTTGCCGCAGATTCTTCCAGTGAGGATAGGGTGGGAAGCCAGATAATGCCATTGCAAAGTCACCCTTCTTGGGACCAGAGCAGTGCCATTCCCAGAGCTTGGCTTGTGTAGGTTAATATTTCAGTGTTAGGAGATGGGAGACTTAACTTTTTGGGGGGAGGGGAGCCTTCTGCATGGTAAAGGAGTGCTCTTCCACTGGACTCCGTGCTTAGCCATTTTTATTTTCATTTGACAGTCTAGCTGAGTTGCCTAGGCTGGCCTCATATTTGTAGTCCTGCTTCAGCCTCCCAAACAACTGGGATTATAGGTGTGTGCCCCTGCACCTACTTGAGAGTTAACATTTATGGGTGACTAGCCCTGTACCACACAGTCTGCTAGAAGCTTTAGCTCATTGAGTTGCCCTTGCTGTAGAACCCATTGAGCAAGGTGCTGGCTTAGGCAGGCGGCAGCATAGTATATCGGTGGTGAATCTTTGAGAGACCAAGTGCCCAGACTGCAACCCAAAAGTCATTTATTTATCACAAAGTGCCAACATTGCAATTAAACCTGAATACTACAGAGGTTTTAGTTTAGTAAAAGCCATGCATGTGCCTGGTTCACGTGCAACAGAGAGGGCTCAGTGTTTCCACTCTGGTACCCGTACCATGGGTTCATAGGTTCATCACCATTGGTAGAAGTCAGAAGTGTACTGCCTGAGAAGAACCATAGTACCTCCCATAAGAAGAGTAAAATGAGATAGTATATGAAATAATGTTTGTTTGGTGCTTCAAATGTTATCTAGCACATAACTGTATAAACATTAGCCATTACTATCACTGTTTTATAGATGAGGTATGAAGAGGTACGTTTAGTTCCTGTGAAGCTGCTAGAGGAATTGTGTTTCCTGATTCCAGAGTCAGACCCTTTTTCCCTGCTTGTAATTGCCTGCTGATGGATGCTTTAAAGCTCTCTCTGAGCCAGGCTCTTGTCATTCTGGTTGCCTTGTCTGTGCTGCTGGACCCTGTTTCGAGTGTGCGTGTGTGGCGGAGGGGGGGGAGGTGGTCCTTGTGCTCTTCCTGGTTGGGAAGAAAGGACAGGACTGGGGATAGCACACGAGCTCTACCAGAACATGGGCCTCGTGCGCTGCATCTTGTGCTGGCCCCTCTGGTACCCAGCGAGTACTTTAGAAATAGTAGGTGAAGGAGTGGTGGGAGCTGGGGGCAGCTGTGTAGTGAGGCACGGCCGGCTTGGATCCTGTCTGATGCTCAGTATGTGGCCTAAGTGAGGATCCTGTCTACCTTACCCTCAGCCCTTGATCTGCAGGGTAAGGAGAACATTTTATAGGGGTCCTAGGAAAAATAAATGAAGTTTTTAATGTACTTACTCTGGAGCCTGGCACACACTGGCTGGTAGCTGTGGTCATTATTTGCCTTATTCTGTATATTGCAGGATAAGAGTCTAATGCAGTGTCCAACAGGAAAATAGGCAAGATGCATCTAAAACTTCTAAGTGCAGTAGGAAATAGTAGTGCTGGAAAAGACTTTCTTTTTGTTGCTGTTTTTTTGATAGAAGGTCTCACTGTGTGTCTAATCCAGGTTGGCCTGGAATTTACCATGTAGCCTCAAACTCGCAGTGCCTCAGTCTCCCAAGTGCTAGGATTACAGGTGTGCACCACCACACCCAGCTGGGAAGAGACTCAGGAAGGACCACATGTGTCCAGGTGTGGTTAGTGTTCCATTTCCTGTAGCAAGTCCTGCACATACTCCAGGCCACAGCCAGCTTGGGAAGACTTTGCCCAGGCAAAGAAGGCAGGGTGGGGCACCAGCTCCACCAAAGCTAAGGTCGGGGATGTGAGCGGCATGTGAGTGTGAGAACCAAGGAATGGATGAGAGGGTGAGCTGCAGGACACCTCAGTTGCTAAGCTAAGGAGTTTGCATTTGATCTGGGACAGTGCGGAGCCAGTGACATTTTTGACAGGGCAGGTAGAAATTTGAGGAGGCTGGCAGAATGGAGGTATTTTAGAAAGAGTCCTTTGGCTGTGGTGTACAAGAAGGACTGGGAAGATGACAGGGACAGGCCCGGGAGGGAGGTGGGGCAGGCAGGGCTCAGTAGGTATCAGCCTGAGAGGTTGAGGGCCCGGGCTGCTGTACATCTGTGAGTGTGGAAAGGAAGATAAAGAGGAAGCCGAGTGAGATGTAGAGATTCACCACCTCTGAGCTGAGGGGACGCTTCTGTCCCCGGAGGTCCCCTGTGCAGGCCTTCTGATTGGACCTCGTATCCTTGACACACAGCTATCTCTGGTCAGTTTATATCCTAGGAAGTCTGCAAAGCCTTGATATCCTATTAACACCGAACAAAGATGTCAGCATGGTTATCCCGGGGATCAGCCAGCCAGCCGGCTCACATCTGCCGGTGCCACCCCGTCCAGCCCATTGTGCACAGCAAAGCGCCTTGCTTGTTCGGGCTGCTGAGGGAGCGCCCAGTGTGGAGGCTGTGCGGGGCATTAGGAGAGCAGCAGCAGCTGGTTTACCGACTGCTTTTCAATGCCCCATGTAGCCGTGTGGAGGAAGGAACTGAGGCCTACCTAAGCAGTCCTGGTGCCAGGCTCAGCTGCCTCCGGGGCTGATTTCAAGTCACCCCTTCTGGGGACATGTGTTGAGTAGTCAGGTAGCCCTACTAAACACTTGGGTCTGAGTCTTAGAGTGGAGAAAGCAGCACATCCAAGCCACCTATCCTGGACTGCAGGGCTGAGTGCAGAGCCAGGGTGGTGACACATCAGGCATGCAGCTGGGCCTATGCTCACCTCTTGACCGTGCTTCCACCTTTCCTGCTGTCTCAGGAAAACTGAAAAGGAGCTCTCACCTGCAACGATCAGTTTGCACTGCTCTAGTCCTGTGTCTTCCAAGGCAGTGGCCCAGCTGGTTACCATTCACCTGAGGCATTGGGGTGGTTGTGAGTCAAGTGAGCTTATGGGTTGGAGGAGTAGACGTGCCTGGCACAGCCTCAGTGCGAGAGGAGTGTTGGCTGTTACCATCGTGGTTCTTTTATTAACCTGGGTGGTTGACATCTGATGTTTCATTTAACTTCCCACCAGCCTGGCAGGCACGTACTGGCCCCTTCTTCTGAGACCCCCTAGAGGTGGAATCACTGGCTCAGGATGGCAGCGTTAGGGGTCAGTCTGGTTAAACTGCACACTGGTGAAAACTTGTGGCCTGGCCAGGTGTTTTGTGGTCTCAGGGTTCTTTTACAGCACAGACTGCAGGCACTTGTCACCTCTAGCTCAGCCCCTGAATATCTGCTTCAAGTGCTCTGCAATGCTGCTGCTGCTTGTGCTGGACTCACAGGACCCTTCTGTGTTAGAATCTGTTTTGAAATCGTTATCTGATTTAACAGTACTGGTCTTATAAGAAGATTTGGCATTCCACTTACCAAGAGAAATATCTTCAACTTAAAATACAACCCACAGGCTGGGGAGATAGTTTGGTGGTCTAAATGCCTGCCTGGCAAGTACAGGGACCCAGTTCTATCCCTGGTACCACATGCTGTGCTGGCCTCATGCCCCACCAGCCACTATGTCTGGGCATGGTGGTGCACACCAATAATCTCAGCACTGGGGAGGCTGAGACAGGAGGATCACTAGGAGCCCGAGCTGCATAGCGAGACCCTGTACCAAATAAATAAGTAAATAAATGATTAAAAAATACAGCCCATGCATTGCTAGGAAATGTATCCTTAGGTAATTTCATTGATATGCAAGCTTCATGGAATATATCTAGCTAAGGAATTTGCATTTGATTTGGGACAGTGTGGAGCCAGTGACATTTTTGACAGGGCAGGTGGTACAATATTATGGGACCACCATGGCATATGCAGTCTGACCTTGACAAAATGTTAACTGGCAGATAAAATTAAAAAGATGCTTTTGCCTGTACCCTTTCTGCTGGGGTAGATGAATAGCAAGCAGCTTTTGGTTAGAACTGAGCCAGTCACATTTCCTGGTAGTACCAAATGCCGTTTCTCCCTCTCGGTTGTACTGTGAGTGCCAGAGAGAGTTCAGGGTTGGCTTGCTTCTGCCCTGATAGGCCATCTCTAGTTTCATATGTGCAGCTTCCTGCTTAGCAGCAGTTTCATGCTCAGAAGTGGGGAGGAAGAGCTTTTATCCAACACACCCTCAGATGAAAAGTTTATACGTTGGTCATACTGGGGGAGCCACTCTGGAGTTGCAGCTATGGCTCTTCTCTGGATTTATCAGTCCTTTGCTTTTCTTCTGACTGCCTGGTGGCCAAGCTTGGGATCTGGTTGCTCTATTTCAGATTTTCATCAGGAACTGTCCTTGCTTTCTCTGTGTGCACCGTATAGACCGCCTGTCCTGAAGTCTCCTCCAAACTCGGAGTCTACAGACCCCTGGTTGTCCCGAGGTTTGAGACTTCTGACGGATCTTGAGGAGAGCGTGACTGTGGGGAGCTAGAGGTTGCCCTGTAACAGCTGCACTCCTTCCAGGGATGAGCACATGGTCGGTGCTGGGGTCTCCACTGCTGACAGCCATGGCCCCCTCCGCCTTCTGCTTGAGCATCCTGCAGACATTATCTCTCACTCTCAACCACAGCCCTGGGAGGCCTGTTTCCTCCTTTGTAGATAAGGAGACCAGAATTCAAAAAGGGCAGTAACTTACCCAGGGGCCTAGCTAGGTACAGTGGTGGCAGTTGCCTTGGTGGGCCAGCCCAGCCCCGTTTAAAAGCTCATGCTGATTGAATCCTGCTTGTAAGGATGAGAAAATTGAGGCTGAGGGGTTCCACTCGAGGCCCAGCCACAGTGACTGAGGTGATCTGGGTCCGTTTCAGAAGTGTTTCTGGTTCAGGATGTTGTTGAGATGAAAGTGGTGGGAGCTTTGTGAACTGTAAGGCTGATTTTGGAAAGACACCTGCCACTGGTGGAAGTGCTGCCTGGGTCAGGCAGGTGGTGTGGTGTCCCCCAGACGGAGTTGTGCAGGAATGCTGGCAGCCTTGTATTGGTTGACAGAGCCTTCCAGGGTTCCTTTGACTTCCCTGTGAAGCCTAACCCAGCCTTGGGCACCTCGCATACCTGGTGTAATAAGCTGCAGGACTTCTAAAAGGAAAGAGGACTGAATATTTAGGAGCAGATTGAATTTGTTACTTGCCGGGTAATTTTATTGCTTGTTCTTAGGAGGGAAGTTGAGTGATTAATCCCTGCCCAGAGTTGTCATTGCGGTGAAGATGTTCTGCTGTCCTTGGCACACAGCAGGGCTCCAGAGGTGTTTTGAATGACTGAATGCCTCATAGGTCCTTGATGAAAGCCTGCTCCCTTAGTTACACTGACTATGCAGAATTGCCATTTTTCTAGGTCATAATGATTGGGTATCACAGGCTACATGTCTGTAATCCTAGCAGTCTGGGAGGCTGAGGCAGGAAGATCGCAAGTTTGAGCCCAGCCTGTGCAGTTCAGTAACTTGATGAGAAACACTATCTCAAAATTTATAAAAGAAAGAAAAAGGCTGCAGGGGCCAGGGATTTATGTCATTGGTATGGTGCCTGTGGGCAAGCACCAAGTCCTGACTTTGGTTCCTAGTACTTAACCCCCTGCCCCCCCCAAAAAAAAAAAGAAAGAAGAGGCTGGGGATGTAGCTCAATGCAAAGGCCCTGAGTAAAAATCAACAAACAAGCCCAGTCTAAATGACTAAATGCTGGGGTAGGGTGATTCTAGTCTGAGACCATAGCAGTGTCCAGATCTGGCCTGAGACTCTAGCTCTCTGCTAGCTGGTTCTTTCACAAGGCCAAGCTAGTCATTGGTGTCAGGCTCATAGTTAGGAATGGAAGAGCTGAGCAGGGTCTGCTCCTGTGATCAAGACCATGCACTCGTGGGCCAGGGAGATAGCTCAGTGGAATAAGTGCTTGCTTGGCAAGCGCAGGGTCCTGAGTTCAATCCCTGGTTCAATCCCCGGTACCACCGAAAAAAAAAGACCATGCACTCTTAGCTGTGTGTGACCTTCCTGCATTAGGGACTGGTGGTGCTGGCCTAGTGAGTCTGCCTGTGCTGGGACAGCGCTGTAATAGGGCCTAAGGGCTCTGAAGGCTCCCCTAGGCGGCAGGTACTGAGCACGTGACCTAAAGTCATGAGGCCAGCAGCCCTTGGAGTTTCCCTGTGATTCCCAGTCGGGCTGTGAAAGGCAGGTGCCAGAACCAACAGGCCTGGAGGCAGTTTCTTTCACTTTCTCTGTTCATAGAGAAGTCAGAGTAAAAGTAACTGTTTCTGATGGAGGCTGATTCCTTCGTAGAGTGCTTGCCTGGCATTGCTACGATGGGGTTTGATCCCCAGCACTACAGGTATTAGTGCATGCACGAGCACACGCGTGCACACACATGCACACACACACAGAGATATTCCTCATGGTCTGATTGTACAGGTGAATCCATTATGTGAAGCCGTGCACATGGCAGTATTAATTATTATTAACATTGATAGTGCTGGTATTATCTGCAGCATGTTCTTAGAGCTGAAAGGAACTCCTCTTGTGGACACTCCCTGGCCGTGGACTGGAGGGAGTTTGCATTTGGTGTCTGCGCTGGATCTGGATCTCCCAGAAGTGGGCTGCAAACATTACTGTTCTAGGCCTGAGAAGCTGGATCCGCCCCCCTGAGCAAGCTGCTGGGGGCGGGGCTTTGGTTCCAGGTGATAATACAAGCTACTTTTATGGAAAATGGCTTAATTACTTTTCCCTCCAAGTACACGAGGCCACTCTTGGGGTGCCAATGACATTTGGTGCCCAGAGCCTTCAAGGGAATGAAGGCATGACACTTTCTTTCCTGAGGGTTGTGGGTTTTCGAAGGTCCTCTCTGCTTCCACTAAACCATGTTGCATTTGTAAACTGTCAACAGATTTATGAGACTTTCTGGCCTCAGGGGTTTACCTTTTTATTTGGAGAGCATATGTTTGATTTTAAGTATTAGGGTTTAGGTGCAGAAGAAGGAGATGAGATTTTATTTCCCAGGAAAATGGGAAATAAAATAGCGCTTCGTGGAAGGCAGGCCTGAGCAGGAGCGTGGGACGGGTCTCCCAGAGCTGCAGCCCCAAGGCTGCTCGCAAACTGCGCGCTCTTGGACCCATGAATTCATGTCTGAGCCTCAGCGTCCTGATGAGTGAAATGAGCACGTCTCCCTTCCCAGGTAGTCAAGAGGAGTAAATAATAATAACGCGTGTGAAGTGTCTACTGTGGCGCTGGGGGCTTGTTATCTGTAGAAACTTCTCTTGCCACACAAATCAGCGCTGTCAGATGATGTTTACAAATCCCAGGACCAAGGCGCAGATTAAGGGGAGGCTGTGGCTTCCAGGTTTGGCGTGTTTGCCCTTGGGCCATTCCCTGCGCCAAGCAGGCCTTCGCACGTCGCTGGCAGCTTCATCATGCAAGGGCACTCGGGCTGAGCCAGCCTCTATGTAATGAACATGAGAGACTCCTCATGTGATCACAGCCCCAGCCTTGTGGTACCCGTTTTGCACATGTGGAAGGGGAGGCATGAGGAATTACAAGGTGGCGTGTACCGGGTCACACAGCTAGGAAGGGGCAGACGTGGCCTTCAAAACCAATGCCTTCTGATTCCAAAATACAGCCATCATGCACTCTGATGACTAGTCCGGGTGTCATTTTCACGTACAGAGGAAGGTGCTTTGTGTTAATGATTGTGACAGTGGCTTCTTGTTGTTTTACACTTTAGCTAAAAAGGAGTATTTGGCTTTCCCTGGTTTTGCTTTGATAACTTGGCATACACCCTATTAAAATTTTAACTATATGGGTAGTTTCTGTTGACGCTCTTTCAGTTGTATCTTTTATTTCTTTCATTTATTTATTTATTTTATGTATTTAAGACAGAGTCTACAGGGTCTCACTACGTAGATGGGATTCATAGTGATTCTCCTGTTTTCAGCCTCCCAGGTGCTGGGATTACAGGCATGTGCCAGCACACCCATTCTCAATCTTGGACTCAGCATGCCTGGCACGGCACGCTGGGAATCAAACCCCAGCCACTGCGCTCTGCTTAAGCAGGCACTTTAGTCTGCTGAGCTTTCTGGCCGGCCCATACCTTTCATTTCTTAATTGGCATAAAATCAAACATGTTGATGGAGTACCTTGAGATATTTTGGTATGTTTTTACACTGTGTAATAATGTTCACATCAGTGTAAACTTAGGTATTCAGGCATTTATCATTTCTTAATGGTGAAATTAGCTCTTATGAAATACACTACACATTATCTGTAGCCACGCTCTTATACAGTAGAACACCAGAGCTCGTTTCTCCTACACAGCTATCTTAGTCCCCACTGATCAGCCTTTCCTAGCCCTCCTTCCCCACTGGAACCCATAAATGCAGGAGAATTAGTGTGCAGTAGTTGCAGTTCATCATGTAAAAAGGAGCCTCCTCTTCCATATCGTAACTTCTTACATGTAGTGAGGGCCGGGAGCCATCTTTGAGACCCCAAGTACAGAAAGCCTTTCCGTCCCTTAGTTTCTCTTCTCAGAGCCCAGCCAGGAATAGTAGCTGTCGATCAGTGACCACGGTGGCATTCAGATTCAGGACTAACTTATTCCATGCCCTGCCTGGCCGTGTCAGACTTGCCAGCAGGGAGCAGGTTATTAGCTCATACCCAGGGTTTGAAGTTACCCAGAAGCACAGAAAGAGGCTGTGGATAAAAACACCTGCCCACAAGTGGGTGGGATCCCAGGGCTGCAGTTGGTAACAGCCTCTGTTACCAAAGAATTAATAGGTCCTGTTGCTGCATTTCCTTAACCACCACAATTCATCATTCCTTCCTTTAAATAACTTCCTCCAGTGATGTTTATTTTGCTAGCGAAAATTCTCTTGTCCTCTTCCCTAGCTTAAAGCTGGCTTTCTGGGTGTTTTCTTTTTATGTTTTTGAGCTTTTTGAATTCCAGTTAAAGAGCACACAGAAACATCCTGGGAATTTCCCCCAGGGTCTTGCTGGTGCTTGGACTCCACCTCATCAGTTTGGTGCATGTTGATTGGTGAGGAAGCTTCTCTTGCAATCACAGGGAGAACTGGTTGTCATGACCCTGACCGAGGAAGCCCTCACCACTTGTGACTGACAGAGTGTAGACTCACAGGACGATGCCATGTTGCAGTCTCTCATCCTGCATTTTATTGTTAGCATTTATTAGGCCCTCAAAGTTAAGAAGGCTAAGTATGCCTACTACTTCCGATTTGGAATCTGGGGTTTGAGGCATGTGCATCATCCTGCTTTGTTCCCAGAATCTCCGTTGCGTATGGGATCCTATGAATGTCGAACTTCATGGAAATTAAAATCTCTATAAATTTAGAATTTATGGCTGTAAGTGGCGAAACCAGGAGTGGCAAACCCAACTGCTCTGATGTTCAAACCTTGCCCTTAATCTCTGCTGTGTTACTGAGTTTTGCCGCTCACATGGAAGGGGAGGGCCTGCCCAAGGACCCATCATAACCACTAGAGCTGCTAGCATCAGGCTCTGTGTCTAATCTTTTAGAATCTGAATTCTATACTCTTGAGTCATGTTTTCTATTGTGTAAACTTAGTCTTGTTTATTTTTTGAGTCAGGCTCTTACTGTGTAGTTGAGGCTGGCCTTGAACTCATGGTGATCCTCATGCCTCTGCCTCCCAGGGGCTGGGGTTATGGCATATGCTACCACGCCCAGCAGCTTAACCCCATTTGGCAGCTCATCTTTGAACATGTTTCTTTGGTTTTAAAGCATGGGAAGACTACATTTTCAATGTGGCATTGTGAGAGATCTTTGTGGTAGTTGAATTAACCAGCCCAGAATGCTAATGGCTGAATTAAAGAAAGTTCAGACCCAAAGCTCAGGTCCCTTTGTCCTGTAGCTCCTCATTTGTTACAGGGTACCTGGAGACAGTGGATGTCCAACAGTGGGTTGGACATGCACAGAATGCCATGCAACCATTAAGGTATGGAATGTAGAGATTATGTGGTATGAAAAATGTTTGTGATTGTGTTGGGTAAAGAAAAGTCTATGCTATATGAAAAGTACATGTTAAGAATACGCATCTTATGGGCTGCCGTGGGAACTAAATAAGTGAACAGTTTGTAAGGCCCTTACTGTACTGTCAGTTGTAGTGGATATGTGTTCCCCTCTGCTTTTCCTTTCATGAGTCCCTTTCTTAGGATGAGTCTTCAGGAGTAAGCTTATGGGGCTACAGAGAAGGAACATTTTTCTCTTCACACATTCATCTTGGCCACTTTACCTTTAAGCGCTCTCTGAGCAGCCTCTGTCACCCTGCTGCCCTCCTGAGCAGGTTTGGCAGACCTCATCCCTCTGCCTAGCAAGCTTCACGTCTTCTCTGAAGGGTAGCTTGTTTTGCCCTCTCCAGCTGTCAGAGTTGCTGTTAGTTAATTTTGTTCAAAATGCCTTAAAGTCAGCTAGTAATAATGCCAGCACTTGGGAGGCTGAGGTCGGATTGCTGTGAGTTGGAGGCCAGCCTTGGCTGCATAGTGAGTGCAAGGCAGGCTTCACCTACATAGCGAGACTCTGTCTCCAGAGCTTCAGAGGCCCCCATGCCTGTGCCATGCTGGGCATTTAACCCAAGGCCTCTTGCATCCTAAGGGAGCACCTACCGGTGGTTGTGCCCCTCAGCTACCCCCCAGCCCTGGTCACAGCGTTGTTATGTGATTGATACATAGCCTGCTTTATATGTGTTTCTCTGTAGTGCTGCCTTATTAAACATGTTCCTGCCAGCTTGAACCACCAGCAGTATGGCATGACCGTCTGCTGGTAGCAAGATATACAGTTATGGCCTTGTGAGTGTGTTACTGTGTAGTTGATGAGTTAATGTTGAACTCCCAGGCGGCAGCACTTTAGCTCACACCTGAACAAAGCTATCTAACATGTGTTTTTTTCCCATAAGGCACAGCCTTCTTGAGCTTGGGGTCACTAGACAGTACCTCAGCACATGCTTAGGGACTGTTTTAAGCAGAAAAAAAAACAACGAAAAGCACAAAAAAGAAAAATATGCACTAAATAACAGTGTGAACAGGACACTTGTTTACAGTACAAGAGCCACAGCAAAGGCACGGAGCGTCGTCTTGTACCTCCTCTGCTGGGAACGCGCACAGCGTGTGACTCAAGCCCTGGCCGCTCTGTGCATGAGTGAATAACACACCCGTTCTGCGGGCTTTGCACTCACAGGTCCAGCCAATGCAGACTGCAGATTGAAAGACTGGAGAACAGATTGTGGCTGTACTAAGCACACGCAAACCGGTTGGGACCATTGTTTTCTCAATGATGCAGAATAACAGCATTTTGCATATCATTTACACTGTGTTAGTTATTGTAAGTAGCCAGGGTGATTTCACGGTCCCCAAGAGGATGTGCATAGGTTAGATGCATACGAGGTTATAGAAAGGACTCAAGCATCTGTGGGCTTGGTATCCATGGGAGGGTAGGCTGGAGGGTGGCGAGGTAGGTGGCTCTGTGACAAGTCCCCGTTGCACGAGGGAGGATTTTTGGTTTTTAGGGTCAAAATAAATTTTATCAAGTAGGTGAGTTTGGAAATGCAAAGTTCTACACAGAAGTCTAATGGATGTATTTATGGTAAGGTAGAAGTATTACAATGATAGTGTTTTAGAAATAAGATTTAAATAGGATTCTTCCACACAGTGTGCTTGGTGTGTTTGGAGGAGCAGAATCCCAGTCAGCACCTGACACCTCTTTAGTAAACCAGTGAGTCTTCCTTAAAGGATGTTTTAGGAGTTGCTTTCTTCCTGTAGTGAATGAAACAGGCCTGTGCTCCTGCCTCTGGGATGGAGCACGCCTGGCCCCAGCGGGTCCTGAGGACCCTCCTGTCCCTGGCAATTTTAGAGAAGGCCTCCATTCTGGGTGAGAGCCTGCAGGGAGGGCTAGGGGGGTCCTGAGGGTCATGATGTCCCATGGCCTTTCCAGGGTCCCCAGTTTCCATCATCTCATGTGGGTGGGTAACAGATGTGGGGAAGTGTAATGAGCTGTTACATGAACCAAATTGTGCTTTTTAAAAAAATCTTTTATTTCTGTTATTTAGTACATAGCCTTGCTACACAGTACCAGGGATCGAACTCTGGTTCTTGTGCTTGCCAGGCAGGCACTTAGACCCTCAAGCTATCTCTCCAGTCCCCCTGAATTGTGCTTTAAACCAAAGCAGTGCTGGTAACTTGGGCTCTTGAGAACCAGGAGATGAGGGGGTGTTCCTCCTCTGTGTGGGAGTTTAGGAAAGCATGCAGCGTAATAGAAAGGAGAGTCTCACTGTGACACCCGAATCACTGAGGCAGGGAAATGGATAGCGTGCATGCAGCTGGCTCGGATACCGGTGGCGTCAGGTGAGGGAGGGCGCCTCCACAGCAGTCTGGCGACGGTGGGGAGTGAGGGCGTATGAGGTCCAGGCTGTTGTTCCCCCCACCCAGCTGATGTACAGGGTTTAGGCTTTCTCACCTCTGTGGATGTGTGGATGCAAAGCCTATTGGCTTAGGCTGGACAAGCCTGGGGTAGAGGGCACAGCACACAGGGATGCTGGAGGCTCCTTCCCCTAGATAAGCTCAAGGTGGGACTCCTCCCTCTGTTGCTGTTCTTCCCTCCCTTCTCTTTTATTTTTCCTTTTATTCCTTCTTGCATTAGCCTGCTCCTGGAATGAGCCCAGACTGGCGTCTGACGTTTTCCTACTTGGCTATCTCCCAGCACGACGTTTGCTGGATTTGTATGCTGTCTTTTGTTTTTCTTTAAATTGGCTTGAGCCTAACCCCACAATCTGCTTTAGCCTCTGGCCCCTGCCTAGAGATGTTTCTTTAGCAGAAACATCTGTAAGAATCACATGCTCAAAGTGGCAGGTTTTTTTGGTTGTTGTTTTTTTTTTTTTTGGTATACATTAAAAGTAGGTAATGATTCAACTTCTATGTCTCTTCCAAAACCCCTCTCAAACCCCAGTGACCTGGCAGTGTAGCACACCCTGGAAGTGCTGCTGGGGTAGCAAGCAGTGCAGCAGGCGAAGCCCTAGTGTTCTGTGTGATCCCTCCTGTCTCTTGTGCCCACTGGGCTCAGAAATTGCAGGATGCTGTTCTGTGGCACTTCTGTTTGGCGGCACCTCTATGTTTACTAGCACCCCTGAAAGCGTTTGGGTTGTGAGGGCGGCCAGAGCTCTAACTTGGACATGTAATTCATTTTTTGAGAAGTAAAAGAGATTTAAAAATATTGCAGTTCAGGAACATTTTGTCTTTACACATACTTTTTGTTTTTATTTGGGTTTCAGTTCTCACTGCCTACGAGCCAGCAATTTGGTTGAGTGCAAAGGGGAAGGGCTTTGGGGCCAGGCAGGATCCCATACCCTTGTGTCTCACTGGCCCTCCTGCCAGGGCATTCTACTGTGCAGATAGTTGAGAGCCTACGTGTCAGATGTGGGTCTCTTGTCCCCCAAGCCTGAGTGGGTACAGTGGCTCGGGTGGCACCTGAGTTGCTGTTGGACACAATACAAGGTGAGGCTCTACTTTTAGCTGTGCATCCATGAGCTTCACTCGGGGCCTCACACAAGGTGCCACCAAACAGAAGTGCCACGGAACAGCATGAGCTTCTCTCTGGCTCCTCCACTGGTTGAGGCCAACTAGCTAAACAAGTAAAGCAGGTTTCATACTTGTCAGATACCTAGCATGCGGTCAGGACATCACATATGTTGTTAGATTTATTGTTGATGAGAGAACACATCGTATGCTTTCTCTAATATGGGAAATCTGGAATACAAATAATTCAAAGAGCAAAATAAAAGAGTTGGTAGGAAACAGGTTCTGTGAAGGTGGCAAGGGGCTGAGGGAAGGAGGGGGAGGAAGGGAGTGATCGAGATGTGATGTGTACAGTATGTACCAGTTCGGTCCCCAAGATGAATGTGATTATTACATAGCACAAGCATATACTAATAAAACATTTTTAAAAAGTGATTCAAAGGTGCAGTGGTGGTTAGCATATAATATGTACTGTGTACATAGTAGCTGTTCTATTTTCTCACATAGAAAATGCTAGGAAAAAAAAAGAAAAAAAGAAAATGCTAGAAATGTTAGAAGTGTTTTGCTCCGACCCCAGAGGGCAGTGATTCAGATGTGCATCATGGCCCTGGTTCCTGGCCTCAAGGCGCAGTCCCTGGTCAAGGGATGAGTTCTGTCTCACAGGACTTCTAGCACTGAGCCCTCAGAGGTGGAGAGGATGAGGCTGCAATGGGGTCAGAAGAGTATTTTGGCATCAGAATTCAGTTGTCAAGGAAGCAGGCTTGTTTACCAACTTCTAAGAAATCACATCCTGTTGCAAACCCAGGTACTTTGCAGAAGTGAGAGGCGCGTCTTGCGTGGCACTTGGGGCAGTGAGCCCTGGAGAGTGACAGGCAGATTTGTGTTGGTGCGTGCTCTTGCTGAGGGGCAGAGCCGTGGCCCATTAGGCCGCAGAGAACACACTTATTATCAGTCACGCCTCTCATCCCCATTGCCTTCCCAAAGCCCCAGTGCACACTGTTGGGACCTTTTCAAGAGAGAGACTAAACTTGACAAGAACATGCAGCTTTGCACAAAAAGGAAGGCCGGCGAGTTCTTACCCTTCTTGTAGAGCTGGCTGAGGACAGTAGAATATAGGAAACAAGATCTGTGTAAGAACAGCAGTCACACAGGGCTTAGAGATGCTCTCTGTGTTCCACAGCTGTGTTGCCCACTGAAACTTTCCGTGACGGCGGATGTGCCCTGGGCCTTTGGTCTGGCTGCCACACGCAGCTCTTGAGCCCTTGCAGTGTGGCTGTGGTGATGGAGAAACTAAATGTGTAAGTGTAACTTGGTTTTAATTGAATGAAGCTTCCACAGCCACGTTTTCCCAGTGGCTCCTATGCTGAACAGAGCAAATGAAAGTAGACCCATTTAGGAATTTTCGTTAAAACAGTATTCTAGATAGGAGTCAGAGACTACTGTACCATTAGATTAGACTTATGATAGTTTTTAAGAGACTAGGTCTTTTTGTGTTACAAGTAGATGAGGTGAAGATTGTTCCCAACATGGTATTATTTGTCCCATATACTTACTGGATGCACACGACTCATAAGGCGCTATGATAAATGCTGAGGTTTTGTTTTGTTTTTTAAGTGAATTTAAAAAAAAATTATTTAGGACTGGGTCTACAGGGTCTTACTATATAGATCAGACTCATAGTGATCCTCCTGTTTTCAGCCTCCCAAGTGCTGGGATTATAGGCTCGTGCCACCATGCCCAGTCTCAATCTGTCTAAGCACGCCCCAGGGGTGGGGTCTGCATGGCATGCTGGGGATCGAACCCCGGCCGCTGTGCTCCGCCTAAGCAGGCACTTTAGTCCGCTGAGCTATCTGGCTAGCCCTGTTTTGTTTTGTTTTGAGGCAGGCTCTCGCTTTGTAGCAGGACCGGCCTGGAAGTCACCTTGCATCCCAGGCTGGCCTAAAACTGGCTGTGATCCTCCTGCCTCAGCCTCACAAGTGTTGGGACTACAAGTGTGTAGTGTGTACCTCCTCCCTGGTGAGTGCTGTTGGTGGAGAATCAGAAGTGATCTCGCCTGCTTTGCCTCCTCAGGTTTCAGTTTTGCCATCTGTAATGAGGGCATTTGACTGGATGGGCTTTTTAAAGTCCCTTCTTGAGTTATTTTTATGATTTTGTCTTTAATGAAATAAGCATAGTAGTTATTTATTAACTGCCTCATGTGCCTCGAATGAAGGCACTAAGTTTGTTAGCTCACTTAAAGGTGGTAGTTTCATCTTCATTCATCTCACTGACAAAGTCCAGGCCCAGCAAGGTGAGGTCGTGCCAGTTGAGCTGTAGAATGTGTGCACCCACTTAGGCTGCTTCATTCTGAGCCTATCTTCAGTTTAGTCTTTGTGCAGTGGCTGCATGTTCTAGCATTTGTGAGGCTGAGGCAGGAGGATTTGAGTTCTAGATCGGCTTGGGCTGCGTAGAACTCAAGGCCAGCCTTGAGACCCAGTGAGACCCAGTTTCACCCCCCAAAAAAGATGGCTTCTTTAAACATTTGAAATTCTGTAAGTCAGAGTTTGCTTAGGGTTAGTCAAGAACGTACACCTTGCCCTAATGTTGGGGGTCAGTAGCCCTGGGGTGAGGATTTAGGAGCCAGGTGAGTGGGTAGTGCATGAAGAAGCCAGCTCATCTGGCAAGCTCGGGTCTGTGCATTCAGCAGAAGACTGCTTCCAGGAAGCACACACACCCCATGCCCTCTGCATACCAGTGTTGGCCCCTGGCTGGAGGGGGCTGGCTTCTGCCTGGAGCTCCTGGGAATGGCTGTAGGCTGAGAGAGAAGAAGAAGTGGCCTGGATCCCAGAGTGTGCTCTTTTTCCCTGTGTGCCCCAAAGCAGTGGAGACTCACAGGGTTCATGAGTTTGGAGCCTCCAGGTTGACGATGCTGCCTGCTCACCAGGAAGCTGACCTTGTGCACGTCCTGTGACCTCTCTGAGCCTCTGTGGAGTCCGCCTCGTATCCCCCAATTCTAAAGACGTGCTGTGCTGGAGCCCCAGGCCCCAGGAGTGAGTAAGAGAAAGTGCTGCTGTCCTGAGGCTTGGTGGCCCATGCCGGAAACAGAGGCACTCATGTCACCTGCTTCACGAGCTGGTTTTGAAGAGAGAATGAAGTACCCTGTCAGGGCAACTCCTAGTGCCTGCAGAGATGACTGAGCTGGTTTCTAATGACTAATAAGGTAACTCAAGTAATACACCACACAAAACTAGAACTCTGGACATGTGTGGTTGGTGGGTCATTAGCAAGGGTGCTGGCCTGCTGGCAGAGGGCTGTAGTTGCTGGTGGGAAGGAGGGGGACTGTCTGTCACCTAAGAAGGGCAGCTGAAGCTTCACTCAGTACCCTGTCCCTGGCAGTGGTCAGGAAGTGGTGTTTCTTTCTCTCAAGACCTTTTTCATTTTTTTGGATGAAAAAAATTCTGCCACTTGGGAACTACAAAATAGGGACTCAGAAGCTGAGCAAGAAGTGGGCTCCTGTTTTGTCCCTTTAAAGATAGCCCTAATCTCCTATTATTTTCTTTTTTGTGCAATGCTGGGGATCCAACCAGGGCCTTCTACACACAAGGCAAGACCGTGCCACTGAACCATACCTGCAGCCCCTGTTTTTTCTGCCCACAGCCGTAATACTGTCTTTAAACAATGTAGAAATGTGTTACGTGGAAAATAAGCACCTCCTTCCATAACCCTGTTCCCAGTGAGGTCACTAGATATGTTTGCTAGATATTTTCTGTGCATGTGCTAATGTTTTTAAAGGTTCCATACATACAGATGTTGGATCACCCACTTGTGACCATGTGCCTTCCCATCCTAATCCCTGGTTGTGGGCACCAGCACTGAGGAAACCTCATTGAATACAAGTAGCCTTCAGTGAACATCCTCTAAGATGCTGGCCTGGAAAGTGGGCTGTGACTGAAGATGAGGGCAGCGGAAGTGAGAAGAGGGGAGATCCATGGGGTGGAGCTCTCCTGTGTGACTTTGGGCACCCTCTGCTGACCTGAGGAGGGGACTCCACCCTGGTTGTATAGCACAGGGGTGCCACTTCCGTCGTTAGTCACTGGAGTCTATCTTTCGAAACTGCGTAATGAAACTGACTTGTACTGGCCTTTTTTTTTTTTTCTTCCATGTCAGCTGCTTTAAATCCTCTTGAAAGGATGTCTCTTTTTTTTTTGCATTATGAAGTTCTGAGGGTTACTATTAGACTGCTTGCGTGCCCTGTGTGTATCCAGTTTCTTTATATCAAAGGGTGGTGGTGGTTGTATACAATAAGGACGAGTGCTGTGAAAGCCTGAAGTTATTAAAACTTAATGTAATTATAAAAATATTAGGTTGAACCACATGAAATTGCCACTCTTATAGCCCAAAAATAGTTGACTTTTGGCAAATTCATATGGTTCTATTTAACAAGGCTGCTTTATGGAAAGTCTGGGTCTTGAAGGAGACAAGTCTCTTGTAACAGTTTCATTCTTAATAACTTTTTCATTTCTCATATACATGTGGGGTTTTTTTATTAGTTATGGCCATAGGCTATATATAATTCCTTATCTTCCTTTTTAAAAATTAATGTGATCTGAGCCTTTATTAGGAAGTCTTTATAGCCATTGCTCCTTAATGTCTGCTTCATAACCCTTAGAGAAGGTAGAATGTATTGGTGGTTCCTGTGATGTTTCACCTTAAGCTTGCTTCTGATTTCTTCCATTATAAACAATTTACAGTAACCGTGGTCTTGTATACAGTTTCTCTGCACTTGGATTCTTTCCTAGGATAGATTAACAGGAATAATACTGTGACAGAGTATGAACACTGTCAAAACTCTTGACAAGTGCTGCCAAAGTGATTTCCTAGAGTGTCATTCCTGTATGTTATGCCACTAGCAATGCGCGTATCAGTTTATTTCTTCTGTCAAAATTGAGTGTTTTTTTCTCCCTTAATTTTTAGCTTAACCAGCAGTAACAGAACCTGACTTTTCATGGCTGTTGTCATTAGTGAAGCTGAATACTTTTGTCTACAGTTGTACTTGGTCATCTCTTTCCCAACTTTGAGCAGTGCGTGTGTGCACTTGTACTAAATTAGAGAATTACCGGTAACATTGTAAAGAAAAGAGCTCCCTGCCTGCACACAGTAGATTACATAGTGCACCTCAATGCCCTTGTTCAGGGAATTAGAGGCTCCTAGTCAGTGCAGGTCAAGGCCAGAAGGAAGCACCATGGGCCCTGTCTGCAGTCCCTGGAGCCCCCTGTGATTTCTGTGCCGTCTTCCACTTTCAAGTGTTACCTACATTCAGCTGAAATTTGATCACGTTACAGTATGGCTGAGGGCCTAATTAGCCGGAAACCTCAGGAAATTAAAAAATTAAAGAGTTCATTAATCCCAATTCCCCTCCCTTTGTGAGTGGCTCTAATTCCTCTTTGGTTTGCCTGACTTCCCTGCTGTGATTTAGTTCCAGCAGGACCGGAGCAGAATGACAGTGTTTTTTCTGGAACTTTCTGCCTTCCTGGGGTTAAGCGTACCCTGTGTGCCTGGTTGATTTCTGAGCACAGGCTGGAATGCTGCCCTCCATTTCCCAGACGAAAAGTCCTAGAGAGTGCCTGGCTTGGGTAACTGAAGCCCTTGTTTGTGCCTCCACCATCTCCTTCCTACTGGGAGAAACAAGGCTGACAGCGTGGCAGTAGCACCGCGTACTGAAGTGCTGGAGGCTTCACGGCACGTTTTCTTTTGCCTTTCATGATGCCTGACGATGGCTGCACATTGGGTTGTAGATTTCCGTGATGTGAGCAGTTCCTGTCAGCTCGCTCTGTCCTCTCTTCCCAAGTAGGACACATGGGCAGACCAAGTGACATCCAGGAGGTCGGTGGTGGACCAGTCTGATACTCAGATGAGCACTTCTGCACAAGGGAGCTTTGCACAAGAAGGGGTGGTTCTGTGTTCCATGCAAATCAATTTATTTGTGGGCTGAGGGTGTCTTCAGTGAAGAGACCCAAGAAGGATACTGCAGTATGCTAGCTCTGTGTGTAACTAGAGATAGTACATCTTGTGGGGAGTTTTTGTTAATTTAGTTTCCAACAGAGTACTTGATTTTACTTTAGATTTGTACCAGGCCCTCTTCTGTGAGAAATAAGCATTTAGAGTGGCTTTGTTTTGTTTTTGAAGATCATGCTGTCTCATTTTTAATTAGCCTTCTCCAGCATGTCACCTAGAGACCATTACACCTACTGCTTTGTGTAGCTGCCAGACTCCTGTCTCCCTCTCTTCAGCAGTGGACAGGCAGATTCCCAGGGGCAGAGAAATCTGGGATTTGTGGCCTTTGCTAGGAGCAGAGATGTTGGAGAGCGAGGTACCCAAGCTGTTGCCACTGTCTTCTTTCACGAGAGCTACAACAGAAGAGCCATGAGATAGCTCCCTTGGGGGTCATAGCAGCCCTTCCTAGGTTAGTAGCTCTGGTCGCCACGTCCTATCTCCAGTGTCAGACTTGATGAAATCAGTAGTCACACCGTTCTCGAAATCGGTCTGGACGGTGTCGTCAGCATCATGAGAAGATCAGGGAAGCACATGGCGTGAGCACCGTGAGCCGCCATGCGAGGGGATTCCTTGTGTGCACACAGGCTTGCTCTTTGTACAACTTGTACCTGTCCTTCTCGACTCCAATGCCTTTGGTATCACAGATGAGACAGAAATGCTCTCTGGCTTTTTCCACGCGAATGACCAAGGTAGAACCAGCAAGGAAGGTTCTATCAGTTGATTTGACTATCAGTATTAATAACGTGCTACGTGCAAATTTTCATCTTCTTCCAGAGCATTCTTAAATCTGTTCCTTAGGAAAATGATAAGAGGGGCTGGTGAGATGGCTCAGTGGTCTAAAGCACCTACTTAGAATAAGCTAAGCTAAGCAAAGCACAGGGACCGCGGTTCAATCCCCCAGCACCACATGCCAGCCAGCCCCGCCCCCTGGTGGGCTGAGCTGGCCACACACTAAATAAACAAAATAAAATAAAATAAAAAATTAAAATTAAAAAAAAAGAAAATGATAAGAGGAGGACATTCTCCTCTTATCATTTGAGCGACCACAAATTGTTGGTCTCTCTGCCAAGTCTGGTGGCCTCTGCTGTAGCAGAACACGTGGACCTATGTGTCCGCCAGCCCTTGGATAGAAGGTGAGTACCCTGTGAGTGTCTCTGCTGCTCTTTCCGTAGTGCTCCATGACTTTCTTCAAGCAGGATTGCAAATCTGAAAGGCCCCAATGGCTAGTAGATAGATGAGTGCACCTGCCAGCCCAGGAAATCCAAGATGTGTCAGGGCTACGACAGACAAGAGACATTTGTTGCCGGTGTCCTAGCTATGGTAACTGCCAGTATGTGACAGGATAAACTAACTCGTGTCGAGGAATGGTGGTTCCAGCATAACAGGGTCCCTGGGGATCAGTAAGGAAAGGCTTGTGTGGCCTGTCAGTGGGCACACAGAAGTCTTCTCAGCTTGTTATCTTTTAGAGAGTAAAGTTTAATTTTATGCATTAAGAAAAAGAAGTGGAAACAGACTGTCACTGTGGTTTGTGGTGCTGTGAGCCCAAGGAGATCCCAGGTGCCTTGATGTTAGCAGTTGCTGGTGTTGAATGTTTCAGGCACAGAACCTCTTTTTGTGGTACTGGGGATTGAACTCAGGGCCTTGTACATACTAGGCCAGTGCTCTGCCACTGAGCTGTATCAGCCCTGGCAAGAGAGAGGAGCACAGTTTGAGCCCAGAGCTAGGCAAGAGGCAGGCAGAGACAGTGAACACCTCCTGTCTGGTGACTGGGCCAAGAGAAAACAGAGGGGTCCATCTAGGACACAGGAGGTGCTGAGAGTGTAGTTTTGTGGTAGAGTGCATGTCAGGCTGCCTGTAATTGGTTTGTGAGCCTCAAGCTCCTGAGACCCAGGCTACTTCCCTTTCCAGCTGCTTGATCTGCAGTTTGACTTCCTCTTTGCAGGATGTCCTGTAAATGAGCTTCAACTCACTCACCCAGCCCCACCCCCTTCCTTTACCAGGAGTTTTATCTTTCTTTTAAAGCTCCTGCTAATGTCTGCAGACTTTAACCAGAGTGTTCATGCCACATGGGCCATTTTAAACATCATCTTCTAGAGGAGTGGTGCAGTGATTTCCTCAGATGCGTCGGCCTCTGAGCTCTGCTACTTGAATGAGTACTTTTGTGTAGTTTGGGAACTACTGTGGCCGTGGAGTACTAAAAGGAAGCTCTTGGCGTTATGGTCCAGAATGCACGTCTACCCAGGTTCCTGCTCGCAGCAGTGAGGCATGCAGCAAGCAGGTCCCTCACATCACAGCACCTCGGTTCCTGCAGCATCGGTTGGTACATCCTGTGTATCATACAGGGTTGCCATAAGAACGAGTGAGCAGTGTGTAAACAGGTAGCGCACAAGCAGGCACTCTGGTGATGGTAGTGCTTATTAGCAAGGGAGAGTGTACAGCTTCACTCCTGGGAGCAGTAGAAGTCCCTCCAAATGTCATTTGTTGCACTTCCTCTAAAGAGGGTGCTACGGGTGAATGCAGGAAGCCTTGAAGAACAGACTTGGTCTTCGTAATCTCTGTCCTTGTCCCACTTGATGGTTTCCTTCATTGTGGGAATTTCCTAAATTCCTGAATTTTTCTCCTGAGCTTTTATTTAGGACTCTTGTTGGTGACTTGGCCCCAGGACACCTTGTGCCTGACAAGCAAAGCCTGTCCTCCCTACCCTGCCCCTTCTGGGAGATGAGTCAGGAACGTGGAACGTGGTGGTTCTGGGAGGCAGGAGAGGCGCCTAGGTCGTGATCCACACCCTGGAGCTGGTGCCTGAGTGGGAATCACAGATGGGCCTTTGCAGTCTTTCTGTCCCGCATTTTCTCTTCTGTAAAAGGCAACGGAGTTGTTGTCTGAGAACTGAGCTCATGTGGTTGAGTTGTTTCTTTCCCATAGGGATCCAGCAGCGGTTTGTTGTTAACATGGTAAGAGCTTTGACTCAGCAAATAATCCGGGTAATAGTGAACAAGACCAAGTCTCTGATTCTGTGAGATGAGACAGATCCTGAAGAACTCAGCGTGATCCCTGCAGCAATGAGAAGTGCTGTAAAGAAACCAAGCAGGGCCATGCGGCAGGGCCTGAGGGGACCGGGCGAGGGGGAGGAGAGGGAAGGAGCCCACCCCGTGAGATCTTGGGGAGTCGAGGGAGGAGTGGCAGGGCAGCTGTTGGTGAGCAAAGGCACCCATCGCGTGGCCCACGCAGAGCATCACGCTTGCACATCAGCTGTAGTTGTACCAGGAAGCACCGAGAAGAGTTGAAGCAGAACACTGTGATCGCACTTACTTAGATTTCAAGCAGAAGGGGTGCAAGACCAGAAGCAGGCGCAGGGTGGAGGATGCAGCAGAGCCGAGGAGCAGAATGCAAAAGGAGGCGTGTGCAGGCGGCAAGGACTTTCCTGCTGCCTCCCAGGGGGCTGCCCCCACTTGTCAGAATGAGCTGTCACCCACCAAGAGGGGTTGGCACAGCACACACTGACCCCTCATCTAGCGTGGCTCTGCCCAATCCAGGCTGTGTTCACCTGGCGGTGAGGGTGCCTCCAGAGCCCAGCCAGCGGGCCCTGCCTGCCTCCTCTTGGTGCTCAGGCAGACAGCAGGGCCATTGAAGCTTTGAATGTTTGTCCACTAACTGAGCTAGATGCTGGCACCAAGCAGTCATGGCTCCCGGAGGGAAGTGCTGCCATGGGGAGGGGTCGGGCTTGAGTCGCAGCCCAGGCAGAAGGAATAGGGCAAAACACCAGAAGAGCACAGTGTGACAAAGGGAGAGGAAGCCTGAGGCCAAGGCAGGTTTGTCTTTATAGGGGAGCCCTCCAGGCTGTCAGCGGTGAGGGGTGGCAGGTTGGTACCCTAGAAAGCATGCTGTGCTCAAGTGTGGCCACCTGCCTTAAGCGGTGTGGGTCCTTCTGGAGGCCATGTGATGGTCTGCGCAGAGGGGCTGGGCTTGAGGTGGAGAGAAATAATGCTAACTAATTAGAAATCCTCAGTGTTATTACTTGCACGTAGGAAATGTTACCTCCACTGTAATTGCTAGGTCTTGCTGGGAAAACCCCAAGTTGCTTTTTTCCTTACTGGAAATTGAGCACAGCGCCTTCTCACTGCACTACATCCTCAACCCTTTTGTTATTTTTTATTTTGAGACAGAGTCTTGCTAAATTGCCCAAGCCAGGCTCAAAACTTGCAGTCCTCCTGCCTCATCCTCCCAGAGTACTGGGATCACAGTCATGGCCACCTTTGAGTCAAGTTTTGGGTGTGTTGGGGGTGAGGGCCGTTGCCTGGTACGGAAATGTACCAGTGTACACTTCTGCAGTCCAGCCCTGTCACTGGGGAATGCTGGCCTCCGGGCCCCTGCTTTCCCCTGTGGGGTGGGGATAGTGACCTCCCCGCTCTACTCTGTTGAGGGCCAGGCCTGTGAGGAGAAAGCGCTCTATAGGCTTAGGTGTGACACGTGTGCGTAGTGCTGGCATTAGTCCATCCGCTGTGGTTGGTACTTTCCTCCACATCCTTTCCTCTGGTCTAGTTGGGAGTAGGAGTAGGTTTCCCCTTGAGAAGGCTTCTTGTGTGCCATCTGTGCCGGGACTTTCCTTTCCCTTCATGCATAGTCTTCCTTTCCTTGTCCTCCCGTTTCTGTCACCTCTCTCCTCTCTGTTCCTTGCCTCCTGTTCCCAGGGCCCATGGTGAGTTCTCCTTGGGAACGCCTGTAAGTTCTGGGCATTTCTGAGTTCTCACGTTGAGATGTTGTCAAGGCCTGCACATGAGACAGAACCTTGGATGGTACAGAGAGGAGCAGTACCTTCCCTTCACAGCAGATTGGTGTTTTAGTTACCCGCAGTGTTTGGAATATTGGTCAGCGACAACTCTTGCAAGCTGTCTCCAGCAACTTTTCCTTGGCACCAGATGAGAACAGTCCTTGCAGGCAGGTCGTGACTGTCCATCCGTCTGTCCCTCCGTCCATCTGCTGTTCCAGAGAGAAACATTGGCAGTGGTGGCCATGCTGGGCTTTTTCATAACTTCCTGCGGACTCTTAACTGGTCCTTTCCAAAGCAGACGTGGTGTGTCTACATTTTAGATGCTTTTCCCCTTTGCTTTATCCTTTCTCAGAAGTACAAGATTTTCCTTGTATGGTCTATCAGCTGATGCACAGAAGCTGCTGTAAAGAGATTGTTGAAGGCTTTTGCTTCAGGGCTCAGAACTCTTGGTCACACCTTAGGCACCCCCATGCGAGCTTTATGAAAAGCCCTAGAAGTGGACAGCTCTTGTGCCCACGCCATGAGCCCTAGCAGGAAGTGTTCTTGGAGAAGTACCTCTGTGTGTGTGTGTGTGTGTGTCTGTCTGTCTGTCTCTCTCTCTCTCTCTCTCTCTCTCTCTCTCTCTCTCTCCCCCCCCTCTTTCTGTCTCTCATATTTGGTACAGGGTCTCACTCTGCAGCTCAGACTCATAGTGATCCTCCTGTTTCAGCTTCCCCAGCACTGGGATTACAGGTATGTGCCACCTTGTCTGGACTCAGTGGCCAGCTAAGCACACCTGGGGTTGGGGCCGGTCTCGGTGTGGCATGTGGTGTCAGGGACTGAACCCTGGTCTCTGTGCTTGCCTAAGTAGGCACTTAATCCACTGAACTATCCCACCGGCCCTCCCTTGTTTTCTTTGTGTTTTACATTTTTTTTTTTTAAATACTGGGGATTGAACCCAAAACCTTCACACTTAACTACATCCCCATCCCTTTAAAAGCATTTTTTCCCCTTACCCCTATACATTTTTTTTTTTTACAGATGCGGTTTTACTAAGTTAGTAAGTTGCCCAGGCTGGGCTCAAACTTGCAGTCTTCTTGCCTCAGCCTCCCAGGGTCTTGGGGTCACATCTGGCATCAGTCTGGTTACTTAAGTGGCCTGGCTACTCTGCTGCTTTTTGTGGCTCAGTGTCAGCCCCAGAGTGCCTGTTTACACAGGTGTCCAGTTTTGCCAGACGACACTTGTCCTCTGGGGGTCCAGACTCACCCAGGGCAACGCTGTCCCCAGTGTGCGAGGTCTGGGGCCAGCAGTCGGCCGCAGAGTGTATTTCAGACTCATGCCCACCCACCTCCTACATCAAATACAGAGGTTCAGTTAAGTGGGAAAGGCAGGGCTACTCCGCCTGGAGGACAGCGATGAGAGCGCCTCAGGGGTGGTGCTCTGTATCTTGCTCAGATTCCTGAGCTGAAAGGGAAGTGAGCTGCTGAAGGAGCCTCACCCTGGGGCTTGGCAACCCTGATCTGAATCTCAGTTTAGCCTTTTGTGGGCCCAGTGACTTGGGGCAAGTTCCCGAACTTCATTTTCTCCCTTTCACCTACCAGGGAGTATAGTGAGAGTTGACTTTTTTTTTTTTAAATTTCTTGTACTGCAGAGTGAACCCAGGGCACTGAGCTCTGTTGAGAATAGGGTTGTACTAAAGCACTAAATTGTCCAGGCTGGGCTGGCACTTGAATTCCTCCTACCTCAGCCTCCCAGAGTACTGGGATTGTTGGAGTGCCACTATGCACGATCAACTGAGTACATTTTTAAGTGTCTGGTAAGGTAGGCCTCAAAAGTAGTAGCTGTTAGGGCCTGGGGGTATAGCTCAGCGACATAAGCACCTGCCTGGCAAGCCCAAGGCCGAGTTCGATCCCTAGTACTGGGGAAAAAAAAAAAAAAAGAAAAAAAAAGGGCCTAAAAGTGGTATCTCTTGGGGCTGGTGAGATGGCTCAGTGGTCTAAAGCACCTACTTAGAACAATCTTAACAAAGCACAGGGACTGCGGTTCGATCCCCCAGCACCACATGCCAGCCAGCCCCGCTCCCTGGTGGGCTGAGCTGGCCACACACACACACACACACAAATAAAATAAATAAATTTAAAAAAAAAAGTGGTATCTCTTGCTATACACAATGCTCTGGCTCTGGAAAGGAGTCATTTGCTGCCAGACCGTGCCTGATCTCCGACGTGAGGGAGCCGCAGTCCATGCCACAGGTGCAGAAGCTTATGCGGAAGTTTCATTAGACCTTGCTGCACCGAGGCCTGGCAGCCCCACGCCAGCACACACAGTATCTCCTTGTTCTTTAAGGATTTGAAAAGTATAGTAGTTTTGCTCTCCCTCTGATCGTGTAAGTTGTCAAAAATTTAGAAAACTGTACTAACAATGTATAAAACAGAAAATAAGTGGTCATCTCACTACCTGGGCAAAGCATTTATTTTAAAGTGTTTCTTTCAGCCTTTTTATTATTTATGTTGGCAGCCCAATGTAACATATGTAGTATTTTTTATGCAGAATTCTGTAATATGGGTGGACAGAACAGGGCTGGGCAGGTAGAACCATGGCTCTGGAACCAGGTTGTCTAGGTTCGTTTTCTGGCGGTGCCACTTACTAAGCAGTGTGTGATCGTTGGTAAATTCTTCAATCTCTCTGTGCCTCGGTCCCCTCACCTGTGAAATACCAGAAGCTATTTTAGATTTGTGTTTTGTGGATTGAATGAGTTAACAACATCAAGCCCTCAGCACAGTGCCCGCACACCAAAAGCCTAGTGTTGGTATAACTGTTACTATCACCAATTCTATATATTGCTCTACTTTTTTTCAAAACCTGATTTTAGCTGCTCATATATACCATCCATCCTATGACCATGACGAGAATTTACCTTGTGAACAGCGCCCAGTGTCCTGAGCCGCAGGGGTATGGCACGAGACAAGGCGCCATGCACTGGTGGCTCGTGTGAGGCCCTCCCCTCCCTGATCCCCAGCTGCACGCCCCTTGGTGACTCCAAGCCTGTTTCTCCTTCTGGCTGTCATCAGCATTTCCAAGCATCAAGACCCCACTTTGTTCTTGTAGCTCTGGTTCCGGCCTCGGAAGGTGCGAGCTTTCAGGGCTGTTCAGGGATACACAAGTGTCCTCTGTGCATATTGGCCATGCATCGACTCCTGGGCAGGAGTGTGTGTGGTGGTGAGCTGCTGGGGTTTCATCTGCAAATGGAAACCACCTGGGCATCTGCATGGATCAGAGGGAAGCCACATGCGAGAAGTCGGGGGAGGTCTGGGCAGCCTGGGGCAGCCTCGATGGTCTCTTTCCGCTTCCCTTTGCCTCTTCAGCTGCAAATGATTGCCTTTAACCCTTCATCTCCAGTACCAGATCATTCTAGGACGCAAGATTCTTCCACCCCAGCCATGGCCAGTACATAAGATGTGACCTTGGACCTGGAAAGGTGACACAATGTCAGATCTGATGGGAGAGGACGAATACCAGGTGGCCAAGTGGTCACAGCACTAGCTGTTGTGGTGAAGGGAGTTGGGAAGGTTAGCAAACAGTGTTGGTGGACCCCACACGTCACCTGGGTGGAGCATTCTTTTGGCTGTGTGAAGGTCAGTGATTAAATGACTGATGCCGCAAATTGTCTCCCCAGGAAATGTGGTGGCTGAGTGACAGCTTGTTGCTGAACTAGGATTAAAGTTAGACTGGTCACCAGGCAACTTCTGATGTGAGTCATCTGCAGCGGGATGGACCAAAAATAAATAAATAAACCCACAGCATTTATCATAGGTAAGGGAGGGCAGAGCACATTGCATCTTCTTTGGGCCCGAGCGAAGCACCTGTAACCACGTTTGCTTCCTGGTTGTAGAGATCAGAAGGCCTAGGAAAGTTTGCCTGTGGGTTAGGTGGATTAAGGAGGTTGCCAGAAGGGGACCAACACATTAATTTTGATCTCTAAACATACCTCAACTCGAGCAACAAAGTAGAAAAATACTAATCAGGTGATAATCAAAAGCTCCCCCACAGGTAGAGGGGAAGAGGGAAGCTACCCATCACATGGGTTTACAGCTGGGAGGAAACAGTCTCTCACAGGTGACAGGCGCCTGCCTGCAGAGGATGTGGGTGGGCGGTCTGGATGTTTGCTTTGCCCTGGGCTCTGCCCCAGGCCTCAGTGCATGCCAAGGCCTCTCCGCCCTGTTCAGTCTGGAGGCCCCAGTCTTATGTTTAGTTACTTGGAAATTTCTGGCCTCCTTTCTCTACAGACCGCAGCCTTTTGGTGTTTGATTGGCCAGCGGATTGGCTAGTGGTTAACCCTCAAGGAAAACCCACCCATCCCAGACCTGAGAGTCCCTCCTCCTGCTCCTCACCTACCTCTTCCTGTTAGCTGGGCCCACATTAAAGAGTGTTTTACTTTAAAAAAAAAATTTTTGGGCTGGAGAGATGGCTCAGTGGTCTAAAGCACCTACTTGAAACAAGCTTGGCAAAGCACAGGGACCATGGTTCGATCCCCCAGCACCACATGCCAGCCAGCCCCGCCCCCTGGTGGGCTGAGCTGGCCACACACACACACACACAATAAATAAATGTAATAAATAAAAATAAATATTTAAAAAAAAATTTTTTAAGAGAATACACAATAATAATAAAAAATTAGAAATTACACAGAATTTCACTAAGCAAAATAATATAAATTTGATAGTATTTGTTACATTGCACAGTGTTGTATCAACTTAGTTGTTCAGATTACCAGATACATGCATGTAAAATTGGAAAAAGAAAAAGGAAAAAGTTGTAAGAAAAGAGAAAAAAGATAAAAATATAAAAATACAAAAAATTAAGTATTGTTGCTTCTATGGCTTGTGTGTGAATAAAAACAAATGATCTTTTTGTGTTTTGTTTTCAGTGTCTATCCATTATCTATTGATCAATCATCTATCTTTGTATTATGTTAGAACTCAAAATAAACTCCAGTTTGTCATGAAAAAAAGAAAGCTTATTAGACTGCAGAGGAGGAGAGTGTCATAATTAGAGAGCAGCATCAAGTCTGTTCTAATTAAACCTGAAACACACTTCATATGCTCCAGCTACCATTAGTGCAGAGAGCTTAGAGGGCACCTGCTCCGTGCAGCACAGCTCTAGTGAGGCCACCTGGGGTGATAGGAGTTTTTCCTGTGGGGTGGTACTCGGGAGAACCAGGCCAGGGCCACCTCTGGGACCACTTCGGTGTCTGCTGTGGCTGTTGTCACGCTTTGGACCATGGTGTTGCAATCTGGGAAGACATTCAGCATTGAATTTTATGTCTTGAAGTTCAAGCTTAGCTTTCACCCAGCACAAACCCTAGAGGGTGAAGCTGACAGGATGTAATTGGTGGACCGTAGGCTTGTAGAGATTGAGAAACACTATGCTAAAAGCTAGCTATATATGTGGAGATAAAAGAGTCACTGATTTTCAAATGCTATTAGTATTTTCATGTTTCATTTATAGGATTTGGGCTTTTTTTTTTTTTTTTGTAACTTAGTTGAGGTTAAATTTTTCTATCCAGTTTTGCAAATTTAACATAAAATAGATAATTCCCCATGTTTTTTTAAAACACATTGCAGACAGGGTAACAGTTACAGAATATCTGCTCCCATCCCCGTGTTTAAGGCTCTCCAGGGTGCACAGGCTGCTGGCTGCAGCTTGAGTCTTTTCAGAGTAGGTGCTTAGAAAAAAAAAAGATATTTTAAGATTTTGATGCATGATTAGTAAGTCTTTCCTAAGAGAATTATACACATTTATACCTTTTGGGCATCCAGATTGCTTTTCTAGATCGTAACCATTGTGCCTTTTTAAAATATTAATTTTATTGAGAAACAAATAGCAATGAGACTTTCAAAACTGATTAGTGGGACAGTTTCAATAATTAATACATTGCATATTGTTGTCTTTGTAGTGGTTATTCATAGTACAAGATGCAGACATGATATCCTGTCCAAACACTATTAGTTCAAATCTTTCTTCTTGAATTAAGAGAAAGTAGCTGTATATCTATCCTATTTGTATATACAGATACAAAATGGTCCTTCATTTGTATCCCCTTTTTTTGTTTAGTTTTGTCTGAGATGGGTATTCCATTGCCATTTAAATATTGTAGGTATGTGAATTCAGCAAAATAATCCAATATAGTCCAGTAGCCCACAATAGTAGTGGGTTATCTGTGAGGACTGGCAGTGTCACATTGTGCCTTTTATATAACCAACAATCTTCCATTCACCTTCTCTTTACAAATGGCTTATTGTCCTGTTCATTTTAACTTATTTTGAAATGGGGACTAGCTGTATTGCCCAGGCTGGTATCGAACGCCTGGGGGCTAGCAGTCCTCCTGCCTGAGCCTTCTGAGTAGCTGGCACTGCAGGCACTCGCCACCATGCCTGGCTCATTTTGCCTGTACCTTTTCCCCCTTGAGTACTTCAGGGAGGGCTGTCTTGTCAGGGGTGGCTTTCAAGTTGAGTAGAACTGTATGTTCTCAGCTTCCTGGCGCATGGTGTGTCCTCAGCTGCGCGTGCTCCGTGGGCACCTTCACCGATGACGTCTCCTTCCCGTGAGTACCTGGGGCACAGGTGACAGCTGAACCCCAGCGTAGGAATGCTTTATCCTGTGCCCTGTGCAGCCTGGAGCTGGCCCTCATGGTGACCCACAGCCCATGCCCTGTTCACCAGCTGTGCAGGCCACCCTGGGCTGCCCCTTTCACAGCCATAGCTGTCTCTGCCTCCAGTCCTGGGGTTGTGTTTTGTTTTTCTCCAACTATTGTACTGAGCAGCTGATTTACATGCCACAAAATTCCCCAGCTTTAAGTGTGAACTAGTTCTGTAGATGTTCTGTAAATGTACAGAGTTGTGCAACAGTGCACTCAGCCTTTCTGTCACCCCAGAAAGAGCCCTTGCATCTGTTTTTCACTCCTACCCCCTGCCCCAGGGCACCTTTTACTGTCTGTGTGGCCATTTTTGTATGTGTGGAATCGTGAGGATTGGCGGGGGGTGTTAATCATTTGATTCTAAAAATACTTGTTGCCAGGCATGGCAGCACACACCCAGCACTCAGGAGACTGAGACAAGAAGATTGCCGTGAATTCAAGGCCAGGCTTGGGCTGCATAGTGAAACCCTGTCTCAAAACAATGAAATAAAAATAATTAATTAAAATAATAATGCTTGTTAAAAACATTGGAAAGAATAGGAACCAAATTATTGGTAGTTGCCTTTGTGGTGTCCCTAGGTGATAGGCTTTTAGGAGAGCTTTTTACTTTTGTAAGCTTGGTTCATTTACAGAGAGTTTACATTATATTTACAATTGGAAGCGAAGGGTAAGGGGGGGAAACATACATTTTACTTATAGAAAATACAAAAATAAGTATGGAGGAAAACAATTCACAATTCCTTTTCATAGGTAAAACAACTTTTTCAAGCTTAACTTTTTTGGGGGGTTCCCCCCAGTCTTCCCCAAGCATAATTTTGAACCATAGCTTTCATGCTTTAAGTTTCCATCCTGCTTCTTCCTGCTAGCTTCATATAAAGTCCCCCACAAACTTCCCTTTAATGATTTCAGAGGGCTTCATCTTATGGCTGTACTGTAATTAACATGCTGTACGTGACAGGTGTTTTTACTTTTTGCCATCATAAACAGTGCTGAGTATCCTTATCCAAGTTTGTGCAGGGCCTTTGCAGAATTCTTAGGTCAAAGAGTTTGTGCCTTACTTTTTTTCCTTTCTTACTTGGGAATTGTTTGGCAAAATGCCATTCTAGATATCTTGTCTGCATTCTACCTTCCCCTTGAAATGACTTACTTGCCCCCAGAACTGGGTCCCAATTCCCAGAAGGGGACTTCAGTATGTCAGGTTGAGGTCTGAGCTGGACATTGGCAGAGAATTAGCAGAAATGTCAGGCCAGCGCCCATGAACAGTTCATCGTCACAGAACCTTATAAATCCAGACAGGGCTTAGGCACCCTGTGTTTGGTGTAAATAATTCTTTTGTATTCGTTGATAGTTTTCAATAAAATTTTATTTCTGTGAGTGAAAAAAAATAGTTTTAAGAGTATTGAACCAATGAGGTGGGTGTTTGTTATCTTTCTTTTTGCCACATTCAAGCCAGAACTGTCACTGGGCACTGGAGGCTGCAGCGTGAGTGTCTGACTCTTAGGCCCTTGGTTGCTGGAGACTGCACTAGAGGAGAGCCTTGGGAATTTGGGGCTTTGAGAAATAAGAAGTGGAGGCCAATTACAGCTGCTCTTTGTAAGGGAAACTCTCCTGCTGCAGTTCTTGAAGGGTGAAAGCCTAAGCAGAGGTTTTTAAGCTGGGGAACTGGAGAGGTCAGTGAACCCCCTGGGTGTTCTATATGTATTTGCATTTCCCTGTGGAGAGGGACCGTGGCTTTCATCACCCTCTACTTGAGGAGGGAAGGCTGAGTCTGGGAGACACCCTCACACCCTGTCATGATGCACCCACCGTGCAGCTTTGGTCAGTGACATGTTTGGAAAAATACCTGGAGGTGTTCACTTTTATTGTTTAAAGCCTAGTACTATGGCCTGCACCCATAATCCAAGCTACCAGGGAGGCTAAGGCAGGATCGCAAGTTCGAGGCTAGCCTGGGTGATGCATTATTTTGAGCTTGGGTTCATGTGGTTGTACAAGACAGATGTGGACCTGGAACTCACAAGCAGCCTTCTGTCTCCTTAAAGCTGGGACTTAGGTTAGATGGTAACACTTAGTTCTGTAATACAGTATCTTATTTAAAATAAGGAGTGGGTTTTTAAAAATCCTTTTATAAAAGGAAGACATGCTCGTTGAAGAGGATGTAATTATTTTAATTAATTGTGTGTGTGGGGAAGCTGAAATTAAACCAGTTCGGCATTGTACATATATTCTGCCCCTGGATCCTAATGGAATGAACGCAAATAATGAAGACCTTTGAATAGAATTTGTGCAGAGGGAGTTGCATGGTGAAGCCAGAAGCTGTTGAACTTTACTAAACAGTCCCCAGCTGGGGACTGCAGGGCAGGCGAGCTTCCCACAAGAAGGGCTTGCTGACTTTCAAGGACCCTGTGTTGTTTCAGTCTTTGAAGCAGCTTCGCTGCTATAGAGCTGCCTGGAGGTTTCCCTTTGCCTTGCCCCAAAGGGTTTTCTCCACTGACTGCAGCAAAGAGAAAGTTGCCTGCTGTCCCTTACACATGCCAGCCTGGGAGCCTTGGGGAGCCTGACTTAGATGGCATTTAGGACCTGGGTCGAGGATCACTTCGTTAAAAAGTTTTAAAAACTTAACCAGCTGGGTGTGTGCCTCAGTTGCAGAACAGTTGCCTAACATGTGCACGGCCCTGGGTTTAACCCCCAGCACTGCCAAGCAAAATATTAAAGAATAGTTTATAGGAAAATTTAAGCATATAATAAACCAGTGAGCCCCATTTACCTGGCACCCAGAAATCATTCTCTGTGGCCAATCTTGTTTCGCTTCCACCTACCTACTCTGCTTTCCCCCGTCTAAATTAGTTTAAATCACATCATCTGGCTTAAATTTAATAAGTAATCTGAGTCTCTCAATTCTTTTTGTGGAACCAGGGATTGAACTCAAGCCCTTAGCACTTGCCAGGCAAGCGCTTATTCTACTGAGCCAGCCCCAGCCCCAGGGTCTCTCAGTTCTGAGAACAGGATTCTAACACTGTGTTGTGTGAATGACAGCAGTGAGTTCTGGATTTAGTTTTTTAAAAATTCAGCAGCTTGAAAATTCTTTACCTTTTTATGTGTAAAAAACAAGGTGAGGCCGGGGAGATGGCTCAGTGGAATAAGTGCTTCCCTGGCGAGCACAAGGGCCTGAGTTCAATTCCCGGTTCCACCAAAAGAAAATAAAAATAAAAATAAAACAGTCTGGGTCCATTATAATTGGAAGTTGAGAGTAAACTTTAAAAGTAACAAAGCCCCATAATTCTAGCATCCACTCTGATGGTATTGAAGGAACCTTGTAGGTCATTCTTCATGCTTTTGAGACCTGGGTGCTGCTGTTTCTTGCCTTCTGCCCCAGAGCTCCCCAAAGTGAGTTCCCCACTCCCCAGGGTCACCCAGTGTATGAAATCATCTTTGCAGTTCCAGAGTTCTGAGAGAGGGAGCCGCTGTGTGTGTTGTATCAAAGGGGTGAGCATGCCCACCCCACCCCTTACCTGGGTGAGAGAGCCTTTCCTTTTCTGCCTTGAAGAGTTCTCTTTCCCTGCTGCACTAGAGGCCCAGGTCCCTGCTTTCCTGAGCATACCCCGGCCCCCCCTTTGCTTCCAGGAAAAGTCCTTAAGCAAAGGAACTCCTGGTGGGCGCAGGCCACATGTTTGCTCTGACAGCTGTAGGTAGAACACAGGCAGCATAAGCAAGAGATTCAGGGCAAGCTAACTGGGATTCCCTCTGTTTCAGCCCTGCTTACCATTACCATTTCATTATACCATACATGTTTTCTAATTTCTTTCTTTTTTTTTTTTTTTTTTTTTTTTTTTTTGCAGAACCGGGGATTGAACTCGGGCCCTTGCGCTTGCCAGGGAAGCGCTTATTCCACTGAGCCGTCTCCCTGGCCCCATGTTTTCTAATTTCACTGGTTTTTTTGGTGTGTCTGTGTGTGTGTGTGTGGTACCAGGGATTGAACTGACCCTGCCCTTGCCAGGCAAGCGCTTATTCTACTGAGCTGTCTATCTCCTGGGCCGGCCCTTCACTGTTGTTTTGAAAACAGTTTTTAGTGTACTTGTGTGTCTAGGACGAAGCACAGGAGGTTGGTGGAGTGGGCACACCGCTGCCTATGCAGTCCCTCCTCCTGAGTCCCTTCCCAGGGACGGCTGAGGGGATAGCTGCAGACGCTGGACGCTGATTCAGGTGCACAGACCCACAGCTAGCGGCAGGGCTGCTCCTAGCTCGGATCCAGTGGTTTCAGATCAGAGCAGTTGCCCTTAGGCTGGACTGAAACTCACCTTTTCACTGTAAAGAAAGGTTTGACTGAGCAGTGAGGGTTGGATTTCAGGAGAAATGCTTACATCTACATAAAGAGCCAATTGTTTTCACAGCATCACTGCCAGCCTCTACTTCTGATGTGTATTCATCACAAAGGTATCTTTTATTGAAGTGTTTCCTGAGTGATTGGGCCTCCAGGTACTTTCTAGGCAGTTTATTGGACTTGTCAGTGGTATGTGTGTGTTTTGCTTCAGCTGGGGGAAAGGTCTGCATTCCCCTGCCCCGCCCCACGCACACCTGGCTGTGCTCTGGCTCACCCTGCTGGCCTCTTGTCTGCGCCCAGGGGATGTGGATGGCAGCAGGAAAACTGTAGCAGAAATACTGGGTGTTAGGAGTCCTTCAAAAAAAGGTGCAGGTGCTGCAGAAGGCTGTATAGCTCAGTGGTGGAACACTTGGCTAGCGCACGTGGGGGTGTGTGTGAAGCAAAACAACCCCTGAGGGCTGCTCTGCATCAGGCCTGTGGGGGTGCGCATGGCAGAGAGCTGGCACCTCTGGGGGTGACTCTGGACAAGGAAAGACTTGTGGGTGGAGTACGAATGGAAGCGTTGCTGAGCAGTCAGTGCAGTTGAAGGAGCAGCCTGCAGGTCACGGTGAGCTCCCTGGTAGTGAGAGCGCGACTCCAGCATCACCAACCCTGAGAGCTCACAGCTCCTTAAGAACAACAGACCTCCAACTCCGAGGTTTTACTGACTGCTAACTTTCTTCCCCATATGGTCAGAGATGTTTGTGGTTGTAGATGTCCAAGATGGCTTCGGAACTATGGAACAGCCCTGGGCTTCTGTTCACCTTTCCCTGCTGGGGGCTTGGGATTCCTTCCAAGAGATTGTTGTTTCTGCCTCAGGTGAGCTAACCCAAGGTCAGCAGGTCTCCTTGGCCCAGGCAGCCCCTGCCAAGCATGCGTCCCCATGCTCCATACGTCCTTGAACTTTTGTGGTCTTGGGTACAGCTCAAGTGGTGTTTGCAACGTGCAAGAATAAAGCCCAGCTGAGGAGTGAAGCTGTTTTCCATTCTTCTTTGGAAGCGGATTCTTACTCCTGCCCTCTTGTTCTGGATCTAATCTCCTATGAGAATGAGCTAAGCCGTTTTCCTCAGCCAGGGGACATTTTAGAAACCAAAATGAGTGAAAAGGCCTTGCTGATGACTGTGAGGGCTCCCTGGGCCACCAGCCCCTGGGGGTGGCCCAGCATGGTACCTGCGCCCCCCCCCTTCCTGGCACCACTCCTGAGTTGGAGAAATGAGGTGCAGAAAGTGGCACCTGGCCCGGGGCTTCGATCCAATGCCGAGTCTCCTGGGAAGCAGCCCAGGACAGACAAGGTTGCCCAGGTCCAGTTCGATGTACAAGCTGGACGATTCCCAGGGCCTTTGGAGATTTGCATCCCTCCAAGTGATGGGAAGCCCCAGTGGTCATTTTACAGAATACCTGGAGTGCAGCTTGGCATCAAGAGGTGTGGGAAAGCCTCCCTGCACTCGGTGTCCTCTGATGGCCGTGAGTTTTTCCTAATTGAATTTTCTTACTGAAACCTGCTTTCCCAAAGCTGGTGAGCAGCAGGACACTGGGGGGCGAAGCTAGAGAGGGCCCCAGCTTCCTATTTTTTCTCAGTGAAGCACACTGAGCTGCACATGTTTACAGAGTGTAGCTGGATTACTAATACTGGTTTCAATGATAGCGTACATCTGCCTCGCTGCCCCCGTGTAGGATCTTGTACTCTCGGTTTTCCAGCCTCTCCCTAGGCGGAGATTCCAGCTGGCAGAGCTGTGGCCTGGGCTTCCGGAAGCATTCCCAGGAAGCATTCCCACGACCCTGTAAGTGAGGAGTGTGACCTCCGAGCTGTGTGCTGGCTCCCTCCGCTGCCGTAGCAGGTGGTGGGAGGTAAGAACAATGCTTGGATGGATAGGTTCCCTGTCCAGGGCTCTGCTGCAAGGCTGAGCGTTTGTAGGCCATCCACACATGGTGCTTCTCTGAGGATTCAAGGGTTGGAAAAGGAAAGTGAGTTGATTTCTGCCTTTGGGTTTGGGGAAGGAGCCTAGCAAAGCATCCCCCTCTGCTTTTTCCAAGCTCTCCTGCCGTGCCTCCCATTAGTTTTGGTCTCACAACTTAAGAGCTAAGTATGAAAAAAAATTTGGCAAACTAAAGCAAAGATGTTTTCTCTTTGTGTCATGAAGCTCTCCCACTGGTGAGTTTTGAGCCTAGCTTTGCTGAGAACCCTGGTAAACAGTTTCTTCAGTTTCCCTGGGCGAGGGGAGGAGAAGGGGGCGGGGGTACGGGGCGATGCCTGTCTGGCTTTGGAATCTTAGCCGGTGTCATGCTGCGGTGCTGCTGGAGGGAGTCTCTGCCCATCAGGCCCTGTTCTGATGGCTTTCCCAGCTGTAGAGTCCCTTCTTTACCTCAGGTCCTGCAGACCATGCCGGACGCACAGGCTCCTTTAGCTGGCCGGCTCTGCGTTCTGTGTGTACAGGACCAGGAGACAGAAAACAATCAATTTGTCATTTATTTCCTTTTTTGGAAAGGCAAATTCCCCACTATAACACTTCTTTTGGAAAATACGTCTCCTGGGGCCCAATTACATACTCTGTGTGGCCTTGACCATCCTTTCCTCTTAAGAGTAAGAACTATCCTACCCAGAGGTAAAGAGGGTGATGGTATCTCCAGCCCTTGGTGGACCAGCACCGTTACCCCCAGTTGCTCCTTCCCCTGCTCTCAGGGGCAAGCTGTAAAGGGCCTGCAACATTTCTTATATTCATGGAAGACCTTGCCAATTTAAGGTCCTTTATTATAGGACTGTTTGCTTTTAATGAAAGGTATCAGGCAGTGGATTTATTTGCCTGATGAGACCTATAAAGAAACAGTTTATTTACCACAGAATGAGAGGACACCACTCTGAGAAATTTGAGTGTTTGGATTTATGGTTATGTGAGCCGTGCCTGTGTTTCTCGTGAGCAGAGGCGCACACAGCCCGAGTGAACAAGCCTAGCCCGGCCCTGCCTGCTTTGATCGGACGTTTTTGAGCTTTCCACGCTTTGTTGCTGCTGAGGTCTTCCTGGTGCTCACAGTCTTGGCTTTGTTCTGAGTATGAGTCCAGCATTCTTTCCTAGACTGGGCAGAAGGCTAAAGAGGTTTTAATTCTGAAATGTGAGAATAAACATGTGTATCTCCTTTACTCTCCCCTCTTCCCTGTTGACCTCACTTACACAATTTATGGAGCAAAAAATAAATAAATTTATGGAGCAATGACTGTCCTGACTTTCTGCTAGGTGCTTTGGAGAACTTACCCCTTTTATCCTTAAAATAAGGTCTGGCCGTGGGTACCTCATTTTTCTTGTGGAGACTTGGGGCTCAGAGTTTAGTGACCTGTCTAAGGTCCCACTTGAGGATCTGCTTGGGTCAGGATTTGAATGCAGACCACCTCCGTGTCAGCCCCGCACCCTCTTCTGGAGGGCTGTGCCGATGCAGCTCTCTGAGACTGCGCAACAGAGAGTTGGCTGTGGTTCTCACGACAAGAAGGGGCACGTGGCAGCTGGTGAGGGGGCTGTTGCCTGGAGCAGACACTTAGGGGCAGCTGTGCTTCGCTTGCGTCCCAGCTCCCTCACTCTGTGCCTCAGTGTCCACATCGGAGATTAAGAGCCCTTGCCTCATAGGATATTTTTCTTTCTTTTTTTCAGAACCAGGGGTTATCTTGCACAGCCTGGGTAAGCACTCTATCACTAGGCTATACTCTCAGTCCCTGGGGTCATTTTTAAGATTAAATGGGAGGCTGAGAGTATAGCTCAGTGGCACAGAGTGAATATTTAGCATGTGAGAGGCCCTGGGTTTGAATACCAGCACCAAGCGTGCAAACAGAATGAGTTCTCTGTATTTATTCATTGAGGCAGGCATGTAAAATAGGGGCCTGGGAACCCAGGAAGGAGATAGCCAAGTATATTGAGTGGGGAGGGAAGGCATGGTTGTCGGATAGGAGCAATCTAACGGTCTGTAGCATAGTAGGGTGACTGTCACTGACAACAGTTCATTGACTATTTCAGGGGGATCTTTTTTTTTAATTTATGTATTTGGTATAGGGCTTCACTACACAACTCAGACTCATAGTGATCCTCCTGTTTTCAGCCTCCCTAGCGCTGGGATTACAGGCGTGCACCACCATGCCTGGACTCAGTAGCTAGCTCAGTGCACCCAGGGCTGGGGGTGGCATGGATGAGACACCAGGGATCAAACCCTGGTCCCTACACTTGCCTAAGCAGGTGCTTAGCCTGCTGAGCTATCTTGTGGGCCCTAATTGAATATTTCAAAATTACTAGTAGAAAGGATTTTGAATTTTTCCAGAGTAAAGAAATAATACATACCTAAGGTGATAAATATGTCCATTATCCTGATGGGATAATTATGTTATATACATATATTGAAATGTTATACTGGGCTGTGGAGATAGCTCAGTAGAATAAGTGCCTGCCTGGCATGCAAATTATACTATACCCACAAATACGTACAACTATTTGTCAAGTAAAAATTACGCTACTTTTTAAAAATAGGTGTATGGCTGTAATTCCACAACTCCAGGAGGCTGAGGCAGGAGGATTGCAAAACCAGCTTAGCATTTAATAAGTCCCTGCTTGTGACTGACTGAATGACTGAATGACTGAATGAATGAGTGGGGCTGAGGGTATAGCTCAGTGCAGGGCCCTGCATTCAGTCCTCAGTGTGTGAGGTGGGGGGGTACCTTCTGATGCAAAAGCATTGTGTCCTTCTCTACAGACCTCCCTTTGGACATAAGTCAAAAGGCAACCCCACCCCTGTCTAGGAAAATAAAATGCCTGTATTCGTGGAGGCTTTATTTTGTTCCCCAAATCTTTTTAAATCTTGCTTCTTCCCGGTGAAGGCTGCCTGTGCCGGGCTGCTTGCTGGTGGCATTTGAGGTCTCCTCACCTTCGGAAGGCAGGCGCAGTGCTCTGTTTTGGGGCGCGTAAAGCCCCAACTGTTGCAGATTGCATCCAAGGCCCCCTGTAACTGTTGGGAAAAGGCTCAGCCTGTGAGTTGGCTGTGTCCGCTACAAAAAGGGCGTTTACATTTCTTAGCCAGTGAACATGTGGACTGTGTTTTCCAAACCTTTTTTTTCTTTTTTAACTATTACACAGTTAAGTGCAGGGAACTTGGCTTTAATTGTCTTTGATTTTTGAGGATGGTTTTTTAAATTTCTTATGCCATTGCGGGGGATATGGGCAGGATAGCATGTATGGCATCCCTTGAAGACTGGGATTGTCCCTAATTATGCGTCTCAGTGCCAGTTGACAAAGTGGAGGGCTTAGCTGCTTGTTACATGAACCAGAGGCAGCAGCTGTAGCCATCTGCACAGCATTTACGATCAGACCTTAGGTGATGGCCCCTTGTGGGTCTTCTGAAGGGGTCCTGGAAACCATCAACAAGAGAAGCTGGCTGGAAAAGGCTCTAGTGTTCCTGGACATCCACCTACCTGCCTGAGAAGCGTGTGTGAGGAGAGTCTGTCCTCCACGGAGACAGATTTCACCGTCTGGTGATAGAAAGGCTTGCCCATGATTTGCCCAGCCTGGGAACGAACACTCGTTTCCCCTGTCTGATTTTATGAGCTAGCAGGTTGTTTCCCAGAAGTCAGCTGTCTGTGCTTCAGGTGTCCTTAACAGTCTTTGGAAGCTGGGCACAGAGGTCGACCTGTGTGAGAGCCCTTCCCTCCCTTCAGCACTCTGGCTCTGGGGTAAGTTGGCTAACCAGTCAGGGCCTCAGGTTGCTTTCCTGAGAGCCTGGGTAGTGGCAGCCGCCTCGCCTCGCCACCGCAGCCAGCGCGGTCCAGGGCCGGTCGTCTGTGGGCCCGTAGTGATTTTGTTTCTTTCCCTTTTAGCTTTCAAAATTGGTTTACATTTTGGTTACTCGGTGTTCTTAATCACTAGAGAGCAGTTCATGTGAAAGACCATCTGGGAAATACAGAAATGCTCTTTTTTCTCTTCTGGTGCTAGGCATTGAACCCAGGGCTTTTCGCATGCTGAGTGTGTGCTCTACCACTGAACTACATTACCAGCCCTTATATAAATATTCTTAATACTGCTATTGTTAATTCTGATAATACAGAATTTTATTCCAAGTAGCATTTTAGGGTCGTAAACCCAGCTCCATTCTTAAATTTTGTTTTTTGGGTTTTTTTTTTGTTTGTTTGTTTGTTTGTTTGTTTTTTGTTTTTTGTTTTTTGTTTTTTTTGGTGGAATCGGGGATTGACCTCAGTCCCATGCGCTTGCCAGGGAAGCTCTTATTCCACTGAGCCATCTCCCCGGCCCCATCCATTCTTAAATTTTGACTGTGGATTAAACTGTAAGCAGATGAAAAGCAGCAGTGTATAATAAAGAATTTGCTGTATGGTCCTGGTTGATAAGTCTGATTATAAGAAATACGGGCCTCTACTGTCCTCACTGTGATGGTTTATAAGGTTTCTTTTGCTGTAACTTTTCTAAAAGCCTGTACAGGTGAGGGAGGCACACCCCAAAGAAATCACTCCAGCTCAGTCAGCTGGCGATGGGGAGGCTCAAGAACAGTGCAGGAGACGTCAGGCAGGGCCTGACGTCTGTGCAGTGGGCTGTCTTCTGTGGCATCACCATTGCCTCAGATATGCCCAGTTATAGACGGCAAGCACCCGCCACCTCTTGGTGGATTGCAGGTTAAGAATAGTTTCTGTGTATGGAAACAGCTCCGCAAGCTGCCCAGAGTGCTGCTGTGTATGGGCTGCTGCCAGCTGCATGTTGGGAGTTGATAGAGTTGAAGACTATGGGAGAAAGGGTACCTGCCTTCTAGGGTGGCAGAGCAACCAGTCAAGCCTTGCTTGCTGAGTATGGCGCCTGCCATGCCAGCCTTCCTCCCGGGGGAGGCTGTGTGGCTGACTCCTTCCTGGGAATATTTGCCGCGCCACCAGGTTCACCAGGTAAATGCTGGGGTTTTTGTTGTTGTTGTTTTTTGCTTTTGTATTTTTGAGATAGGGTCTTGCTATGCAGTTCAGGCTGGCCTAATGCTCACTTTGTAGTCTGTGCTGGCCTCGAACCCACAGCAATCCTCCTGCCTCAGCCTCCTGAGTGCTGGGCTTGCAGGCGTGCACCACCATGCCCAGCCCACCAGGTAAACTCTTGTCCTGTGCTCTGTAGTTAGAGGTTTGGGGCTGTAAACAGAAGCACAGCTCCAGCTCCTGAGCGTGACTCATTTTGCATATTTCATGTCCTGAAGGGATGTGTAAGGGAAAAACTCACTGAAAGCTACTGCAGAGCTGGACAGGCAGCCTGTGTGTGGGTTGCTAAGTTCTCTGGAATAAACATAGTAGGGAGATGCACGGGGAAACTCAGGGCCCACGAAGGTGCCGAGGGAGCTTTGGTACTCTACTAGGCCTTGCGTTTGTCTAGTTTCAGTGGCTTTAGAGGGGTGTGGGCGCACCAGCCAATGAGGGGAGCAGGCTCAATGGTGAACACTTTCTGTTCTAGAGGATGAGGGCCTAATAGGGTTAGGGAAACCCTGGATTTTGTGAATGAACCTGTGATTGCTCAACTCTTGCAGTCTTCTGTCCTTCCCTCAGTTTGGCTTTAGCGAAGCTTTGGTCCCTGCACAGGCCAGGCGCAGTGGGGGTGAGTACTGGGGAAGTCCGCCCTCCTTCATTAGTGCTAATGACTTGGAAACAACCCCAGCGCTCCACCTACCTTCCTAGAGACTCCTGGCAGCCTAAATGGAAAACCTGTGTCAAGTAAAGGAAAAGTCAGGGAGGAGCGGGCCTGTGCGCACCCAAATGTTATGTAAAAGTCCTGGCAGAGAAGACCTTGCTCTGAAGAGTCCTGCCCTGTAGGGCGCCCCTCTGGGCCCGATGAGGTCCTGCAAGGTGGGGAACACAGAGGCTCTGAGACGGACTATCTGGTGGCTTAATTCTACCCCACAAATAATGTGGGAAGTTGGGGCTGCTGCTGCTGCTGCTGCTGGTGATGGTGATGGTGATGGTGATGGTGATGGTGATGGTGATGGTGATGGTGATGAAGGTGGCGGGGGCATTCTGTCTGTGTCTTTATAGGGTCTTAGACTTTAGGATTGAAAAATGTGTGCAGGGGCTGGGGAAATGGCTCAGTAGAATAAGTGCTTCCCTGGCAAGCACAAGGGCCTGAGTTCAATCCCCAGCTCCATCAAAAAAAAAAAAAAAAAAAGAAGAAAGAAAAAATGTTTGCATACACTGTACACACATATCTTCATAATGGGTCAAAGAACTTATAAACTATTTGTGGGTTTCTAATCATGGGCCCCAAGTTATGAATCTTTGATTTATTTCTGGCCTGAGAATTAGTTTGTTTGTTTTAAATGGAAATGGATCTATGGTTTCCCAACCCATAGCAGATTAGAAGCAGTATATTTGATAAGAAAGCAAAAATATAGCTCTCAGCCTAAAGAGGTACAAAATTTTAAAAAAGAAGCTAGGGCTGTGTTCCCGGAGACAGTAGATGTGTATCTGGTATCTTTGGACCAGGGGAAAATGGCTTAACTGTATTCAATGTAGCATCATGTGTTCATTTGTAGAAAAGCACAGACTATGTCATACATTTTAGAGAGGTTGTTCTTTTACAATTAAAAAAAAAATTAGTACTTTGGTTGTCTGGAGAAGGTATTGGAAGGAACTCCCGACATTCCATGATATTAGGGTAACAGGGACACTGGTGGCGCAAAGCGAGGGTGGTGCGAGGTTCCTTCTCGCTGTCCTTCTCACTGCTGTCTCCTTGTGTGCAGAGTCTGAGGGTGACAGCTTGGGCTTTGCCCTCCTGGCATCCTTAGGGTTGCTCGGTTGATGACTACAGTGGAGAGGTGGCCAGGTACATAGCAGGCCATCCTCCAGCGTGGGCAATGCAGTGAGGTGCTGATTTTTCCACTCTGCGCAGTCCTTAAAGCCTTCTCTGCATCTGTTACTCACTATAAAAGGAGGGTGCAGGACTGAGGTGAGCTTGAGGGGCCTGCCCAGGCCTGTTTTCTGTGATCCTGACAGTGTACAGTGATTTTGTTTTCCTGGTAATTGAAATGACACTGACACAACCACTGAGCGGGTCTTTTTTAAATGGTTAAGTCTGTCTGTCTCCCCCCCCCCCCATGTAACATAGGAGTTCATTTCTTGCACACTCAGCTAAGAGATCATTCATTCATAGACCTAGATTCCTTCCCTTGTCCTCTGTATGGTTACATTTAGGAAACTGAAATGTTTTCTGTTGTCTGACTTTTGTTTTAACCTCAGTCTTAAGAGACTTCTTAGGCTCAGCTATGGTGGTGCATGTAGACCCCACAGGCTAATGGAGGTCTGTCCTGCCAACTGGACTGTCACCGTGGCTTTGCCTGCATCGGTAGAGGGTGCTCCGTGGAGATGAAATGCCTCTGGATGGCTGGGGCATGCGTGCTTGCGTTTGCCCACTGTCAGTGCAGTCAGGCAGTGGGAAGAGGAGCACTTTTCTTTTTATTCTTCTGAAGCGAGCAGTTCTCTGGAGTGCCCTGAGGGTGGCTGAGCCTCGGCTCACCCTTGAATCAGCCCCTAAACAGCCCCCAGGACCAGCCAGATGGCAGGAAGCAGAGTTGGCTTTAGACAGTTGCTCCAGACAAGGCACAGTTAAGTCAGAGGCCGTCTGTTTGTGGCCAGTCAGTGTGGGCCCCTGCGGAAATCTCCTTTGCTCAGTCTGTCCTGTCAGTATTGGTTTGGCCTCTCGGGGCTGTCAGCCCACCAAGGACTTGAGGAACTTCAGCAAGAGCTTTGCAGGCGTGTAGACGGATGCTGTGAAGCCCAGATCTGCCCTCCCAGCCACAAGGCAGGCCAGGCGGGGCTCCTGCCCAGAGGTCAGTGGTGGGCATTACTGCTTGTCCTTGCGATGAGGGATCTTAGAGCATCCACACCGACCTCGTGCGTTCTGACGAGGCTTTGGCGTTGTCTGCTGGCAGGGGCCCCCGCTAGGAAAGGAGTCATTGCTAGCTTCTTGGTGTCTCGATCTCTAGGAGGCCGCTGCTCCTGGGAGCCTGACTGCGTTCCCTCGCCAGCCTTCCTTCCGGTGAAAGCCCAGGGTGCTGAAAAGGTCCCTGTGCTGGCCATCCTGCCCCTGCCAGTCCCTGCTCAGCCCATCTCCCCAGAGTCACACAGGAATCCTCCTGTGCCTGTCATGGTTGCCAATGAACAGAGTTACCCCACGACTGATGGCTTCAGAGGATGACGATCATTTCCCCGTCTCCAGTAGGTTTTGTTGGTTGGTGATTTGGGAGGGCCCCAGCCAACTGGTCCTGCTTGGGGTCTTGTGCTGTGTAGGTAGCTGGAAGCCTGGGGGCTGAGAGCACCCAGGAGCCTCAGCGTGTCTCCCCTCAGGAGGTCTTGGGGTCTCTGTGTGGCTTGGGTACATGGCAGCTGGAGGGTAGGTGAAGTTTCTTTTGCTACTTGGGCTCCCAGCGCCTGTCCTCAGCGGGCTGAGGGAAGCTGCAGTCTCCCATGGCCTGGCCTCAGAAGTCCCTGAGCATTAGCCGATAGATCATCAGACGCTCCCACGTCTCCAAGGGAGGGGACACAGACACGTATGAGGTGGGGGACTTGGTGATGACAACTTTCAGAAAATAACAACTTGATGCACATTCTCAGACACACAGTTATGTCATTTTTTTGTGGAAAAATCTTTAAACCTCACGGAAAGGAGAATTTTCAAATTGAAAAAGCCAACAGCACAGCACAGAATCCTTCCCTATGATGTAGACATAAGCAAAACTGCTGGGAAAGTGAGGGTCTGAGCCAAGGGTGGATCCAGGGGCACTGCCCCCTGAGCACTTTGGATCCAGCCTCATGGCAAAGCCCAGCATCGCCCCACCCCCGGCACTTGGCTCTGGCTGGAGGTGTGCACACATCATCTCTTGTGCTGCTGCTGCAGGTGCATTGAAGTGTAGCTTGTCACAGGCTGGAACGTGTCCTGTCTTCACATCTCTCCCTAAAGACCACACATACTTTCCCCCCTTCCCTTTTACTTATTTGGCACAGGGTCTTGCTATGCAGCTTGGACTCGTAGTGATCCTCCTGTCTCAGCCTCCCAGCACTGGGATTGTACCATGCCTGGTCTCACTGTTCACCTCATTGCACCCGGGGGTGGGGCCGGCACGGCATGCAGTACTAGGGATCGAACCTTGATCCTTGCACTTGCTAGGCAGGCACTTAGACCGCTGAGCTACCTTCCCGGCCTGTGGCATTGCTTTAATGGTCCAGCTTTGACCTGATGCAGCTGACTTGGCAACGCTGTTCAGTGTGAACTCTTCAGCAGCTAATTTAGGCCTTCGTGTCTTTTGACTTTTTTCAGGAAGATTGTTTAGTCCATTTTAATGTTACTTGTTGCAGGGTGGGTTGAGCAGTATGAAGAGCAGCAAAAGCAAAACGTTTTCCTACCTCAGTTTACATGCCTACATTGACGACCCTTGTAGCCCCCTTAGCTAAAGTGCAGAAAGGGACCTCTCCCTACCTGTCACTCCCTCAAGGGCTCCACTCTTGATTCTGTTCCATTTTGATTTTGGCTACACCACAGCTGTATGAAATCCGGGACTTTGTGTTCACCTCTCAACATTAAAAACAGCACTTGTTACCTAGGAAGCACTCAATAATTATTGAATGACTAATTGAATGGGCAGAGAACTCTGGAAGCTGAAGTGAAATGGTCATTCTTTTGCTATTTTTCAGTGGAGAACAGCACCAGTGGGAGGTAGAACTGGTAGAGCTCATGCTATGAAGGAGCTGTCTGGGGCCAGTTAGCACTTTAAAGACACTGGGTTAATCAAGGGCCGAGAGTTTACAAAATAAATAGAAAGCTGGTTAGGGGCATAACCACAAAAAAGGGGGACAGTCCCTGAGAAAATAATTACCAGAAAGAAGTGCAAATCACGGCATTGTGAACTTAGCCTGTCCCTTTGTATTTTCTGTGTCTTGACTATACGCATCCCACAGCTGTGTGGCTATTTGCTGTTTCATGGACAGTTTGTCCCTTGAGGTCCAGGACTAGGTTTCACGCTTTGGGCCAACCTGTGGACTTGACCTGAGTGAGGCTGGCATTCAAGCACTGTTGTTGGATTGTAAGCTAATTGCTGGTCCGTGGAGGGCCAAGTCCAGAAGCAATAGTTACGTTGAAGGGCAGGGCAGATGGCACCCAGTGTTGTGTCTGCACTGGGATGAGATAAAGGGCCTGATCCATCTAGGAGGAATCCCAGACAGCAGTGTGTCCAGACCTCAGGCCACAAGGTTAAGGAGATAGCATAGATCTCACTACAGCATGTAGTGAGAGGAAGGACACTCACCTTGAACTCCTGACTCTTAAATCCTGTCCACATTTGCTCATTTGTGTGGTTTTCTTATACTTTTACAGAATAACTTGGATACGTGGTAACACATTAACCTCAGTTTTAAGCATCATGATATAGTGAATACTCTTAATCTTATTGTTCTGAGACCTGGACAATATAAATGTATCATCCCCTGTGGTTTCTCTTGTAATTTCTCTTTTTGTTTTTGTACTTCATTCATCACTCCCTTGACTTGACTTAAAGAATAAGAATAAAAGAAAACAGGGCTGGTGAGATACCTCAGTGAACTAAGCACCTGCTTAGGCAAGTACAGGGACGAGGTTCGATCCCCAGTACCACATGCCACGCCAGCCCCACACTGAGCCAGCAACTGAGTCTGGGCATGGTGGCACACGCCTGTGATCCCAACAGTGGAGAGGCTGGAAACAGGAGTATCACTGCGAGTCTGAGCTTCATAGTGAGACCCTATACCAAATACATAAAAATAAAAAAAAAAAATTAAAAAGAAAAAACTATACAGCACCACCAAATACACACACAGAGCTGAAAGTGTGGCTTAGTGGTGGAGTACTTGCCAAGCAGACGAGAGGTCCTGAGTTTGATCCCAAGTGTTGCAAAAAAATAAACAGCATAATATGTTTGTGCATATGTATGCTGATGTCTAAATCACAGAAAGTTCACTTAGCTGGTTTCTGAGCCTTTGTAAAGTGGCATTAAACCGGGATAGTCCCTCGGGAGCACCCCCCTCAATCGCGTTGCTTCTGGGGTCACTTGTGTCACTGCCTATAGCCATGGGTCATCCTTGTTTTCTTCATTCTCCTCCTGCTGTTTCCTGCTTGGACCCCTCAGGGCTTGGGATGGCTCCCAAGCGAATGGCTCCAGTTAGCTCTAATTTTAACTTTTTACAAGCTGTCAGTAAGCTTTCCCATGCCACTTCGCTTATGGGAAGCATTTAGTCATTTCCTAATTTAATGATAGTTAACATCCTTAGCCCTAGAAATTTATTGTGAAGCATTTCCAATTAAGGTTAATTGGGGTGGATGTGGGATAGGAGTTAGATGGTTTTGCAAAAGTGTTTTGGTGCTACTGGCGAGGTACAGTCCAGTTGACAGGAGGAAGCCACAGTGCCCTGGTCACCCACCCCAGGGAGGGTCTGTGAGGATAGGAGCCACACCTCAGGGTCAGGGGAGAGGTGCAGAGAGGCTCCACAGAGGGTCCAAAGAAGAATTCTTCACCTTGACCTTCTCTGGTCAAGGTATGTCTTTTCTTTCCTGAGTCACACTGCTCAATTTCTAGTTAATCCCTTCTGAGTCCCAGTATGTTATAGTTTCAGATGATCCAGGCTTACTTATATCATAAGTTTGTTTTTGAATTCAGAAGACGATTGTTGATGTCTAGTTATTCTGGGTGTGGTTTTTCTTTTTTCTTTTTCTGCGGAACCAGGGATTGAACTCAGGCCCTTGCGCTTGCCATGGAAGCACTTATTCCACTGAGCCATCTTCCCAGCCCCTGCCTAGTTATTCTGAAAAAAGCAGGTTTTAGGGCTTATGAGTGGTATTTGAATTAGAATTATTATTTTTTTAATAAATGACTTTTTTAAAATTTTTTTTTTAATGTGTGTGTGTGTGTGTGTGTGTGGCCAGCTCAGCCCACCAGGGGGCGGGGCTGGCTGGCATGTGATGCTGGGGGATTGAACTGTGGTCCCTGTGCTTTGCTAAGCTTGTTCTAAGTAGGTGCTTTAGACCACCGAGCCATCTCACCAGCCCCTTGTATTAGAATTATACACACAGCATTTCCCCTCCTGTGCAGTTTTCTGGAGGGGTCCTGGGCTTGGACTGGATTCGAGAAGCCAGCAGTCCCTCCCCCAGTGTTTATTTTTATCCCAGGGATTTTCAGCCTTGACTGTTAAAGTTTCAGGCCAGGTGATTCTTTATGATGAGGAGGCTGCACTTGGCCTCGCTGAGTCTCCAGAGGCATCCCTGGCCACAGTCACGAAATGCTGGCATCTTCCTCTTCTCCAGTGTGACATCTAAAATGTCTCTGAACTTCGCCAGATGTCTGTGCACGGGGGCTGGTTGGAGGTGCACATGCTTATGAGAGTGACCCCCCAGTTGAGAAACGAGTTACAACTTGTACTAAGTTTTGCTTAAATCATGAAGGGTTTTCATTCTTTTTTGTGGTACTGAGAATCCACTCAGGACCTTACACTTGCCAGGTAGATGCTGTACGCCTGAGCTGTATCCCCAGGGTTTGCACTCTCGCACAGCCAAGAGAGCACAGAGCTATTTGTAGAGCGTTTGCACACTTAGCTCCAGTTTAAGGCACTGGCGGAGGGATCGGGGTTGGATTTAGAGTGTGTATATGGTGGGGGAGGGTGTCGTAAAATATTTATGTTTAAATTATTCTTAAATGTTTAAATTATTCTTAAATATTTAGGACCTATGTGTGTATTTATGCATGATCCCCAATCATTAAACACATCCTACTATGTATTGTCACACTAACACATGTTCTATGTGTATTAGCTAAATCATCCTAATGCTCTGAAAGAGTTATCCAGAGAACTGCTACATTCTGTGGGTAGTGGCTGGTACAGGATAAGGAAGTTTGTTCAGGGTATGTTAATAATGGCAGACCAGAGAATTGACTAGACTTGCCAGAGTCCAGGCAGGTCATGTGTGCTGCGCCCCGGACTCAGTGCTGAAATCTCTTCCGTACCAGCCATGCCGCCGTGGCCTCGGCTGTCGTGCTGGCAGAGTGACCTATGGTTGCTGGAGTGTTTCATACAGCAAGAGACCTGAGAGGGCTTTTCTTTCCTCCTTTTTTCTTTGCTTTGGAATAAATAGTTTGTCTTGTGCCCTAAAATAAAATTACTGGTAACATTTTGAGCAAGGGACAACCTTTTAGTTTTAACCAGCTGCTTATAGGTGCCACAGCAGTATCTCAGCATCAAGTTCCACTCCAGTCCTCATTGTGGTCCGCCTTTGGTGGCTATAAAGTGAGTCCTTGACCAACGGCCTGCTCCTCGTTAATAATCTGGGGTGCAGATGCTGATATGCAAAGGTGGCCTTGCACTGCAACCAGATGTGGCATTTTGAAGATTATTTTGTATACTTTACACTCTTTCACTTGTTGAGTGGCTTTCAGAAGTCCAGAGCACAGCAGGTCCCACACACGAATCAGACGCGCTTTCTGCTCGGTCGTGCTGGAGCTCTACTGCCCTCCTGCGCACGGGGCTGTGCTACCTGGCAGCTCAGCATCTGTCTCTTGTGGCTCCTCCTGAAGCGCAGCCTTTTGTGCTGCAGCCTGCCGTGTGGCCATTGCTCTGTGCTTGGCCAGTCTTGCCCAGACTCAGTCCCTCTGTCTCTCCTTCCTGCCCTCCTTTTTTGTTATTTTGTTCGCGCTTACGATGACTGACACCTAGTGGGTCTCTTGATAGTGTTTTAGCACAAATACTAAATGAGGATGTTGTGAGATGCATTGTGCATTGCTGGAACAAGGTGCTCAGTAAACGAGAATACTGTTTATGCCCCCAGTCCCCCGAGTTTGGAGAGAGCAAGCTCTTGTCTGCAGTGTATTTCAGTTTTCATTCCAGTTTGTATAAGATTTCACTGAACAGGCAAAGCGCTTGTCACCTTGGTGTGCATCCCACCAGTGATTCTTTGTCTGCTCGCCTTCTTCCTTGATCTGGAACTAACTCATCAAGCACCCTGGCCTGGTGATGTTGCCTGACGGTTTCATCCAGGTGACAGCGATGCAGCACTTAGCTACTATGTGCACCCGCTCTCCATAGCACAAGCTCGCGCTGGACATAGCCCGGCTGCTGGGCCTGTGCTGAGGGGAGGAGAGCCAAGGGCCCCACTGAACTCCACGGCCTGCTCCCACCTCCCTGTGGAACTTGTGCAAAGCGGGTGCCCTGGAGGGGGATTGGCACCCTCTGCAGAGTCACCTCAGGCTGCAGGCTCTTGCCGAACTTGTTGGGCGCATTCCTGGGCTGTGTTTCTGCGTTGTTTGGGTCTTAGACTCCTCCGAGGCAAGCAGCACCTGGAAGAATGCTTTTGAGGAGTCTTGATATTGGCCAAGAAAACTTAACGTGCCTTCTTTCTCCCCTCAGAGTGACCAGCAGCTGGACTGTGCCTTGGACCTAATGAGGCGCCTGCCTCCACAGCAAATCGAGAAGAACCTCAGCGACCTGATCGACCTGGTACGTGCCTCTTCCTGTGATTTCATTTGAGGCCATGACACGTAATTGCTTGGTTGTGTGTAGCGCTTCCCATGCAGAATTCAGAGTACAGGAAACCTTTTCTTTCCCAGCCAGACAGCACCACTGGGCTCAGAGATTGCTCTGGACAGAGGGATGAGTTCCACGTGGTGCTCTTTCTTGGAGACCGTCTGTGTTGATACGGCCCACGATAGGCATTCTAAGTTGGTCACAGTCTCACCCCTCCCCCCAGCTGGTCTTCTAGCAGTTATTTAGGATGGAGAGGAAGCCACACGGCCAGCCATGCCCAGCAAGGAGGCCAAGCCAGGTGCTGTAGGCTGTGCTGCTGGCAGGGTTCTCCAGCCGGTGTGTTACCATCAACCCTGGAAAGTGCTTTAGTGGCCTCATTGCTAGTTTGAAATAGTTTAACAAACAGCGTCAACACATCTATTTTTAAAATAATGGGATTTTTTTTGTTGTTGGTTTGTTTTTTCTTTAATACTCAAAATGATTCATCACAAAATAATGCCTCGGATTGGCTGGAACCATAATGTTACTTGAAAATGGTAAAATACTAAAAAATATTTGTAAAGCTGCAGGAAAAATGGAAAAAAAAAATTAAAATGAAATCGGGTCTCCAGAGGCCAGCCAGCTTACCTGGGTCACTTAGCTGGCACATCCTGGTGCTCACTGTGGAGCTGTAACCTCGTCTTTTCCCATTGTGTCCCGTGTCTTCTTTGGACATGACTAGCAGTTGCCACACAAGTCTCATCAGTGAGGTGTCGTTTAAAGTGAGGGCTTAAGGTCTGGCCAACTAGCTGAATGCATTAAGGCACCTGCTTAGGCAGACACAGAGGCCGGCAGAGGCCGGGGTTTGATCCCCGGCATGCTGTGCCGTCCCCGCCCCCAAGGCACGCTGAGATGATGACTGAGACTGGGTATGGTGGCCAGCACCTATAATCCCAGCTCTTGGGAGGCTGAACACAGGTGGATCACTACGAGTCCAATCTATGTAGTAAGACCTTGTAGACCATGTAGACCCTGTCCTTTAAAAAAAAAAAAAAAATATATATATATATATATATATATATATATATATATATATATATCTCCCCAAAGTGAGGGTTTGAAAACTTGTTTCTCTGTTTTGGTGATTTAATTCCATTGTACAGATTCAGAATAATTTTACTAGGAAAAAAATACAATAGGAAGCTGGTGTCATTCACAGATAAAATCTTCATAGTAGTCTAGAAGGTCCGCTATACAACTATTTCTGTATTTATGGAAACATGAACTTGCAGCCAAGAGGCAGGTGTGTGGGACAGTGTCGAGCCTGAGGAAGGAGTTGTGAACTTGCCATATTCTTGGGAAGTAATTCAGGAAGTGAGAAGAAAAAGGTCTGTCAGTGTCCTTTGCCTGCAGCGAGGTGGCTGCAGGTGCTTTGTGCTGGAAGTGCAGAGGAGACTGTATGATGTGAAGTATGATGGTTCCAGCCCAGACGAACACACGTTTCAGAAGCTTGCTGAAGAGTAGGAGATTGAATTGTGATGTGGATGAATCTGCTGTGTGCCAGGAACATGGCGAGGCAGGGTGAGGGAAATCCCTGAGAAGAAAGACACAGTGCGTCTGGGGCACGGGCCCACCTGGAAGGGCAGCTGCCCCTCTCCTCTGCTCGGGCACTTGTTGCCCTGCTGTTTGTTGTCAGGTTTCTCTGCACAAGCTGTCCATTTGGGCTTTTTATGTGAACTGCCCTAATGTATAAACACTGGCCTAGCTATTGCATTGGGTGTGGGTGTCCTGGAGGTCGAGAGGAGATCTGAGCTAGCAGCAGTTATCCCATCAGCCCGCTGCCTGGCCTTAGCACACAGGGTGCTGTACTGTTTACTTACTGGCTTTATTTAATGCTCAGCATTCATATTAGGGACCACTGCAGAGTCGAGTTGGGTAACTGTGCCGTGACTGTGCCTGGTTTTGCTCAGAAATCTGACTGACCCCATAGGGACAGGGTGGGCCAGGGTTAAAGATGTGATCAGATCCCTGATCTGGCTCACTGCTGGGGCCTTCTTTTCCTTTTAAGCTCTGAATGAAAATATGCTTGGCTGAAATTTGATTTAGTTTTCAGTTACTTATTATTCCTTTAGAAATAAACCAAACACAGAAGTAAGAAGGGTAAGTGCATTCTTCTCCATCAGCTCTTATTGGTGTTTTACAGGCTATTTTGTTCTCATGGCAACGAAGGACTGCACTATTATTGTGTATTTTCTCTAGGATTTTCTTAGAGATGCACATGGGGCTGCTTCTATGAAAACCTGGTTAGCTGGTGCCTTTGCTACAGCAGCGAGTTTCTTCTCTTGGGTCAGCAGGGAAATTGCAGCCCTGATGGGGGTCGGAAGGAGAGAAGGAGCAAGAGCCAGCGTGCACCAAACACAAGAAGGGAGACCAGCTTGAGGTTCTTTGTGCAGGCTGAAGTACCAAACCGTCTGCCAGTGACACCCGATACAGTGACTCTCATTCCAAGGTTACTACCAAACCGTACCACTTTACCCTTCTCCCTCTGCCTTACGCAGAATGTGTACCAGGGAGGAAGTGGAGGCAAACCAGGCTTGGGGTTGGATACAGCTAACTTTCATGGGTGTTTCATGGCAAGGTATCTGGCCTCAAACCCGGAGTCCTTGTGCTTCAGCCTCCTGAAAGGATTCTAGATGTATGCTGCCATGCGGCTGACAGCTAGCAGCTGTTGACTGCCCACTGTTGTGCTGTGGATCTTGCATTTTTTTTTCTTTTTTTTTTTGGAGACAGGGTCTTGCTGTGTAGTTCAGGCTCCTCTTGAACTCACTATATATCCCAGGCTGGCCTCAAACTTGCAGCAGTTATCCTGCCTCCACCTCCCCAGTACTAGAATCATATGGATCTGAAGTGTTCCCTGAAGGCTCCTAGCAGTTGAAGGCTCACTTCCCAGCTGGTGGCGCTGTTGGGGCTGGTGGAGCCCTCAGGGAGGTGGGCCCCCATGGGATGAAGTCCGGTCACTGGGAGGTGCCATTGAGGGGGCCTCGAGGCCCTGGCCCTCCCCCGCCTCTTCCTCCTGGACACCATGAGGTGAGCAGCTTTGCTCAGCCACACACGCCCTGCCGTGACATTCTTTCTCACCACAAGCCCAGAAGCGATGGATCCAGCTGACGAGAACTAAAGCCTCCCAATCATGAGTCTCCCGTTTGCTCCTGGTTATTATCGCGGTGTTGGTCACAGTGTGGAAAACGGTCGTACATGTTTTCCACATGAGGGCCCGGGACCACGCTGACCCTTCTTGTGTTTCTTCCTATTCCATCCTACTAACAGTGCACGCGGCTAGTCTGCCTGTTTTGGGTGGCGTAGACTCTGCAGACAGCGGGGAGGTGGTGTGGCCAGGCTCCCTGGATAGCACTGCACACTGGCTTTCGGGGGCTAGCAGTACACTCAGCAGTAGAAGGAATGTGCCATGTTCTCACAGTTGTCATAATTGAAGATGTTAGAATACAGGTATGTTCTGGAGTATAATTTTAAATTCACATAATTTAAAGACAAAATCAGATATGAAAGAAATTCCTTTACTAGGGCCAGGCCGCTTAGGATGAGCTCCATGCACTGGCTTGCGGCATGCCAGCCTGCCCTCGCTGAGGTTGTGCGGAGGGGGCCTCAGGGTGAACAAGAGGCCACGGGAGAGTCTCTTCATAGAATGGGTTGGGGAATTGGGACTCTCATTAATTTTTTAATTGAAATATGATGTCAGAATGGAAATGGAACATGACTTCTCAGCAAATTAGGATCTGGTAAAGCATGCCTCATTAAAGAGATATTGGCCTGCTTCAGAGCCACATTGTGCTTAATGGTGTGGTTTTGAGGGCCTCGCTGTGCGGGGTGGTGTTTTATTATATTGTATGATCCCTCCTAGGTGTTACTTAGAATATTTTCCTGTCCTCTTTGGTGCTTTTCTCCTTGAAAAGCCAGAGCCTTTTCAAGCCAAGCTACTTCCCCAGTCCTTTTTATTTTTTATTTTAAAACAAGATCTGCTAAGTTGCCCAGGTTGGGCTCAGACTTTCAGTCCTCCTGTTTCGGCCAACCAGCGTGCTGGGATTATAGGCATGTGTCACCATGCTTTGCTTGTTTCGGTTTTTACTTTTTGATCAAATTAGCAAAATGCTCTTATTCACTGAAAGTTGGTCCGTGCTAAGTAAAGTGCTGTGGCTCTGAAGTTCACACACAGTTTTAGTTTCTTCCCAAAACTTTAATATCAGAAAATCCACACTGCCTGGAGTCAGTGTAAGAGCAGCGTCCGGGCTTTGGTGCCTGTCACTTGGGACCTGTCGGTGTTTCCTCAGCAGCCGCTGCTGAGCTCTATGCAGACACAGTCTCTTACGCCTGCTGACCTACCCAAAGTGGTGAGAGGAGCCTGGTGGTTGTAGGAAAAGTCTCCAATTTTAAGGCAAACAAGAATGCTCAGATTGGCCATTGTTCTCCAGGAGCAGGCTGGCCACTTAGATGTCACAGCCAGGGAACTATGGGGGAATTTATCCAGTCCACCAGTGGACTGATTACGGAGTGATATTAAAGAGAAATGTGGTGTATGCTTGGCAGCCAGGCCAAAGCCGTGTGATTTATCATGCCAGATGATCTTTGTTTTTTCTTTCCAGGATCAGAGCTTTTACTGCTTAGGATTATGATGCATGCCTGGATTGGTGGAAAATGACCATCCTTTGCAGATGGCCAAAACGTCATTTCATTTCATTTTAATCCTATTGTGCTAGAGTGAAGCTAGCCAAAACCGTTAAGCCATTTCAGAAATACCTGCACATCCATGTGGGCCTAGGGTCATGTGATGTGAAGATGCCCCTTGGCTTCCTGGACTTTGACCTTCTCCAGCCTTACTCTGCACACTGGCAGCGAAGATCAGTACTTCTCAGCCGGAGTATATTTTGAGCTCCAAGCTGAGGAAGGAGTTTGTTTCTGCAGATTGGCACCTGGCAGGCCATCAATCCATTGCCTTTTTAAGAGCACAGTAAAAATAGCCACAAATGTGTTTAGCCAGGCCAGAGAGTCTCTGTTTGTAAATGCCGGTCACTTCATTTTTTAATTCTTTCTCTTTTTTTCCTGTAGTCACCTGAAGTTGTGGTTCTTGGGTCTCCCCAGATTTTACTCAAGCAGAGGGAAGACTTCTGAGCTGGGAAAGCCACCAGGCCACTGTCTCAATCACTTTTCTCTCGTTGCTGGGACAAAATACCTGATACTCAAAATGAGGGAAGGGTTTATTTAGCTCACAGCTAGTGGAAGTTTCAGTCCATACTGGCTCCAAGGCAGAGTGGCACATGGCAGAGGGCAGCAGTTCATGGCGGTGGGAAAACAGCAAAGAGCAAAGGGAGGGGCTGTGGCTGCAGCTGCTGGCTAGCCTCTTTCCCTCCTTATAATGTAATACTTATTACCCATCCAGGGCAGGTGTAGCACTCACACCCATAATCCCCACACTGGATCATGAATTAATCACAAACTCTAGAAGCCACCCCATGACTGCATGAGGCTCTGGGAGGACAGCTAGACACGAACCGTAACAGCCACCTTGCCAGGCCTGTAGGTAGAGGTGCAGTAGACATCCTGCTGCTTTATCAGGGAGCTGACAACTTGATCGGTTTTCAGTTCAGCGTATTCCTCTTTTTAGCAGCCAGAATGGCCCTCCAGAAATAGAAGGGCCAGCTAGGCATAGGACTCGTGCTGCCAGCCTCAGCACTACCTGCCAGCCCTAGTGACACTCCCAGCGTGATGTTGCAGGGCACAGGAGGTGGCAGAGCAGAAGGCTGGCGTGCCCAGGCACATACTTGTATTCGGGCCTCAGTGAGCAGTGGAGTGGAGGCCTACCACGTACCGATCTAAGAATCTGCTGTCCTGGAGCATCTTGAGAGCCAGTGCGCATACTCGGATGAGTTGCTGAGATTAAGACTGCAGAGAATAGTTCATTAATTGTATCGACTAGCAGAGTAGCTGGTGTGTGTTAAGCGCCGTTACTGAGTTTTTGGTCTTTTAACAATTAGATCAATAAAATCTGAAAGTGATTTTTCTGGTGACAGTTGTGCAGAATGAAGCAGAAGTGTAGTTCTTCTGTTCTCCCAAGTAGCAAAGGTATGCTGGCCTTGGGGACCCAAGACCCCGCCCTTTCCTTGGCCTCTTAAAGTCTTGAAGCCTGGGCAAGATCTGTGCTCTGCAGTGAGCAGGCTTGGGTGTTAGTTTCCCCTTTGTCATTGTCATCTAAAAGACAACATTTAAAATGTAGTCTTCTTTCCGAAGGGCTGAACGTAAACAAGGGAATGTATTCAGGAATGTAAGCCCAGCCCTAGGATGGAGCACACAGGTTTTATTTCTTGGTCCTGTTCCACAGGGAGGAAGACAGGGACTCTAGCACGTGAGCCCCAGAAGGCACGGCCGTTCCCCAGTTAGTGAGCTGGCTCCGAGGGTGAGCCACAGAACTGGAGCTTCTTTCTACATGTCTGCTGTGTATGGGTTGCCGTTCTTGGGGCTGAGGTTGCAGTGGTGGCCGAGATGGAAGCCTCGCTCAGGAGAGCTCACGGGAAGAGATGTTCCTGGAGGGAGATGTGGCCGTGGCCCTCGGCCCTCCTGTGTCTTGCAGCAAGAGCCTCATCCATGTGTTTGCACTGCCGGGCAGAGGTGTGAGAAGCTCTGTGCTGGGTGTGCAGGGCTTCCCTGCCCCCTCGTTCTCCACCCCTCTGCCTGCTGCTCACCCCTTTTGACTGCTTCCTAGTGATGTGCCCCTTGGGGCTTCTCAGCTTTTTCCCCCAAAAGGTGCTTCGAGTATAGGAAAGAAAATTCCCATCTTTAGAGTTTGGGGAGATAAATCCAAAGTGTCTGCCTCAGGTAAGAAATTTTATGTTTTACCTTTTTAAGAATTGTATTCCATATCAAAACATGGCCACGTGCAGGGTATCTTAGTATAAAAGTAAAATTTTTCCTACCAAAGTCTTGAGGCAGGCTGGTGCTCGGGGAGGCGGAGCCCTGTGTCCCTGGGGCTCCATGGGGCCGCTTTGTGTGTTCTAGAGCCCTGCCTAGGAAGTCCTGCCTTGGAGCCCTGCCTGGTGCCCAGGGACATTTCCTCAGAGATTTATATCAGGTCGGAGAGCTTGGCTCCCAGTCTCCCATTCCTAGGACTGCCAGAATGGTTCCTCTGCTCTGCCTGATGCTGTCTGCCTGGCAGGGGCAGGTACTAAAACAATTGGTGCTATGTCCCAGCCACTACACGGGGTCATTGTCTTGATGTTTCCAAACCTATTCTGAGCCTTCCCTGCAGGCGGCATTGTGCTGAAGTCCCCCTTTTACAAGGGGGAAAACATTCCAGCCAAGGCCTCCAGCAGCATCATAATGAACTCCATCCTTGGAAAGTTCTGGGGAGCCCTTTCATGCCAGCCTTCTCTCTTAAGCAGCTGCAGCTGTGGGGGTAAAGTGGACTGGCGAAAGCAGAGCCTGGGTTTTGGCGCAGGCCTGGCCCTAGTCCCTGCCCCCTGCCAGCGCTGCCTTCCAGGCGACGGCAGCCCTTTGGGATCCTAGCCTGTTGTTAAGGACCCTGCCACCTAGAGGTGTTGGCCCTGGCTTTTGTCAAGGGGGGCAGCCAGGAAACCTTTTCAACCAGGAAGAAATGGGTTGCTTAAAAAGAAGAAATGGCCGTCCTGGGAGCCCTCACCTGCCCTGCCCTCCCCCGTAAGTGTGGCCAGAAGGGGTGGAAATTCCCAGGAGGCTGCCTTGCACAGGACAAGTTACCCCTCGCCATCCAGTTTAGAGGAGACACATCACCTGCTGTAACAGTGATCCGGACACATGCTTTGACTGTCCATCTAGGGGAAGGACGCTTCTCAGCAAAGCACTCTGCCCAAGTATGAATAGTTTATCACTATTCTTTCAATAAATAGATCTAAACTTTTAGAAAAAGCTATGTACTTTACGAACTGAGTTCCTGAGACCAAATAACCAAAGGAAGAGGTTGAGGCCATGGGCTTGGTATGTAAGGCTGCATACATGTGTATGTTTGAGTGTTTGTCCATGGAAGCAGACACGCTTTCCAGGAGCCCAGAATGATCTGTCCACAGGTTCTAGAGCAGTAACTCCCAGGAGATCTGTACATTTTACCCTAGGGCCAGGGGTTCAGATGAGGATACTTTTTGATATCGTCAGAACAACAAAAGTTGGTACTCTTGCCCCCATGGACAAAAGCAGCAGCAGGGGCTTCAGGACCTTGTGCGGGACACCAGGTAGACACAGGCTTGGGACCTGCTAGTGTGACCTCAGGGCTCTTAGCCACCTGAGGAATGATAAGAAACAGGAATACAAACAGCTGGCTGCACTAAGAGGTGATTGACAGAGGGAGAAACTCAGCCGTATGATGTAAAGCTTCTTGCTGTCAGTAGTGATAGAGCTCAGAACTGAAACAAGCTTGGATGGCTGGAGAAGTTTCTTCAGACACTGCTTCTGCTTGGTGGATGCTTTTTGCTGCTGTTGTTCCTGGACTGTGACCTGCAGTTTCCTGACTTCCTAACGAAATGGATCCCTTCCCTGGCTTGAGTCTTTTAAGGGATAAAGAGCACTAAGTGACTGGGAGAACTGTGGCACATTTTTATACCAGAGGTCCTTCGAAGTTGTACAATCAGAAAAGACAAGAAAGAAAAGAATTGCTTTTCTTTAACTCAGCATATCCTCAATTTACTTCTGTGGGAAGCACTGTGGGAAATCTTGGTTTGCCAGAAAGGTCTGTAACTTGCACATCAAGTGAGGTGGATTCTAGATCGTTTTGATTATGACTCTTAAGTGTGATGCTGGCTAGATTTTAAATTTTTTCATGGCACTTTGGTAAAATAAATAAATAAATAAATAAATTTCTTCTCTTGCAAATAGAAAACTGCTTCAGAAACTTCTGTCCTTATCCCTCAGTCCTGGCTCCCTCACAAGGAAGGGAAAAGGCAGATGGGAAGCAGGCAAGCATTGTACCGGTACATCTTACAGCAGTCAGGAAGCCTGGGCAGCAGCTCTGGGTCTGCCCCACCTTGCCCTGGGCTAGGAGGTATTCCTGGGCCTCCATCTCCTGGGAAGTGAGGGCCTGCCTGATGGTGTCCTATTCTCTCAGACTCTGAGAGCTCAGCACTAGAAGAACATCACCATAGATGTCTTTCTGTGGAGGTCACGATTTCTGAGATCCTCTTTTTCTGGCAGAAGAGGCATTGATTTCTCTCAGCCCTGTACCCACTTGTGCTGCTGCTGTGGTAAATATGTATAGGGGATAGAGGGGGTAGGGGTTTCTATCCGAGACTCTGCACCATGGTAGCAGGAAGAGAGGGGCTGACAAGGCAAGGTACTTCCCCTCTCTGGGTACCCTCAGTCATAAGATGGGGTAGTAAAACTGGATTCATGGGATGGTTGTGAGGGCCCATGAATGCACACCAAGTGCTCACTGGTGTGGTTGCTTTAATTACTTCACTGGCTCTCTGGCCCTGTTGGCTCACCCTGGGTCCCACCAGCCTGACAGTGTGCCCTGATGCCTAGCCGGGTGTGGGGTTTTCTTCATAGGAGAGCATAGTCTCTGCCCACCACAGGACAGAGAGTGGTGGCTCTAAAGTGGGAGAAGGCCTTCCATGGAAGCCTTCCAAGTGGTCATAAAAACCGTTTACCCTCATGTTGCCTGAACTATCAGAGTAAAGATTCCCAAATCAGAGCCTGTCCTCCATCCCAGAGCAAATTGAGATGACAAGGTCAGAGTGGGGGCTGTGACCCACTAGTTTTCTCTCCAGGAGATCAGGGCCATCTCATACCATGGCTCTTAGTCTGCCTGCCTGGTGGGCTCCTGGGGGGCCTGGGTTTTTTGCGCTGCCCTTCTTGATCATGTGGCAGGCACTTTTCTCCCTGTTTTAGTTCCCTGACAGGACCTTCCTCTGTCATTGCTCAAGGGAGGAGTCGGGGGTGAGCTATATAAAGTGAGTAGAGGAAACAGACTGATCCCCATATCCCAGGACGAGGTAGGTGACAGTGTGGCCTCACAGGTCATTTGACCTTCTCGCCTTCACACCAGCCATTTAGGGGCAGCAGGCCACCTGTGAAATCCAGATTTTAGATCTTCAGGGTCTGCTGTCCATGGTGTCCCGCCTCTTGCTTCTCGCCTTCTGCAGTTTACCCTCCTCTACCTTTCCAGAACCACTGATCTTTTACTCCCTACTTCTGAATGTCTTTTCTCCCTCTTGAACTCACATCGCCGATCTTGCCCAGCCCCCATAAGGCCATGTAGCCCAGACAGCTGCTCTTCAAGTCCACTTGTATGTGTCCATCACAGTTGCTTATTGGTCCTCTGTTCATAGCTGTCTTCCCTGTCCACACCCACAGGCCACTAGAGCATCATACGTGCTCATAGCTGTTCATGATCCCTAGTGGAGTAGCTTCCTGTAGCCAAGGATTAAGAGCAAGGCTTACAGCACAGTGCTGGCTTGGCTTTTTTTTTTTTTTTTTTGTCTTGTTTTGACACAGGATCTCACTATGTCATTCATGCTGGCCATGAACTCCCAATGTAGCCCAGATTGGCCTCAAAACTTGCAGTGACCCTCCTGAGATTACAGGTGTGTGTCACCACACCCAGCCATTACACACTTCTTGGAAACAGATTGGTTTTTTAATGGTACTCCACTGCCACTACCCCTTTGTTTTGCCAAACCAAAGTAGCCTACTTTAACATCCTCAAGAAATCTGTCAGATTCTTGTTTAAGTGTAGCGAGGCTGCTAGCCAGCCTGTGGGTGTCAGGGTGTCCACTGAGGAGCACTAGGATAGAAGATGGTAAGGTTCCTTCAAATTGAAAGGTCCACTCGGGCTCAGCTCCCTCCACCCCTTATCTGTGTGACCTGTGAGCCTCAGTTTCCTCGCTCATGAGATGAATGTGCTGACTGTAACCTCAAAAACTGGTTGGTGGTCATGAGTGTAAAGTTGCTGGGTAGCACTTGGCGTGCAGTAGCCATCTATGTGGGTTCCACGGTTGCATCAGACTTGCACAAAAAGTGTCCTGCTGGATGTGCCAAGTACTGTTCTAGATCACTTATATATTTAGCTTGCTTCAGCTACACACCACAGGAGTAGTCTTCATGTCACAGGTGAAGAAACAAGTTTCATAGTCAACAGACTCACAACTAATTGCTAAGGAGTGGAGTCAGGATCATTCCCAGCCGGTGTCACTTGCAGCCTGTCCTCCTGCCACACTGTGCCCACAGCTGCTCCAAGACTAGCTTCCTCCTTGTCACTGCAGGTCACGAGCAGATGGCTGGCTCTGAACGCAGGTATCTTCACAATGATTAGCCCCAACAAGAAGCTGTTCAGTCTTTGTAGAGTAACTGCTCCCTTTCCGCATGGCAAAAGTGTCCTGTGCTGGCCTTCCATTGTTCAGGGTGAAGTGCTGTTGAACATAGATGCAGCCATGGTTATAACACCAGGACCCCAAAATCAGGTGCCACCACAAAGCAGCAGCGCTGTCCCTGGGGTAGGGAGCTCCTGTACACCCCGAGGCTTTGTGTTGCTCACCATACAGTCTTTCTGAGCTTTGGCAAGGGTGCAGGCTGCAGGCTGAAGAGTGGTCCCACCCTCCTCCTTTTGGGGGTCACTGGCTCTCAGCAGGCCGGACACTTGAGGCCCTAATCGGCCAGTTGTTCCCTTGCCACGTCTGCGGCTGCCTTCCTGGGCCTACTGAGCTCACAATTAAGGCTCATTAGAGACCCTGTCAGTCACAACACTCAGAGCCTCTGGCAAGAGGCCTCCGGGTGCCGCCTTGGCAGGGGCTGTCTACCCCAAGCCCCTCACCCCACCCCATTAGTCTCCTTGCAAATGAGTGCCTCGTGAATTCTGGGCGCTTTGTATGCTAGAGAAGTGTGAGCGGCTCTTGTCAGACTCCAGACTGCCGGGTCCTGGTGGGCCCATTACCTTTTGTGTAATTGAAACCTTCAAGCTAAGACCGGAGGAATTGAAGTTACAGATGGCGGCAGTAGGAGTTTTGTCAGATGGAGGCTTTGGGTAAGTATCTGACAGCAGGCCACTCCGAGGAGAGGTCCTGAGCCAAATACAGAAGAGATTTAATTATCGCTAATCTCCCTCTCCCTGCTTTCTGGGCTGTATTGGGACACTCAATTACTATTGACTGGAAGCTAAAATAACACTACTGCTCCAGAACAAAAGCCTTTCGGAGACCTGCCCCAGGCTGGAAATGATTATCCTTCAAACAAGTAGTCTCTTTGCTCTGTGTGTTGGATGTAAGTTGGAAAGAAGGACGGGTAACAGGCATTGTAAATTAGCTTGCGCTTCACCTGCTTTTTTTGTGTCAACCTCACCAACTTTCCTATTTCAGAATGGGGCATGTTAGGGGCAGCTGCCTCTCCAAATTGAGTTCCTCAAAGAGGTTGGCTTAAAACACTTCCTGTTAATTGTGTGCTGCAGTCTTGTATTCTGGGCACCCAAGCCCCGGTGGAAAGCAGTAATAAGTGCTTATCTGTAGCCCAGGATCCTAACAAAGTATTCAGCCACAGGTGGACCTCACATGGGTATAAAGGCTAAGCCAGTAAGACCCCACCCCCCCACCCCGTCTGAGAGGACGGGACTCCATGTCAGACTTTCTAGGCTGAGTATCCTGTGATTGAGGTATGAAGGGACACAGATTCCGACTGGTACTGAGCTGTGATGGGGGAGACATCAGCCCCGGCAGGTGGCAGTTCAAGCATGGACAGGCATTGAATTATGAGCAGGTCAGGCCTGGGTGCAGCCTGAATAGCGAGGTGACCCTGAGCAGCCATCGTGTACCTAGGTTCAGTTTCCTCACCTACCTTGTTCTCAAGGGGCATAGCTGTGACCACTGCAGGAAGCCATGTGGGGAAGAGTTTCATGGATTACTGCATGCAGAAAGGTGCTGTGGTGGTGACAAGAAAAGAGGTGACAGTGAACTTGCCTTACGAATTATTGTTACCTGAGGTAAGTGAAGGAAAATTAGCAACAAGGGCAGCATGGGCCTTTGCCTTTCTCGGTACCAGGCCACTCGCCTGCCACTAGAAAGGACCAGTGCTTCTCTGTTTGGAGTGTGGGTGAGCACTTCTCCTGGCCAGGAGGCAGGGCAGCTAGCATGCTCTGCCCAACCATGACAGGGCCCTTGCTGCTGTTAGCCCACTACTTCGCTCTTGGTCTTGACATTGCAGATGTCAAGGTATGTGACATGAAAGAGCTGCTGCCGAGAGTCCAGGAGAAAGGGAGCTTGGCCAGGGAGATTGTCTACCCAAGATAGTCACCCATCCATCCCCATTCCCCACTGCTGCCACCTCACCCTGGCTGACCAGAGTCTTAGGATAGCTTCTCACCTGCCCCAGCCAAGTCTGCAACCAGAGTAGTCTCAGAAGTGTGCTTCTGATCCTGCCTGTCCCATTGAGACTCCAAACTGTCATGTCATCAGGGTCAGATCCAGAGAACATGCCTGGGAGTAAGAGTCACTGAAGTGGCCTATCGCCCTCTCTGTGGCCCCTGGCAGACCCCTCAGCCTCTGCCCAGTGTGGTCAGACCTTTGTACATGATGTCCCCATTCACCAGGACACATCTCCACACCAGCCCCTCATCTTCTGTACCTCTCCTGGGCCCCAGATCCCCCTCCTGTGTCTCCCACAGCTGCGGCACTCACCTGCACACTAAACTTGAAGGCAGGGGTTGAGTGTGTTCCGTCCACCTTTGTATTCCCAGTGTCAAACACATAGAGATGCTCAGAAGAGCCCCTGCTCAGGTCCTTGCTGAGTGCTAGACTCATCTGGGCTGAAACACCAGGGACAGAGCACCTAGTAGGGTGCGTGCTTTTAAAGAGCTCATACTCATGGGAGTCAGACACCCAGGTGGACACATACCACAATTCTGGTGGAGGAAAAACCCCGAGTCTAGTAAGCATTAGGCCTTGATTCAGCCTTATGCATCCCTGGCCATCAGCAGGTGGGGGACACTCAGTCCTGCTGAGGTCAGACTTCCCAGGGACAGAGCCTGGCTGTCTGTAGATTATAGCTGAATGGGAACTTGTGAGCCCCATACCCCACGCCTGGCCCTGGGGAAGCCCACATCCATCCCCACTGGAGGCTTGTTGAGACCAAATGCCCAGGACCAAGGCCTTCCAACTGGCCCACAGGTGCTTGCTCAGGGGCTGTGGTCATCTTCCCATCTTGGTGTGGGCTGCTCCCAAGGAAATGAAGCCTGAGTAGCCCTCTTTCCTAAACTTCCTAGATTTGGGTTGAGAAGGATAGAGAGACCAGACCCTTGTTCTTGACCTTGGTGTCCTTATCTAAGATTTGGTAAGCTTCTCATAAGTGCAGGGGAATCCTCAAAAATAGTTAGAATACCTGTTTAAAGAACACACACCCCAAATTGCATTAAACTTTGTGACACCTCAGAAAGAAAAGGATCGATCAGAAGGGAATTAGCCACTAAGACAAAGCCACTCTGCTTCTGCCCGCTGGGAGTTAAATGCGTGTCTCCCTGTGTAGAAGAGGATGAAATCCCCTTTCCTGTGCTGCTACAGATCACTGCCCACATGCAAGGTGCTCAAATATTGTTGCAAATAATTGTGGAGATTCTTTGTAATGCATACGTGCAAATACAGTTCAGCGCCTAGGTCTGAGGGCTTGGTTAGTGTCCCTGGATTTGGGGTCTGCCTTAAAACACTGGCAGAACTTTCCTCTGTGCCTTGGAAACGCCCAGTACATCCAGGCCAGAAGTCCCCCTTTGCTTTTACTGAGCTCTGTTGTGCTGCAGTCCTGGGGGTGAGCCAAGGGCCCTGCACATGCTAGGCGAATGCTCTCCCACTCAGTCCCAGCCTCTGTGCTGCTTTGAAGGGGTCACCTGGGATTGCTGAAAAGGTGGCAGGTGGCACAGGACTAGGCTTCTTCCTGCCCAGAGCGTCTTAGCAGGACCCAGCTTGTTGATTGCCCTGTTGGTTTCCACATTCTTTCCATTCCGAAGATTGCCGATGCTCTGCTTGCTTTGCAAATCTTTCCCCAATTAAAGGGCTTCCCAGCTGTGTGCACAGCTCTTCTGCCTCCAGTGTGCCCTTCTGTGTTTGTGTTTAAAATTCTTTCTTTCCAAAATGTTTGCCACTCAGCAAGTCTCCTCAGAAGTCCCTACTTTTGTTTGGGGCAAAGTTCCCCTCCCTGCACCACCACTTTGGGGTTTTTATTCTGCTTATGTACAAGAAATTTAAGTTCTGGAATAATATGTAAAAATACTCTGGTTTTCTTCATTTTTTGAAATCTGACCACACATTGGAAAGTGGTAAAGAGTGTTATCAGTGTCCCAGCTGTCACACCTGATACTTGAAGAGCCTGTAGGTAGGCGAGGAGCCAGAGTGCCCTTCGGGGTCTTCCTGGGAACATCCAGCAAAAGAGGTCAGCGCTTCTGTGTGTCTGTTTCATGGGCAGCCGCACTCTGAGCTCAAAGAGAGCGTAAGGAAGGGATGTGGAACAGAAGCACCAGGATGCGGAGTAGGAGGCTGTGCTGTCCAGAGGCGAAGGAGATACTTGGTTCTTGTCACCTGCAGCTGAGAGGCTTTTTTTGATTCTACCTGCAGTGCACAAAGCCCTGCCCCTGGCCTTGCTGCCACTGAATTTTCCAACACGGGGTCAGTCTACTTGCTTCTGCTCAGGAACTTTTAGTAAAGCCATGGCTGGTGGAAAACTGGAGGACAGTGTTCAGGGTGCTTCTGCTGAGGAGGGGCTGATGGGTGTTCCTTTCAGAAAGATTTTGCCTTCTGAATGATGAAAAATGTGAGACATAAATGAAGTAAAGAGAGCTTCCACTTCCCTGAGGACCAGAGCTGAGCGTCCTGTCTGCAAGCTGTTAGCAATACATCATCTCCCCGCTGGCAGGCCCTATGGTCTGGTGAGGGTCGCCTGGGCCACCCCGCAGCCGGGTGAGGAGCACCTGGGCCACCCTGCACTGAGTTTGCAAACAGGTTGCAAATGCTCAAGAAGAACATGGCAGCAACTAGACAGGAATGTGGACCGCAGAGCCCTGGGAGCCTACATGTCCCAAGGAGGTCCAGGTTGGGCTGTCTCATGGGCCTAGGGTTGCTGATGCCCCGCCTCAGTCCTTTGAAGGGTGCCGTGCCAGCTGCTAGTGACTGGGTGTCAGCTGCATGCATACCATTGGCAGTAGTGAAAATGGCCTCTTCTAGAAAGCAGGCTGGGCGACGAACAGGGCGGGGTATAGTGAGGAGATCTGTCCTGAGGAAGAGAGGAGGAAGAGGAGGTTTGGGTTGCATACACCTAGAAACATTCCTAAAAGGAGTTCAGAGAAGTATGCACTGTCCCAAGCCTTCCCCTTCCTCCCCATAGCAGATAATCCACTTGCACTGCCTGTGTTGATGACCTCCGCCATGGGCCAAGGACTGGGCCAGGCCTGGGTCAGTTTGTGCTTCAGAATGCATTATTCATTAAAGCCTTTATTTTAGGAAGAGTGTCACAAGCTTTTGATTAACTCTTAAGCTGTGTCCTGGGTGATTGTAGGGTTAACCAAGGGAAGCCACTAAATCTTGACCAGGAAACTTGGTAGGATCCTAGAAGGAAAGCCTACTTCTTAGGTTAGTGGGGCTTTTCTTTTCTTTTCCTTTTTCCTTCCTTCCTTCCTTCCTTCCTTCCTTCCTTCCTTCCTTCCTTCCTTCTACAGACATGGTTCTAGCACTTGAGCATGCCAGAGGCGGAGCTGGCAGCCCAGGGGGTCAGCCGCGTCTTAAATCACCTGTGCTACGCTGACTTATTTCAGTACAGGAGAATCCCCGATGGTGAGGATAGTCGGATAGCCAAAACTAAGAACGAAGAAGAAAGTGACACTGCTGTGGCCTCTTCTGCTAACCTAAGCCTGGGCCATGTGGCACGCTAGCTCCTACCCTTGCCTTGAACCTCCAGTGCACTGCATGCACATGTGCTCTCTTGGATCCAGGCTGTCCTCTGCCTGGAGTGGCCTTCTGCCTTGATGACCTTTTGTCTTTTTTAATTAGCAGCTTCATGGGGCTCACCACTTTAAGGTGTGCTGTCCAGGGGATTTTCACACCTTTGAGCGAGGGTGGGAGCTCCTACAAGAGCTCTCTGGTCCCCCTGTACCCTCACCCGCCAAAGCAGCTTGCTGTGCTATCCCCTCGCCTCCTGCCTTGTGCCCACCATGTCCTCTATCCAGAGACTGTGCTTCATCGATGCTCATTTGTGTCTTCATTCCTCTTAAATGTTGAGTTCTTGGGAGCAGGAGCCTTGACTGTGTGCTTAATCCCTAATAAATTTAGGTGAATTTTATGTGGGGCCACAGAGTTTTTACTGTTATGAGCCAAGCTGAAAAGACAGAGAAGCCCTTGATGGTGGGAGGCCCAGCCACCAGAGACACACATTGGTTGCTCCTGAGTGGATCTGATCATATCCATGGTAGGGAGAATTACAGGTTATTTGTCCATGTATGGTCATTTCTATGAATGACTCAGTAAAATTACAGCAGGACCCAGAGAGACACTCATCCAACAGAAGGAGTCCAGTATGAAACGCTGTGGCCAGCAGGATGCTTTATGAAGGGGGCGCAAAGCTAGCTGACCTGTGCCAAGTATACCTCAACGCCAGCCTCCTGTCCCTCTCCAGCCCCATCCAGGCTGACCATAGACACACCAGTCTTCCTGGGATCTGGTGGACTGCTAGGGCTCTTAGAAGCTGGTGGTCTCGAGGGTGTTGGGAGAATACGTGGTGGAAGGAGCCAGGATTCTGACACCCGACTCGGTGCCTCTGGCTCTGGGCTCATGATCCTTTGCTGCTGCCTGTCAAGAGTTACCCACCTCTGGGTCTGGCAGGGTCCGTGAGCGACAGACATGGCTGCAGGTAGCACTGACTCCAGAAGTCATCTTCTCCCTTACACCTGGAGTCTGTGCAAAGCCTCTCAACCTCAGGGTGCCTTGCAAAGTTTCAGAATCAGACCACCCTGCCTTGCCACTGTCCACGTAGGCCTGGCCTTGTGCTTCCATGATGTCACATTCCTCTGGCGGCCTGTTCATGCTGAGCAGCCCTCAGCGTTTCTGGGGCTCCTCTCTAATGTTAGCATGTGGACTGTCAAGTGCGAGAGCCCGCCCAAATGAGGGTAAGGAACAGTCATGCCTCCCTGTGCCGAGCTTTGCCCTCTTTTGGTTTGTTCTGGAAAGGTGGGGCAGGGTAGGGTTATGTACTGGGGATTGCACTAAATCTCCAGTGCCATTTTTTACTTTGAGACAAGGTCTTACTGAAATGTCCAAACTGAGTTTGAATTTGTAATTCTCCCATCAGCTTCCAAGGGTGCTGCAAGTACAGGCGTGTGCCACCAGGCCAACTTCTGCCATTCCCCCCTGCTGCCGGCTTCTCCTACAGGTGGCACGTGCCCTCTTCAAAGATGTCCCTGCTGGAACGTTTACGGATTTCCAGAGCAGCCCATCCATAGCTCCACTAACAGCTTTCATCCTAAACTTGACACACACACGTTTGTAAGGCCAGGTCTTTACCTTGCTTCCCAGTGATGAGGGCTCAGACTGGTTTCCGCCGCCTGCCCAGCAGGGGGGCCTCACTGCTCCACCTCAGGAGGTTTAGGAGAGGTTTGGTTCACACTGACCTCACTGTCTCCATGCACTGGTGACTCTCAGGTGACTTGCCAGGCATGAGGCTGGAAGCCACAGCAGCCTAGTGGCTGAGGACTCTGGCCTCGGGAGGATTCTGCTGCTTCATAACTGAGCTTAGCCAAGTTACTTAGCCTCTCTGTGCCTCATTTGCTTCATCTGTAAATAATAATTTGGGATTTGATACTTCCGCCACCTCCTGGGCTGTTTTGACGATGAAATGAGAGCGCGTGTCACATGCCTCCGAGCTGCGGACCCACTGTGCAATCTCTGCTGTTGTTCTTTCTAGTCATGGCTTCCACAGTGCCAATCATGGAGGGTAGAGGGCCTCCACTGTGCGTTACGGTCTCTGGGGAAAGCCTGCCTCACGCCTGAGCCGAGTCTGTGTATTTTTGCCTGTTCTTTTCCCCAAAAAGAAGTGGGCTGACTTGGAAGCTCACAACTGGCATCATATGCCACGAAGAAGGCAGGAGGTCTGAGGGACACCTGGAGGACTTCGCAGCTGCTTGTGTGCTGATCTCCCTCCCACGGGGCCGTCTACTGTCCCACAGGTGGCTGGCAAACCTGGTCTAGGAGGAGCGTGCTGTGGTGTGAGGGCCTGAGGGGCAGGGCCCGACCACACACCCGGTGCTAACGCTTGGTCTCTGCATCCATCTTGGAGGACTGGTGGCCACGCAGGGATCATTGGTTGGTCTCCCCCTCACAGTCTTGTCTCCTGGAGAGGCACCAAGAAATTTCCTAGGAGCTTGCTTCCCATGAAGGCAGACATGCGCTTTCAAGGGTCAGAACTCAGCTGGTGTCTGTAGTTCCAGTGCATTGGAAGGCTAAGGCAGGAATATCTCAAGTGCAAGCCTAGGCCAAACAGTTTGGCAGGTTAGTTGGGGACGTAGCTCAATATGAAGGCCCCGGGTTTGTTCAGTCCCCAGTACCACACACACACCAGAACACAACACCAGCAGTGAACCCTTTTTAAGCAGCTCAACACCACTTGCCCTACTCGGGAAGCACTGCCAGCACTGCACCAGACACGAGGTGGTCCTGCCACTGCCTCCTGCCCCGAGGAGGGGCCCTGGCATCACCAGCCAGTGCAGCCAGCCAGGGAGGCTTCAGGAAGATGTGTGCAGGAGGCAGAGTGGCCCGTTAGTCCTGGAAGGCCACTCCTGGGGCAGGGGTCAAATGGTCTGGGTAGTGCATCCAAGTGGCTGAAGGGCTGAGTGGTGGGAGCCTCCCTGCAGCTGTGGCCGCCACAGGCAGTCCTCAGCGCTAAGTCCAAGGTAGCTCCCACCATGTGAGTTCACCCCTTCAGTGACCGGCATGTGCTGTCCATTGCGTTCCACCCACAGCTGCTCCTCAGGAGGTGTGGGGAGGTTGAGAGTCCCTGCCTAGGTAGCTCAGCAAGACCCTGGCTCACAACAAGTGCTGGGACATTGCTCAGTGGTAGAGCTCCTTTAGGCTCAACCCCAGTACTGCCAGCAGAACAGACGGGCATCGACAGAGGCCCCGGCCTTTCTCACGCAGGGAGATAATGGGATGGGGCCCTGGCCAGGAAATAGTTAATTTAATTAGGCTGCAAGTGCCTGCTTCACCCCCTAGGGAAGCTTAGGGTTACATGTGGACAACAGGAGCCTTGTGTGCGCCTGTGGGTGACTCAAATATAGTGATTTTAATTTCTCCTTTCAATTTGTGCTCCCTTTGTTCTGTTCCTTCTTGACCCTTCCTTTAGAAAACCATTCTGGCCTCTTACTCTCCATTTTGAGCCTCCAAAAGATGAAGTTTTGAGTTTTAGTATGAATGGCTGAAACCAAGCCCAGGAGCTCTGCCTTATTTATCCTAGGGATGGCTTAGAGGTACCTACCGAAAGAGGACCCAGGAGAGGGGACCTAATATTTCTTGAGATGTGCAAAGCTCACTTTTAAGTTGAAGAAGCATTTGTTGGCCAAAATCGTTTCCCCACATTAGCCAGTGTCATCCATGCTGGGCTGTTGGTCACCAAAAGCCCAGCCTGTACTGCGCCCGTAGGACAAGGCCACCCTGCCAGGCTCTCACAGGCCATGCTTGTGATGCTGGACATGGCTTCCTAACGCTTCGTGTGTACATTTAGCAATGTCCTAACTAGTGGCTCACCTTCTGGTTACACTTTTCACATAAAGATTCCAGCTCATACATACATTTATAGAGCTTATGATGCTATTCAGTGAATAGGGTGAATGTAATCAGTACGTACTGAAACGTGTACTAATTTTCTTTTAATTTTAAAATGAAGTGAAAAGATGGTGTAGTACTGAGAGCCCAGTGATTGTTTAAGGGGAAGAGAACCTGGATCTGAAGGATTTGGGGTGGCACCCGTTCCTCTGTGGTGCTAGGGCAAAGTCCTTAGCAGGCCATGGGCCTGTTTCTTCCCAGGCTACCACCGTCTGCTCTGGCCAGAACCCCTGCTGGGGAGACTTTGGTCGCTAAGGTCCCATGGTGTGCATGTGCATGCATGGCCTCCCCCAGTTCCTTTCCTGTTTGCCCGTGAAGCTGCCTGGGTATGAGCAAGGCTGCCCTTTGCAAGAGCTGGCCCAGAAGTTAGGAAGTGAGGTTTTTATCGCTCGCGGTCCTCAGCCTGATAGCTGGGCACCATCCGTCCAGCCGGTGTGGGTAACTAACTCCTCGGCTTGCAAGTTGTCTTGGGGTGCCATGCTCTGAGGCCAAAGACTCTCGCTCTTCTCAAGCGCCTCATCTCCTGAGTGACTCAGAGCACCAGCTGCTTCCCAACCCTGAACAAGCTTTGACCGTTGTGGGGCACAGGGAGGGTGAAAAGGCTAAGACCTCTGCCCAGAGTCACCTTCTCGTTTGGTGGGCAGAGACCTTCAGGAAAGCTGGTCAAGACAAGACAGGCTCACAGGAAGCGCTGCTTCCTCAGCTGAGGGTTTCTGCTGGCAGATCGGGTTCTTGTGACGTATTATGCTTGGGGTCTCCACGCCGGTAATGATATTGGGTGCTGCGGGGCCTGGCGCCTCTCTACATATGTTCTTCCTCTTGTAGTTCACCCTTGTGAATGTGCTACCTATTAGGAATAAATTGCACTTTTAAGAGCACCAGGCCAGGGATTCCCCTCACACGTGGAACAGCCCACACTTACCTCAGAGGCCTCGTGCCGGGTTTCTGCGCCACCCGGGAGCTGTTCCTTTCTTTCCCATCAGTAGCTGCTCATCCCATGCTACCTCCTGGCCCACTACTGGCTTCCCAACACGTGGTCCTGAGTCAGTTTCTGCAGCTTTGTTTCACTCCCTACCCTAGCAGGCCTGAACGTTACCCCTCCAGTCCCTGTCTGTGGCTAGACCTGGCAGTCACAGTGGCTGCGTGTGTCCCCTTTGGGGTTGAATCCTGGCCTTTTGCATAGTTCCTGCTGCAGGCTTGTATTATTTCATGACTGGAATGGGTTGTTCTTTGGTGCAGGTATTTGAACCCTGGTGCCTAAATTTAGAAAGGGCACACTTGGCCAGGTAAAGACAGACCAGGGTTTGAACCTGTGTTTGATTTTACTCTGTATCGCATTTCCAACACTGGAGTGTGTGTGGTTAAGAACGCTGTGTTTACTTTATTTTTAAAAATGGGAAGTTTAGGGGCTTGGACAGATTGTAAACAGAGCCCTCTGCTGGCTGTCAGGTGCTCTGGATCCCCGGAGCAGGCTGTTCCCATGGCAAGAAGGGGGCCAGCCAAGCTCTTCAAAGCCTTGATTTCACCAGCGTTACCCATCTGAGCTTGCGCTCGAGCGAGCAGGGTCTGTTTTCGATTCTTATCTCTCTGGTGGCGGGCTCTCAGCCAAGAGGGAGATCAAAAGATGGAATGTGTTCATTTGGCCATTTGGAAAAAAAAAAAAAAAAAAAAAAAAAAACCCCAAGGTCCAAGGGTGCACTTCTTGGAGATGAGGGCGCTGAGGATTAGTTATCCATGCAGTTGGACTGGCCTGGCTCTTGGGCTTTTGTGAGAGGTTCATCTCAAGTTTCTTTTTCTGGTTAAACAATTTTTTTCAACATTAATAACTAATGGAGAAGAGGAAGAGGCAAAGTGGAACCATATGGCAGCACAAACACAAACCGTACTTGTGCCGGAAACTTCTGATTTGTATCTCCTTTCATGTGATCAGCTGTTGGGTTAGATTGTAGACAAGAATTCAGTTTAGGCAAAAGCAAGATGTGACTTAGGAAAAAAAAAAACCTAGGCATATTGTCTATTGCACGTCCTCCTTTAGACTCCAGCTAGTAGCAGTGTGTCTCAGCAGCTCATTTCTTTTAGGCCATTTCCTCCTTTTTCAAAAATGAGGATCTGCTGTCAAGCTGAGGATACAAAGAAGTGATGCAGGTAGACTTAGTAGCAAAACACCTGGCCCTCACCTTTGTCTTCATTATTATTGAGATGGAGTCTCTGGATGTTGCCTCACCTGGTCTCACACCAGTAGGTTCAGGCAACCCTTTGCTGAGCCGGGGCACCTGGCTAAAGGCAATCACTGTGTTTTGCTTTGCTTTGTTTTGTCTTCTTGAGGTAAGGTCTCACTGTGTAGTTCAGGGTGGCCTTGAACTCACTGCGTAGTCCAAACTGGCCTCTGACTTGATCTCTATGCCTCAGCCTCCTGAGGACTGGGATTATAGGTGCATGCCACCATGCCTGGTGAAATGCAGTTTTGTTTTGTTTTTTTTTTTTTTTTGTGCTGGAATTTGTCTTAGTCACTTCTTGTTGTTAAGACCCAGTCCCAACTGTCCCAACCTAAAGGAAGAAAGGTTTATTTTGACTCATAATTTGTAGAGGCTCCAATCCATAATAGGTCCACTCAAAGGCAAGGTGGCATGGCAGAAGTTCTGGGCAGAGGAAAGCTGCCAACTTCATGGCATCCCAGAAGTAGAGAGTGGGAAGGGGGGAACTGGGGAGGGAGCTAAGCCCTTCTAGGGTCTCGTCCACCAGACCCTACCTCCTATTAACAAGTCAGCTAGAAGCCCCATAATCCAGTCATCTTCCAAAAACCCCACCCACGGGCACACCAGACTTGGGGGATGTCATCCAAATAGAAACCATAATATTCCACCCCCAGCCTCTAAAAATCTCATGCATATCTCTGTATACAAAATGCATTTAGTCTGAGAGCCACTAGAGTTTTAGAACATAGCTCTGGCATTGCTCACAGTCCAAGTCCAAGGTCTCCTCTGAGTCTCAAGGCAAACGCTCAGCTGTGAAGCCCTGTACAAATCAAAAAGAAAGGTAAACACTGCCAGCATACAAAGCACGGGGTCAGTATTCCCATTTCAGAAGAGAAGAATTGGAGGATTAAAAGAAATTGAACCAAAGTAAGACAGAAACCCAGCAGGGCAAACATGCAATGCTGCAGCTCCTTGTCCAGCATCTGGGGTGAGTTGTGGCCATGAGATGTGAACTGCAAGGGATGTGGGTGGCCCCCCGGTAGGTCTGGCTCCCACTGTTTCTCTCCTGGGCTGGGCTTGTTTACTCCTAGTAGCTTTCCTCAGACATTCATTTTCCTAGCATCACCAGCTTCCTGGGACCTTTCCTGTACTTTCAGCTTTACTCTCACAGCTGTACACTGCCTGACACCCCTGCCCCCGGCCTCCTTCTAAAATCTGAATGAAAGCCCTCCTGACCCCACAGCCTTTGCATTGTGTGCCCAGCACCATGTGGATGACCCCTAGTTGTGCCACCACACCCTCTTGGGCCATGGCTCCAGAGGAGAGGCCTTTGTGTCTGGATGGCTGAGCACTGTGAACTGAATCCCAGGAAACAGACTCTCCAGGCTGCTGTTCTGGAGTAGTGTCCTGGGGTTTTCTTAGCAGAGCAAAGCAGTTTTGATCCTGCAAAATGTGGGGCCTTTCTGATTTCTAACACCATGGTTCCCATTCTCCTGACCCACAGTACTTGGTTGTTTTTAATGTTGCTCTTTTCAGCACCCAAGCTGTCTTCTGCTCCATCTTTGCAATTGTTTTCCTTCTGGAAAAACCATAAACTTTTAAAATGGGCTTTTTGCTCTTGATTTTCAGTATAAACATATCTGAACATACCAAATCATATCTGCCACAGCCCTGTTGGGTGCCTTGACATGTCCTCTGCCAGATAAAATTAACCTGCTTCCCTTAATCTCCATCTCTCATTGAGCCTCAAGGCATGAGCAGACTTTTCTGCCAGAAGGTAACATGTGATCTTAAGTCCCACTGTCATTAAGTACTAGTTTCCAGCTGACCCCTCCTGAGCTTGGTTACTATTGGCTGGCTGCCTTTAGATCCAGTCTGGTCTTCTGTGCTCCAACTAGATTCTCCCATCAGGCTCAGCTTACAGAGCTCTAGGGCTGCTTCTTCAGCCAGCATCACTGAACATTCCTAACTCCTCATGTGAAACACTTCCAGAAGCTTCCAATCCAAACCATGTGATCAGGTAGTGTCACAGCAGTGACTGACAAGTTTTTGTTGTGTTCTGTACAAAACAAGGTCCTAGGGATCAAACTCGGGACCTTGCACTTGCCAGGCAGAGCTTATGCCGCTGAGCTATATCCCCGGCACTCCAACTTATTTAGTACTAAAATCTGCCTGAGTCATTTTTCATCTCTGAGATCATATACCCAACATCCACAACTTTAAGGAAGAAAAGTTTCTTTTGGATTAGAGTTTGGGTTTGTAGAGTTTCAGTCCATAGTCTGCCACTTGTAAGGCAGAATAGCATGGTGGAAGGGTATGGGCAGAGGGCAACTCTTGACCACACGGCATCCAGGAAGCAGAGAGAGTGAAGGGAATTGCTGGGGAAGGAGATAAATCCTTTCAAGCCATGCCCCCAGGCCCCACCTCCTAATAGCAAGTCAGCTCTCAGCCCCATGAGCAGTCACCCTCAAAAAGCCCTGCCTATGGGCCTATGAGGTTTTGGGGGACATCCAAGTATAGACCACAACACGGAACCCAGGGCATGCCAGGCAAGTTCTTTACAGCTGAGCTTTACCCCCAGCCCTATCCTCGTTATGAAGGCATCATCTGAGACAATGCTAATACCGTCCTAGTATCACCCTTAACATCTGTATTTTGGTGGGACTTTTTAGTTAACTGGTTTTGTTTTGTTTTGTTTTGTTGTTATTTTCTTTCCCTTCTCCCAGGCCCAGTTCACCCTATTCCCTACTCGGTTTCTTCCCATTGCCCGCTGGGTACCAGTGAGCCAGGAGGAGGCTCGAGGGCAGGGAAGAGGCCATGATGGTTCCTGTTGCCTGTGATATTGCGATGTTCCTGTGTGATGGTTCGCAGAAGCCTAAGTCTCCTCACCGGAAGACGGCAGGCATAGTCTTGGCCAACGAAGTGTGACTTACTGTTCCAAGTCACTGGGATTTAAGTCTAACCATCAGCCATACCCCCAACACCCTGAACTGGCTGGCAGCTATGGTGTTACCTCAACATTCCATACCAAGGCTGGGAAGCAGTTCAGATGGGTGGTTTAGAGAGAAACCATTGGCCATTGGTCTTAGCACCTCTCCCTGCCTGAGGTCCTCTCCTGTTCGCAGGCAGCAAAGCCAGTACCCCACATACCCCAGAGTGAATTCTGGCTTTGTTTGGACCTGTCCTCTACACTCAGTGCCTGTGCAAGCTAATGACCCATGAGGCTCCCTGGGACTGGAGGGGGAAGAATTGTTCAATAACTGTCTCGGTTGCAGAGATAAATTCATTTTTCTGGTTTTCTCCTATAACCTCACACCATGTGATTAATACTCCTCCCATGGGATTCCAACATGGACTGGACACCTGTGACAGTGAATGGGACTCTGTGCCAATCCAGGGAACCTTTGTTAGCTTCTGTAGGCGCAGCAGGGTCAACACGTGCTGGAAGGAGAAGAATGACAGCCAAAAGCAGTACTAAAGCAGCCTCCCGATGCAGGATTCAGTGACACCAGTGTTACCGCAGGAATCCCAGGGAGAAGTTGGAGTCTGGGCTGCTTCTGGAGGATGGGTGGCTTTCCGCAGGGACTGAGGATAGGCTGACAGATTTAGCAAATAAAAACACATATCCTGGGTAACACCTGGCGTAGTCATACTGAAATATTCTTAATCGGGTATCTGAAATTCAGATTTCACTGACCATCCTGAGGTTTATGCAGGATTCCTAAATGGAGAGACTTAAAGTAGAAAACACATACACAAACCATCTGGCAGGGGCAGTGAGCAGGCACAGGGAGGAGATGGCGAAGGCTCGCGCCAGGTGCACCTTTGGGTGGCCACCCTGGCACACCTCCTGGTGCACTTTCTCCCTGTGACAGTAGCAGCAGTATTCCACAAGAGATTCTTTTCGATCAAAAGAAGTGAGACTGATGGCACTAGAATATGAAAATATGGCCCAACGTGAGAGTTTACCTTGAAGGCAAGAGTTGCACGTGTGTGTGGAGAACCCACAGTCTGTATGCCACACCGGATGCTTTTCATAGCGGAGTAGATCATACGCGGTTCATGAACTCTTCAGAGTTTTCTCCATGGACAACCACAGGCTGGGGGATTTGGTTTAAATGTATGCTTTTCAGAGATTGGCCAGGCCTGGCTATGGCTTTCAAAAGTCCTGGTTCAGGTCTTCAAGAGTGGTTTTTGTCTGCTATGGCTTACCAGCTGTTCGTAAGGAGAACGGAAGCCAAGGCCCAAGATCTCGTTCTCAGTTGGCTCTTTGGCCATTTCTGTGGCTCCTCCACATTGTACCTGTAAAAGCCCAGTGGCCAAGCTGGGCACATGGCATGTGCACATGGCATGACCAGCTAGTCAAGAGGCTGAGACAAGATCACTGGAACCCAAAAGGTTGGGGCCAGCCTGAGCAACCCCAGGGAAACACCAGCTTTTTAAAACACACACATCAGCACACATGCACAGCGTTTCAGTGACCACTCCAGCGCTCCTCTGGGTGCTTTCCTACCACATCAGGGTTTGTTTTGAGCAGCAAGTTGGAACCTCAGGTGGAATTGGTTATTGCAATCCATCAAAATTTGATTCTTTTGGTAAAAATTCTTGTTAAACATTGATTTGTTAATTTAAAGATAAAGCTAGATAGGGGTGGTGGCATACTTCTGTAATCCCAGCATTCAGGAGGCTCAGGCAGGAGGAGTGCTGTGGCCAAAGTGAACTGCATAGCAAGACCCTATCTCAAAAGACCAAATATACAACATAAAGCAGAGCTGGACATGATATTATATGCCAGTAATCTCAACGCTGTGGTAGACCGAGGCAGGAGGGGGAGCCTACTGTGAGCACATTAGTGACTTAGTAAGACCATGTCTCAAAAAATAAATAGGACTAGGGAATGTAGCTCTGTGCAAAGACCCTGTGTTCACTCCTCAGCTAACCCTTGCTCCCTAAAAAATGATAAAGTCAATCGGAAGTTGGGAGGTCTTGTGTGGCAAAAGCTCCTTCCTTCCTCAGTACCCCTCACCTTCCTTCTCTCCTACTGCCAACGGACAAATAGCTTCAGTTAGTATAAGTGCTAGGGAGAGAGTATGGAAATACTCTTTATAACCTCTTGAGTAAGAGTGAAGTTGGAGACTTGACTACCAAACCCCATTCTCTTGTCAGTGTGGCTGGCTGGGGGAGAAGGGAACAGCTGGCCTTGGGCAGAACTGGGTTAGAAAGAACTGGATCCATTTGTGTCCAGTGCCTGCAGCAGCTGGTGAACTGAAGCATGAGGAGGGCTGGTAGTTGTCCCTGGAGAGTGGCAGACAGCGGAGGGCGTGGGATCCAGAGGAGGAGGGCAGGGAGGTGACCGAGGGCAGGGAGGTGACCAAGTCCAGTGCTGAGGTGTGCTTTCGTGCTCTTGGGTGAGCCTCACACTACCCCCAGTGCATTTTTATTAGTGGCTCCTTACAGAAAGGTAAGGAAGCCAGGTCTTAGTAGACAAGTAAAGTGACTTGCCCAGGACTGGAAGGTGTCCTTCAGAGGGTGGAGTCAGGAAGTCTAACGTGAGGGGCTTACATCGATGGAACAAAGGGAGCTGGTGAACGCGGCAATCTGCCCGGGGATGTATGGTGTCTTAGTTACTTTCTACTCTTTGCTGGGACAAATACCGGACACTCAGGGTGAAGGAAGCAAAGATTTAGCTCACAGTTACTGGAGGGCTCAGTCCAAATTCCGCTGGCTCCAAGGCAAACAACAGCAGTTCATGCGGCTGAAAACAATGAAGAGCAGAGGAGGAGCAGCTGCTGCGGCGGCGGCGTCCATCAGGCCTCTCTCTTCCTTCTGCGCTGACTGCGAGGACCGGCCCTCCACAGTGAAGACCGCAGCTCTTCCAAAGTAGTGCGGCTGCGAAGGTCAAGCTCCTCGGAAGACTGGGACTTCTCCACGGAAGCAGGGCGGGGCAGCAGGAAACCAGGCAGGGGGGCTTCCTGCCTTTCTCAATTCCTGGGCCCTGCCCACCTGCAGGGCGAGGACCCCATGCTGAGATCTTCCGGAGCTGATTCAGCCAAGTTCACACAATGTATCAACTAACCCACGTGGAGAGCCTTGCAGATGGGCTGCAGCGAGAGTGGGCAGAGAGGTGCTCAGGGCATTTCTCCGGTCCTTGGCTTCACTGCTGACCCAGCTGCCTCGCATGAAGGCTCTTAGACCCTCCTTTCCTCAGGGCAGACTCGGCTGACAAGAGGCTCTGTGGCCATCGCTGGACAGCAGTGGGGCCAGGAGGGGCTGGCTGTTTGTCTGCTGTGTGTGCCTTTGCTAGTCCCATAAATCAGTTACTGTCAGCTAAGAAGAGCAGGGGTTTCAGAGCCTCCTAGCCCTGGCTTTGATTACATCCCTACCGTTCATACAGCCATTGGACAACTTAATGACTGGCCCCAACCCTGTAATCAGTACAGTGAACAATACGTGCCCACCTTCCAGCAGGCATGTGGATTTTCAGGTAAATAATGTGCCGTCCACCAGGGGCCCCCAGCATGCTGCGTGATCCACCACAGGCGCTTGGAAGTGGTAGCAAGTGACTTTAGAAATTAACCCCCATTGATTTGCTTGCTGGGGGGAGGCCCAGTGCACATGGAGCCTGGGCTCATGGTGTGTGCATCTCCTTGGGGGCTGCTGTGTGTGCGAGAGACAGACCTTCTCACGGAGGGCAGAATTTCCATGTGCTACAGACGGGCTTCCTCCTCCAGTTGTGCTGCCTGGGGCCTTGCAAGCTGAGTTCTAAAGCACACAGGTGAGGGACGGGGGCTGGGTGCCCGCGACACCCACAGAGGCTAGCCATCTCTGGTGGGTGCGCTTTGTCCCTGTCTGCAGATGCTAGTGGGGGCCTACAGGAGGAACACAGGACCCTCTGTTACTGTCAGCACCTCTACTGGTTGTCTTTGTCTCAGTTTCACTTTTCTACTGGGAAGAGTTATTTTTGCAGTTGGCAGCCACCTGCCTGGTAAACTATATGGTGGGGCCCCCATAAACCCAGATCATGAAACAAGTCAGCGCATGGAAATGCAGCGTGGAAGTGACGCATGGCCAAAAGAATCTATTTCTGAAAGTGCTGCCATCTCTTCCTGGAATTTTTTGGTAGAAACTGGTGTTTGAGGTAGAGAGAGGCAGCCTTTTCACAAGCAGGGCTTGCTCAGGTTCAACAGCATTTGCCCCGAGCACCGGTCTTGCCCGTCCCTGACTGTGAGGCAGTCTTCCTCAGTGAGACTGCCCAGGCTCGACCGTGCTGGGGAAGAGCAGCACAGAACCACCTCCACAGCAGATAGCACTGACCTGACTACAGGAGCTGGCCTGGTCATGCTTGGCAGGGGGCCTGGAAAGTGTTGGAAACTCCACCCAGCACAGGAGCCTGTGGGAGTTCTCCAGCACGGATGGGTTATTCTTCTCTGAGTTCTTTGGATTCCTGTGTATTTGCAGTGTTTACCTTCTTCTCAGGACTTCAGGCTGGCTGTCCTTTGCCTGCCCCCCAGAGGCCAATAGCAGCATATACATCCTTGCATTTGCTAGACCACCCTGGTGATCAGGTGATGGGGGCCCGCACACAGGTTTTGGAAGGAAGAGCGTGTTAGAAATCACGCTCCACTGTAATTCAAGAACAGATTTCTTTACAGAAGGACATAGTTGGTGTCAGGCACATGTGGAAAAGAAAAGAACAGGTCTGTAATTTTGACTGGGCACTAAGGGCCAGGTGTTAAATCTGCTGACCACAAGATGACTACAGAAGTCACTCACTGACCTGGATTCAAGGTGTTATTTTAACCACTGTCTCCACGTGTTCCTTTGTTCCCTCCAGGTCCCCAGTCTGTGTGAAGATCTCCTGTCTTCTGTTGACCAGCCACTGAAAATTGCCAGAGACAAGATGGTGGGCAAGGATTACCTTTTGTGTGACTACAACAGAGATGGGGACTCTTATAGGTGAGCTCTACCCAGGAGCGGCATGGTGTCAGCCGATCTGCCCTTCCTGCAGCCCAAGCACCTCTGGACTTTGACAGGCCAGCACCCCACCTGCCTGGCTTTCCATTTGTCCTTCTGTCCTCTTCCTGTCTCCTGCCTCTTCTCCCTATAGCTGTTCATCCTGTCAACCAGTAGGCAATGCCATAGCATTAGAGGTAGAATATTCTCAACGTGGGAGGGGAACATTGTTACCAAAACAGCTGCTGCATGGGTCCTGCCCAGAGCAAGGTCCAGGGTATGCAGGTGATGGGGGTCCTGGGCTCAGCGGCTCTGGCTGAAGGATGCAGGCTGCAGCTCTATCAGGTGCACACCTCTCTCTCTTCTCTGTCCGTCACCAGGATGAGGGTTGTCAACAGCCAAGCCAACACTGGCCCCTGCCCTGACACATTCATTATGGAACGGTCGCGTGACCTGGGCAGCCAGTGCACAACAGTCCAGGGCTTGGGGTTGAAGGGAAGAGGACTTCCTGAAGGAGCTAATATCTGAGGCAGGTTTTTAAGGGTGGATGGAGGTTATTCCTAAGAGTGGGAATCCCTGAGCAACTTGCTGCTCACCACTGTGAAGAATGGTGGAGAACTGGTGTGATAGAGGTGTATTAGAGGACATACCCCCTCGGGCTCAGGCCTGAAGCTTCTGCTTGATGCTTCGCTGGACAGGGCCCTGGGGATATGGACAGCAGAAGCAGGAGGAATCACTTGGAGTCAGCCAGTGTGGGCTGCAGACAGCACTGCCCCGGTAGCAGTGGGACTGCGATGCATCACCCACTGTCTCTGCATCTTTGCATAAGTGTGTTTGGCCTACTGGCCACTGCTCTCAGCCTCTTTTCCATGGAGCCTGCATCCCCATGAAGAAGCGAGACAGGCAGCAAACACAGGCATAAATGATGTAGATCATAAAAACATTGCTGGAAAAAACAGGACACAGAGCAGAGACAGGGTGGGCGCACAGACAGGGCTCCCCTGCACACGTGACTGTAGGCTGAAGACATTCAGTGACACACAGTCCAGGAGAAGAGCTCTCGGTACACCAAGGCCCTGGGTGGAGATGAGTGCTGGCGCTGAGCCTCAGAACCAGGGTGAAGGTGGCAGTGAGGGTGGGAGAGGAGTGGGAGGTGTGCAGGGGAGGGCTCACGGGGTCTTGAAGGCCAGGCGTGTGCTGAATGGGAGGAGTAAAAGAAACAGTGCATGTAAAGCTAAGTAGCACAGACCTAATGGCTTAATTGCTGACTTTTTAAAAGGCCAGGCCAGTGTTTTAGGCTAATGGCCTTTCATGACGGGAGATTGAAGTTAGGTAGAAAGTGTGATAGTACAATCCAGGCAGGGCTGGAGTAGAGATGGGGAGCAGAGGTGTGCTGCGAAGGATGCTTGCTGGCTGGTATACAGATGGGCAGAGTGTGGGAGAGAAGGTGAAGGTCCGGGCGGCTGGAACTGTTGGCAGGGGACGGAGACTGAGGAAGGACGTGCTTTGGGCTGTGTTACGCTTGAGTTGCCCGTTAGACCAAAGAGGGGCTGCCAAATGGATTCATGCCCACAACCTGGGCCTCCAGAGAGAAAGCTGGGCTGGAGATGGGCCACGAGTGTCCCCACACAGTGCTTGTGACGTAGCCCTGGGGCAGAGGGAGTTCACAGCATGGTGTCTAGGCTTGGTCCTTCTGGAGCGACCTGGGAAGTGGGTAGACCGCTTTAGGAGAGAAAAGGCAGTGAAGTTCTTTTTCTTTTTTTCACTAGAGAGCTCCAGGTAAGGCAGCTGTGTAGGGGAACCAGAGGAAAGAGGGGATGGGGGCCATGCCCAGGCCATGCTCCCCTGGGACCTGGTGGCCTCCAGGGCGCCCTGTGGACCCTGCCCCTGCTCCAGTGGTGCCAGGGCTCTAGGGATCCGAGCCTCATTGTAGAAGAGTGTGTGTGTGTGTGTCAAGGCAGCCCTGGTCTTTTCCTCTCTCTCTTTCTCCTTAGTATGAAACTTCAAGGTCTTCTGATTTTCCCCACACATTTCTATCCTATGTTTGATCGTTTGCTTAAATAAGATCCTTATGGTGTGATTGCTGCCAGCAGCGCTGTTTGAAACCTGTTAGCTGAAACAAAAAGCTTTCTCAGGGGAAAATGAAAGGCCTGACTTTTGAAATCTAAGCGTTCCTGTCCATCTGTCTTTTCTCAAATGGCCTCCATTTAAGCTCTTAAATGTGTTCTGAATGCCCCTTCCACTAAGAATATTCTGGGTAATGTTATGATTTTTCCCCCAGCTACAATTACCCCGGCTCCAGGCCTAACGGCTTGAAATGCTGTCATCTGTGAGCCAGGAGCAGCGTGAGTTACAGGCTGCTTGAAGATTCCAGGGCCCTGTCTGCAAGAAGATGGGCTCTGGTGTCTCCTCAGTTGCCTTAAAGGAGAGCCAGTTGGGGTGGGAGGCTTCCAGGCCACAAAACAGCAGTGGCCAGTCCACCGTGGAAGTGTGTGGCCCACGAGTGTACTAAGAGGAAGCCCCAAAGCCAGCATGTGAGGAGGTGGGGCTAAGCTGACATGCACAGCCCCACCCGAGGAGAAACCGAGGCACCTTCACAGTGCACAGTGGTGGTGGCAGTGACAGTGCCATCCTTCAGTGGGCTGTCACCTCTGAGATCCAGTGAGTCCTTCTGATTCTTGTTGTGGGAGGCAGTGTTGTTGCCCGGCTTGCCTTCAGCTCCTGGGCCTAGATGAGCTTCGGCATCCTGAGCAGCTGGGACTGTAGGTACAACCTGCTGGAGCCATTCAGCTTTGCTTTTTGAGCTTGTGTATCTCTGAGGAGGAAAAGCAGCGTTGTTCCTCCTCTGTGGCCTGGAGGCCCACCTGCACAACTTCCCGCCTGTCTCCCGCCCTCAAAGTGTAGCGAGGGAAGAGTCACCATGGATGTCCCTTCAAGGTCCCTAAGCAGCAGTAACACTGACTACTGAGGCAAGAAACTTAGAACCTTTCCTTCTAAGCTGACTGCTCCCACACCCTGCTCACCAGAGCTAGTGGGGCTTTGCACAGATGGGGTGAACCCCCTCCGCCACCCGCTTATGGCTCCAGCATCATTCACAGATGCTAACCGCCCTGCTGCGTAAGGCAGCCAGCACAGACCCTGTTGCCGAAGACTTGCAGGCTTCAGCAGAGCAAGGGGAGGATCCTGATGGTGTGAGAATTCACCTCTGGATGGCTGAGGGGGCAGGGAAGTGGTCACTTCTGCTTTTGTAGGGGAAGTAGAATTTGTTTATTCTCCTAGCAATTTATTTTTCAGCGAATATACTGTCAGGCACTGTTCTAGGTGCTGACAAACCGGTGGAGAGCAAGGCAGAAAAGCCATGGCCCTGTCTCAGCTGAAGGTCGGGGATTGGCTGGCTAGATTTAAATCCATTCAGATTAGATAAGATTGAGCTTATCTAATTTTATCCATACGCACACTAGCCGGATCACAGGCTCTCAAAGGCACAGCCACACGTGGCTGCCTTGCTGACCAGGGCAGGTGCAGAACGTTTCCATCCTCCCAGAAGGTCCCAACTGGCACTGCTGTGTGCAGGGATGAGCAGGGGAGGTTCTGGGAAGAGAGGCGGCGAGTCTGCACTTGCCAGGAAAGGCGAGGCATCTGTCCAGCTTGTGGGGTGGGCATGTACAGTATAACCAGGCTAGTGCTGGTCCTGGGGCACCTGGGGGTGG
>NW_004524668.1:6279702-6309222 GCF_000260255.1 Octodon degus
GTGACTCTTCCCTCGCTAGACTTGAGGGCCAGCTCTGAGAAAGCTGGCATCTCTGCCCAAGAGGTCACACTTACCCCATAGGTGTGAACTGCTGGCACAGGTACAGTATGGAACACCAGTGACCAGGAGGAGACATCTATGTACAGAATTTCTTAAAACTGGGCTTCAGAAAGTGGTGGTAACACCTTTTTCCCTTAACATCAGTCCCCAGTTGCAGTGAAAGGGTCTTTGAAGTCCACAGTGGTGTAAAAGTCCAGGGTCCTCAGGGAGGCAGGTGGGGCAGCACGGCTCTCTGGCCAGGAGACATCGTCAGGTTCCTACTCAGGAGCATGAAGCCTCCGTCCTGTCTTGTCCTCCTTTTCATTTCTCTTCACCTTCTCAGCTCATCTCTGAGCACCCTGCCCTGAGAGTCCGGCTATAAGAACTAACGAGTAGACCTTCCTTCTTCCTGTAGGCCCCATGCCCGTCCTCAGTGCTGTCCCAGTGCAGTCTTTATGAAGTGCAGCACCTCTCTGGGCTGCAGGGGCTGCTTCCTGTTACCTCACAGTCACAGCGCCCAGCCCTTAGGTGTGGGAAAGCCATCCTCTGTCCCTGGGGGGTGGTCAGGCGCTCTACTTTTTCAATATAATTGGCATTTCCAGCTGGACCTGTGTCTCTTCCCTGCTTCTGTATCTGGCAGCTATCTTCTTAGACCTTGCTATGTGAGAAGGTCTTGGGAACACTTCTCTGGAGTTACCAGCAAGCCAGGAAGGAGAGAGGGACATCAGTGAATCACTACGGTGGTGAACACAGAGGAAGCTAAGAAAGTGGGAAGGGAAGAACTAGTGTTTGTGGGCCACTTCCTGTGTGCCAAGCTGTGGCCTGGCTCTGGGCTTCCATGGCTCCTCACATCAGCCCTGCTGTTAGCTTCATACCACGCAGCTGGTCAGTGAGGCCTCTGGGTGCACCCCCGGTCTCCTTTCTGAGCCCCTGCTCTACAGAACTCCAGAAAGCCTTCCTGCCTGCCGTGGCCTGAAACATCATGGGCAGTGGCTTCGCCTTTGGGCTTTGAGGCATCTGGGGCTTGGGCTCACTACTCACAGGCCATGTGCCCCTGGCATGACTCATGTGGCCTCTGCTCCTTCCTTCCCTCCAGGTCACCATGGAGTAACAAGTATGACCCACCTTTGGAAGATGGGGCCATGCCGTCTGCTCGGCTGAGAAAGCTGGAGGTGGAAGCCAACAATGCCTTTGACCAGTACCGAGACCTGTGAGTTCCTGCTCGAAGCTTTGCCTTCCGGCTCCTGTGGCTGTGGTGGGAGGGGTCGGGATAGGGGTGTGCCTGGGCCAGTCTGTCTTGCATCTGTTGCCTGGCTCACCCACTAATTTTCTAAGTGGGATCAGCTTGGGGAAATTAAGGCTCAAAAAGATTAGAGAGTTTGTCCGCCTAGGAAACTGGCTCAAACTCAGGTCTTTCCCCAGTAGCCTCTGGGTTTCGTTGCCCCACATCATCAGGTCTGACCGAGAACTCCTGCCATTTCCTCTGTGCCAGGGTAGGGTGGGTCAGGATCTCGTGCAGGAGGAGGCGGGCAGCCCATATCTAACTAACGTCTTGTAAATAGTGAGTTGATTGGGCTTGGGCCTCTGTAAGAAAGTTTAACCCCAGTACTCTGGGAGGCTGAGACAGGAGGAATCCAGGTACAAACCCAGTGGGCAAGCAGGCCTGTCTCAGAATAAAAAAGCCGTGGCTACAGCTCAGCGTAGAGACTGTTTAGTCCCCAGCACCGACAACAACAAAAGCGTCTGTGCCAGTCTAGACTCATGCTGCTTCCTTCCAACCCTGCCCTGACCACGCTCCCAAAACGGTTGGCCACTCACTGGCTCTTACGAGGGAAAGCGCCACAGAAGCCTGTCCTCTGGCATTTTTTTTTAATCAGCAGAATCTCATTTTAAATTAAATTCTATACTGAAAATTCTGTACTGAAAATTAAGTTCTATATGGAACTGGGTATGGTGGTTCGCACCTGTAATCCCAGCTACTCAGAAGGCTGAGGCATGAGGATCCCAGGCCCAAGGCCAGCGTCGGACAGCTCAGAGAGCTCTTATCTAAAAAGAGAAATGAAGGGGCTGGAGAGATGGCTCAGTGGTCTAAAGCACCTACTTGGAACAACCTTAGCAAAGCACAGGGACCGCGGTTCAATCCCCAGCACCACATGCCAGCCAGCCCCGCCCCCTGGTGGGCTGAGCGGGCCACACACACACACACACACACACACACACTAAATAAATAAATGTTAAAAAAAAAAAAGAGAGAGAGAGAAATGAAGAGACCTGGGAATACAGAGGCACTAGCATGAGGGCCCCTCTAGTGTGTGTGTTCACTCTCAAGTACTAGCTTCCCCATCCCTCCAAAAACAGAAGAGGGGCAAAGCTGAAAGCTGGGCAGTACTGACGCAGGACAAATCCCATCATCTAGAATAGCAGCCTGCAAACTTTTTGCCGAATGGGGCTAAATAGTAGTAGACGGTTTAGGGTTTGCAGACTGTGGAAGACTATTACTATTTTTTTTCTTTCTATAATAACTTTTTTAAAAAATGTAAACAGCACCTCTTGAGCCGTGAGGTCTGGCTCTTAGTCTGTCCCCTGCCCCCTGTGGTCTCGGGTGTAGGCAGGAAAATAGCAATAAGAGAAACCACGCATCTGCACATCTGAATCTATTGTCGGAAAAGAGGTGTGGTCCCGCACGCAGGCTGCCGGGTGGGATGAGGAGCAGTTTGCGTGCCCTCACTCGGGTAGTAAGAAGTGGCTTTTGGAAGCTCGTGAGGCGGGGATACTTCGGTCTGACGCAGACAGGACTCCATTGCACTGCACAGGGAAGGAGACGCGCAGGTGTCTTCTAAGGAAGCAGGAATGGATGGCCTGGATGGTTCAGTAGCCCCAAGTGTCAACAGTGTAATACAGCTTTAACTTCAGAATCTTATCCTGTCCCAGTGGTTTTTTTGGTATTTAGGACAGGGTGTACAGGGTATTCAGGGTCTCACTACTAGATCAGACTTGTAGTGATCCTCCTGTTTATGGCCTCCCAAGTGCTGAGATTACAGGCATGCGCCACCACACCCAGTCTCAGTTGCTGTCCCGGGGCGCCCCGGGGGATCGATCCTTGGCCCCTGTACCTGCTTTAGTCCACTGGGCTCTCTGGCTGGCTCCAGTCTCATACTAGTAACGACAGTAACAGCCAGCCAGTGATGACACAGCATGCACCATGGTCTTCCCTCTCTCATTCAAATTAAAATGACCCTAAGGGGAGGATCATCTCCTTTTGGAAATGAGTTCCCAGGTTCAGGAAGACCAAGTAGCTTCCCCACATTCCCCAGCCAGTGTGCGTGGAACTGGGGCGTACAGCCATCCTTACTGACACCAGAGCCGCAAGTGCATTTGCAGGCAGCTGGGTGCTACATGAGTTAGGTGCCCCCAAAGTGCTGTGGCCACAGCCTCTTCCGCAGCCCGCAAGCCCCCTACCCTCACCGGGCTTCCACCAGGGGCCCAGCGATAGACACAGAAGTCTTAGGCAGACATGTCAGTGCTGCTGGGTGACAGGGTTGGCATGACATGTGCCCTAAGTTGCTCTCGATAAGCAACCCTAGGGCTGGGAGCTGACATCCATAGGGGCCAGCCGAGCTGTGAGGCTGGCTCACGGCATCCCTGGTACCCCTGGACTATGCACCTCCATCAGCCAGCATTCTCTGTGAAAATGGAAAATAGATAGCTTTGAAAGTTCCCTGCAGGCTGTCCAGAGTGCCCGGAAGGACGGCCTGCTCTACCCTAGTGGGAGATGCCAGTGGCAGCCCCACAGTGTGTGCCAGGCTTCTGTGTGTTTCTCCCACATCCAGCAAGCCACCCAGCCTTGCCCCTTGCTCTTTCCAGAGGCTGTGTTCAATGTGCAGGATGTTCTTCTTTTTCATTGGCTTGCATGTTTAGATTCACTGGGGAGGGAGTGTTCTGTTTTTATTTTAATGTATTTGGTAGAGTCTCACTACACAGCCAGGACTCATAGTGATCTTGCTTTCAACCTCTCCAGTGCTGGGATTATAGGAGCACACCACCAGGCCCAGTCTCGGTGGCCAGCTCAGCGCGCCCTGGGGTGGGGCCAGTGCCGCATGTGGAGCTGAGGATCAGAGCCTCGAACCCTGCACTGGCCTAAGCAGGCACTTAGTCCGCTGAGCTATCTTGCTGGCCGTCTGTTCTGATTTTTTATGGATGTAAATTCTTGGGTTTTGTTTCCTCAGGGAAATGATTTGGACACAGTACCTAGTACTGCCAGGTAGCCCCAGACTTTACCTTCAGACCTCTCGTGTTTCCCTTTTTCTCTCTTTGGGTCTTGCCCCAAGGTTCTATCTATTAAGGACATTTGGCCATGCCTTCCTGAAGGGTTTAATGAGCCCCTTAGTGTTAAAATCTCTCTACTCAGTCCTTACATTGTTGCCCACTTAGCAGGTGATGAGACCAAGGCTGAGAAGCACAAGACAGGAGCTGTGACTCGGCTCCTCAGCCTTGCTGCTGCCTCTGAGAAGCCTTCCCTGCCTGGGAGATTGTCCTCTGTTTAGTGTCAGTGACCATATTTCTGTGGGCTATGACTTTACCCACAGTCTTCTGTGAAAGTGGCCTTACCTTAGGCATTGAGAGGGGGAGCAGGTCTGTCCCTGCCCCTGGTTGGGGATTGTGGTTCACACCCTGGCCCCCAACATCTGTGCAGGAGGACGGAGGGGAGGGGAGCGTCCAGGGCTTCGGTGGCACCCACAGAAGAGGCAGAGAGGCCCTTTATTCTCTGCTTGCGTGGGTGGAACAGGGCTACATTCTGTGGACATGACAGGAGACCCAGGCCACCAGAGGGGTGGCACTTGAAGCAGTCATTGAAGACACCAGAGTCCTGAGAGAGATGCCACCCAGTGCTGTCAGTGTGCTAGGGACTGCTCCCATGACCACATGTGAGGGGCTTCCCCAGCTGAACCACACAGGCTGAACCACCCTCTCTGGGCTTAAAAGTCACAAGAACATATCTCACTTGCCTTTTTGTTGTAAACTTCTTGATATGGTGCTTACCACCAGAAGCTCCATCCTCGAAGGGCTATTGAGAGCTTGCTGGTGTACACGTTGTGGCCCTGGGGGCTGGAAGCTGAGCTTTTCCCCCCCTGGTTTTGGGGCAGAGGCCTCCTTTGTCTAGGAGCCATTGAGTGACACTAGCCGGGCGCAACAGGTCATACCTTCCTGCCGTTTGTTCCTTTCCCTCCCCACCAGTAATCATGCCCATGAGAAAGCTCACTTGTGGTCACCCTGCGAGTGAAGCTCTTCAGGTGAATTATCCCACCTGTCTTCCTTTTGCTTTGGCAGCTAGGCACAGGCACAGTCCCTTGGGGGAGGCGACACCCCACCCCGTGCCACGTTGGGCCTGTTGGCTGCAGTTACTCTGGGCTGCTGCATGAGGGGCCAGGAAGATGGCCTGCTGGTGGGAGATGCTTGGGCCTGCAGGCAGATCAACCCTTGGCAGAACCCACCCCTTGCACTACCTCCAGAGCAAGACAAAACCACGCTGTCCCTAGGGGGCTGGGTGAACGAGACTGCTGCTCCTAGGGAAGAGCAGGCCTGTCTTGTAACTTCTGGCAGTCCGGGTATTGCACAGTTCTCGGGTCATGCTAAATTGCATTATTAAAACTGAGTTTGGCTCATTCCTCTCAACCACTCACCCATCCAATAACTGAAAGCTGCCGGACTCCATCCACCTCTGGGGTCACTGTCCTATAATGGGGTATGCTGGCTTGCTGTGAGCTTTCAACGAGCTTTTAGTTTGTGGCCTAAGCACCTCTGCATAGTGGGAAGGCCACCCTGGGCTTGCCCACCAGAAGTGTGACGTACACACACACACCAAACAAAGCCAGAGGCCTCAGCCAGCCTCCCTTTGCTAATCCTGGGGGTCAGCAGACCTGTCCCTGGAAGCACTGGTTCCCTCCCTGCTCAGAACCTGTGGGCCCGTTAGCCTTGTCCTTCCTCAGGGAAGTGCTTAAAAGGTGAGTAGAAGGAGACCACAGTGAGTGTGAGGAGCCTGGACCTGAAACGAGATCCGCCCAGGCAGCCCAGCCCATGCCAGCCCAGACATGGGGAGCACTCGGCCTCCACAGAAGGTTCCTGCCACAGAGAAAAGATCCTGTTCACGAGACCCTGAGGGAAGGCTGTGTTCTATCTTCAGGCCCTGGCTTTGATCCCGGGGTCTGTAAAGGCTTTGACTTTGCGGGGAGTAGGAGTTAATCACCCACACATGGAGTCAGTATGGTTCGAGTGACGGCTGGGGCCACAGTGGCTGGCTCACCAGCCCTCTGGCTTCTGACTCCTCTGGGGGTGTGGCCCCCAGCCCTGGTCTGTGCATAGCATTTTTGAATTATGGACTAAAAGAGCCAGCAGTCGGGAGTGTGGCTCTTTGCCCACCGTAGGCAGAAGATAAGTAGAGATCGAGAGAGCTGAGCTGTGTGTCCTGTGCGATTCCCCCCAAGGTCCACCAGTTCCTAGGTGCCCTGCTGCACTTGAACACACACACACACACACACACGCCTCCCACATGTACTGATTCTCTTCTTTGCCATTCTGAGGCAGCCTACAGGAATCACACAAGTCCTTTTTCCATGACACTGCCAGACAGTTATTGATAGCATTACCCAAACAGCTCAGCTTTTAGATTAAAATGAGCCCCTTTGCAGAGAATGCCTGGAGATGACAGGCCCATTTTGCTAGACTGCAGGGGCTGGGCAAGGGTGTCACTACTGTCATCTTGAATTTTGCCACTTCAGCTGTTTTGCCAGTACTTTGGCTGTTTTCATCCTTTTCTCTCAATCCCAAGAGGGTTTTCCCTGTTCAATTAATGGCCCAGGCTCGGTGTAGGGCTCATAAGCACTGAGGCAGGGAGGCCAGGAGAAGCAGCAGAGAAGGCTTGCTTTTGGGTGGCTGGCTGGCTCGTGGGCTGCTTGCTCCATCGTCTTTCTGAGCACAGTTGACACTTCGCCTTGCCCAGCTCATCAGGCATAGAACCTCGTCACCAGACCCAGGAGGCCATTCTGCTGGAGAGGTCCTAGAAGCATAGCCTCAGATGCAGGCAGTGCTCACAGCTGCCAGAGAACTGGCTTGTTTATGGGCAGGCTAAGCACCTTTACTTGAGGTTTCCCGAGGCGAGAAGCCCACCCCGTTCTGGCTGGCCCTTTGGGCCATGCCTGGCCCCTGTCAGCCTGGGTTCTGCGAGAGACCAGATGTCCTAGTGCAGAGGGCTGGCACCGCTCTCTCCCGAAGGTGATCAGTCCCATCTGCGCCAGACGTCCTGCCCGCGCTCTGCGGTCCACGGCTCTTGGCGCGGAGCAGATAATACCTTCAAACATGCGGTTGCAATTTATTGGCCTTATAAGTTAATTTTAGTGGGTGTGCAATTGATTGAAATCAAGACTTAATAAAGGCCAGAGTTGAGGGGGAAGCGGTAGAAAAGCAAAGTGGAAAGGCATTTTGTGTTCTTCCTTGTTTGGGGCTTGAGATAATCTTCAAAAGCTTTAATTAGCTTTTCTAATGAACCCTCCTTGTCTGGAAGAAGTTTGCAGAGCAAAACAAGACTGGTGTCCCTGTGGCAGTCCCAGAAGCCCATGGGTCTCACTCGGAGTGGCCAGGGTGCTTGGTAGCTGGGCCTGCCCAGGCTTTCTACCTGTTCTCCCTGTACTTACTGGGGCTCTTTTAGAATTGTGGTTCTTTTCACTCCTTCCACTTGCCATCTGTAAAATCTGATGACACTTGAACATCTGCGGCCCAGGAAGGGTGGAACAGTCACAACTGTGTGTGAAGTTTGTTTCCTTGGGGCCTGAGATCCCTGAAGCTGCATGGCCCAGCCCCAGACCCTGGGCTCTTGGGGGCCACCCCTTCTCTGGACATGAGTACCAGGTGAGGAATTGCGAATGGCAGGGGAGGCTTTCTAAGGAAGCCCTGCAGAAGTATGGGAACAGTCACGAGGGTCTGGGGGGCCCTAAGTCGGAGGCACCCAGGACGGAGTCTGGGGCCAGGCCAGAGAATAGGGAAGGCCCTGGCCTTAAAAGGGACACAGACTGAGTGTGCAGGATAGCTTCCGCAAGCTGTGGGTGCTCTGTGAGGTGCTGTCAGGAAGGCCTCACTGCTAAACCCTTATATCCCTACCTTCAGGCTGCTAGGCTGTCAGCTTTGTCCTGACTGTGGCAGTCACCTGTGTAGATGTCTCCTCTGTGCTTGTGACAGTGACATGGGCCTGCTTGTCAGGGGACTTGGCAAGGTAGCAGCCAAGTGACGTGGTAGTCATGTGGGAAGGCTGTGCATCAGGTCGTGGCCAGGCCACCACCCACCATGAGACCTCAAGTGAGTCTGTCTGGAAAGTACAGTTAATGATCCCTGCTCGTCCCGCCCCTGGGAGCGCATGAGGACACATGAGGCGCGCATCTGTGTGGCTGTAGAGAAAACACTTCATGGCCGTCAACCGGCACTTCCCATGAGCCTCTGAGGAACAGGCAGGGCAGTGTGGCACAGCTGTGGTGGACATAAGCTGTCCCTGCTACTCTCCTGAGGCTCACGGGTGACAGGGCTGGAACAGTGAACAAACGTGTCCACAGTGCCCTCACCAGTCAGGAAGTTTTATGAGAGGCCACAGCAGGCCCCACGGAGCAGACAGCAGAGGGGCTGGGCTACAGATGAGGGCAGCTGAGGACACTGCTCAGGGGACTACAGCACTTTGCCTTGTGCAGATAAGCGCTGGCTGAGCAGCCAGAGACTGCTGTCAGGGCGGCCTTGGCTGGCATCCGGGAACTTGACTTCAAGGGACTTCCTCCCGCTCTCTGATGAGAGCCTCTCACAGTGCAGGAACTTTGCATTCAAACAGATATGTGCTGAATTCCTGCTTTCCTTCCAGAGTCTGACGTTTTAAGAAGTAAAGCCTTGATGGGGCATTGTAGGGTGTACCTGACTCAGGAGGCTGAGGCAGGAGGATTGCAAATTCAAGGCAACTTATTCTCAAAATAAAAAAAGTAAATAAAAAGGGTTGCAAGTATGCCTGAGGCTGTAGGTTTGATTCTTAGTACCAAAACAGATAAGAAAGACCATGGGCACCAAATCTCTTAATGAGTCTCCCTGGAGTGTTGCAGCTTGTGGATGGGAGTTCAGTGTGTCTGGTGCGACTACATGGAGGGGAGTAGGAGCTTGCGTGTAAGTCCTCAGCCTTCTCCCTGGGAGCTCCCATTCTAGTGTCTTGGCCATGAGGACAGCTTTGTGTAGGGTCCTGTGTGACTACACAGCACATCCTCAAACCTTGGCGCCCTGGGGCCCACACAGCCACAAACCTGGCTGCAGGTAGCTATGTATGGCAGTGCTTGGAGCAGTGGGGGCTGCCGGGCTGGCCCCGAGATGGGTCCAGGTGGTCCTGAGTGGGATGTGGGCAGTGGGGAGAGGTGCACGGGCCTGTTTGGCATGAGTTTGGCAAGGCTTTCTGAAGAGTGCCCAGGGTATGACTCCAAAGGCTGTGCCAGAGGCTGGGGAAGGATTCTGATCAATTGACTGAGCTCAGTCTGGTGGCTGAAGCCCACTGGTAAAGACCAAGGGCTTTCTACCCAGGAGCCTTCAGTCTTGAGTCAGGGCCCCCAGGGAGTGGCAGGAGAACAGCATAGGAGCTCTGGGGAAGAGGCAGGAGAGTCCTGGAGCTGGAGGGGCCTATGGGCAAGTCATATCCTCCCTAAGCCTGGCCCTTTACAGAGGTCTTTGTCTTCCTCCTTGCCCCAAAGTGGGACTGTTTCCTAGATCAGAAGATGTCCAGAGGGGCCCTGCGAAAGGCTCCATTTGCTTCACTCTATGGCCAAGGGACAGCAGGTGGAGACAGCAAGGTTATCGCTGGCTTACAGCTTGTCAGTGGTGTGATTAGTTCTTGGGATTTAGGAGCTATTACCTGTATGTCTCAGAGGTGCATAGAGGGTCTCTGAGAACATGCCTTGCCTGCAGCGGGCCACAGCCTGGCCATGCAGAGGTGCTGAGAGCAGTTCATGGGGAGAACCAGGCCCACACCCTGGTTGAATACATTGTTGGCTGACTGGGGAACTGGGTCAGGAGAAGCCTTGGGCCTGGGGGAGTGGACTGAGTCGGCGCCTGCTCTCGGGACTGCTCTTCCACGGGGGCATCTGCTGCAGTTTGCAGAGCCCCTGAGGAGTCTAGATGGCTGGCCCACTGTGCTTGCTGGGAACCCATGAGGAGCGCTCTCCGCTGGCCCCTTCCTCTGGCACCCTGAGGCCAAGGCTGTGAGCCAACCGTCAGTTGCCTTGGCATGTGCTGTCTGGTTTTCATCTGCTAGAAGCAAATTAAATGGAAAACAGGAGTGTGTGGAAACCAAGTTTGTTTATAAACACGATCCCCCGAGTCAGCATCACGGACTCTAATTCCTGCGGAATTCCTGGACTCCCACAGCCATATGGTGCGGTCACACTCGGGTTCCTGCTGCCCTGTGTGGCGGGCTTTGTCCATTGGCATTCTGTTACTGTGACAGAAATACCTGGGGGGAAATGGGAAAGATTTATTTTGGCTTACGGTTTCAGAGGTCGTAGTCTATGGCCCACTGCTCTTCTGCTTTAGGTATCTGGCAAGGCAGAAATGTCACGGCCAAAGGACATACATAGTGGACGAATACCGCTCACCTCATGGTGGCCAGGAAGCAGAGAACACCTGTGCTAGCTGGCGGTGGCCTTCCTCTTCTTGGCTCCAGCCAGGCCCCCCCTTATTAGATGGTGCTGCCTGCCTTCAGGGTGAATCCTACCCCATCAGTTGCCGTCGCAGGTGCCAGGCACACCCAGTTAGTGTACTTTACCAATTTCCTAGGTCTGCTGCCTGCCCGCTTGACTGACTGACTGTCTGTCTCTGTCTGTCTGTCTGTCTGCCTGTCTTTCTTTCAGTACATGTTCTCAACTGTGCAGCTGAGACTCATAGTGATCCTCCTGTTTTCAGCTTTCCCAGCAGCTGGGATTACAGGCATGTGCCACCATGCCAGGTTTCAGTGGATAGCATGTCATGCCCGGGGTTCCAGGGCCTGCACCATATGCGTTGCCAGGGTTTGAACTTGGGTCCTTTGCTTGCCAGGCAGGCACATAGACTGCCAAGCTATCTCCCCAGCCCCTCCTAGGTGTTTCTTAGACCAGTCAGGTTGGCAGTCAGGGTTAACCACTTCATGGGGCGAAACTTCCCCTGAAAGCAGGGGCCAGCTGTCTACATGGTCAGGCCCCTGGGCCTGCCAGAACCCTGCACCCCTGTTGACCTGTTGCCGACACTTGTTAGAGTGTCAGGGGTCCGTGTCTTGCTAAGGCTTTGCCCCAGAATCCCCAGGGTGCACATTCAGTTGGGTGTCTCAGCTTCCTGCTGGCCCAGGGACCCTCTTGCGTGCTCTTTCTCCACCTTGAGGCACCACATACACAGTAGAGGGGTTTCATGTTGCATGTAACTTACAGGCTGAACCCCTCCTGTGTTCTGTGTGGTGCCTGCCACCACAGCTGGCTGTCTCATGAGGCCAAGCAGCCTGCCAGGGCGTGCAACATGGGTCTTGGGGGCAGCCACAGCAGATAGCCAGCCCTGCTGCCCACTTCTCAGCTCTGTAACTTGGACACATTCTGTGAAATAATGTGTACAAGGCTTTGGGCCCAAATGGCTCTCCACGAGTAGCAGCTGTGTTATGACAGTGACACCTTCAGTGCCCTGGAGTCTTAACCAATCTGCCTTGTCACAAGACAGGCAAACCAGGGCCATCAGCATGTGGGTGACAAGAGAGCAAGGTGGTCACACTGGCTGTGCCTGTGGATGCTTTGTCAGATGCCAGGGCAGGTCCGTGCCCCCCCCCCAGCCACACCATTGTTTCCAAAGAGACCTTCATTATTCCCCTATAAGTAAAAAAAAAAAAGCCTCATAAAAAGAGGCCATAAAGTGCTGCAGCCGTGGTCCAGATGTACACTTCTAAGTGCAGCTGGCATTAAAGTCGCACATGCCTAAGCCCATTGGTATGTTTGCTCAGGGGGTCGCTGCACCTGTGTGTGCTGGAAGGAATTTCCACAGAATACCTGCCCTGTGTCCACGTGCAGACTCTGGGACAAGTTCTGTAAGCTGTGGTAAAAAGTGCAGCTCTCAACACACAAACGAGGCTGATTGGGTTTCAGCGTCAGATCTGGATGTGGCCAGCCCAGGGCCGAGTGTTGATCTTTCTCGTTGGTGCAAAGCCAAGTGCAGCCCTGGGGCTGTGGGGATGGGGGCCCTACTCACAGCGTCTTGTTCCTGACGGTTGCTTCCTGGGCAGCTCACAACATGTCGAGGCTGCCGTCTCCCTCTGCCCAGAGTGAAAGCCTGATGGAAATGGACAGACCACGAGGTGCACCTTTGTCCCTCACTTCCTATCACCTTCCGTCTCCAGGAGCTTGTTTGCAGATGCATCCTTAAGTGCGAACTGGTACCACCAGCAAGAGGAAGAGCGCCCCCTGGCAGTTGTGGCTGTTTGCAACCCTCTGGCCTTTACCAACATTGTACCTGCTGGGCAGCTCCCATGTCCTTGAGTTGGATGGGATGTGCCTAGCTTGGTGCCAGCAGACACAAAAAGAAATGCTGGTCTGTGCTGGCTGGGCAGTAGCCAGGCTTCAGGTGCCTCTTCCAAGCAGATTGGGGCGTATCCTCTTTTCCTGGGGTGCAGTTGAATTGTTCCCACCTGTGGATCTAGGGGCCTTTTTATGTCTGAGGATGTTGAGGATGGCCAGAAGAAAAAAAAGCCTGCTGCTGGTAACTGGGCATCTTGCTTTCTTTGTTGAGGCTGGAAAGGAACAAGAAGGTACCGGGTCAGAGCCTCAGCCCCTGGCAGAGCAGTACTGCCTCTGGGTTTTGTTCCCCTTCTGCCAACAGTGGTGGAGCATGTGCATTGCCTGTGTGACCTTGTCCTTACCATGTCCCAGCTCCACTTAGAGCAAAAAGCATCCCTCATTACCATTTCCCACAAGTCTTGCTGCTGCTTAGTGTGACCTCAGGAACAGATGGACCGTGCCCATGAATAGTGAAATCTGTGGAAGCCTAGGACCCTGGCCATTTTGAGGGGCAGTGTGCCTAGCTGGGCACCGGATGCCTGGGGGATCTTGTTGCGCTGGTGCTATTTCACTTGGGACCCTTGGCTAGCATTCCACCCGGCCCGCCTCATCTCTTTCCTCCCTCTTGCCCTCAGCCAGCCTGGCCGGTCCCTGACTCCAGTCATGCTTTGGGCATTCCTGTCATGGCCCTGCCTAGTGGGCATCAGTTTCTCCACTGAGGCCCTCAGACTTCTGGCCTCTTTGTAAAAAGCCTTGAAATTTTCTAGGGCAGAGACCTGGTCCACACGATCTAGAGCTCAAGCTTTTTGTTGTGTTGTCTCTTTCGCATGCAGTCAGAGGCCTAAAGGCCTCTGTGGAAGCGCGGCCTGGATATAGAACACGGATGGCAGCAGATTCAGAATCAAAACGATGAATCAAAACCAGTGAAGCCCTGTCTGTGAGAATGACACATAACAGAGTTCAGGGGAGTTGACTGTCCCAGATCTGGTCCGCCAAATACTCCGTGTGGGATATGACAGATAATCAGTGCTGGTCACCTTTCCGTTGCTGGGACAAAATACCTGACAGTCTCAATTTAGGTTATTTCAGCTCACAATCTCAGGGGTTTTTGTCCGAGGTCATCTGACACCAACGAACATTATGGTAGAAGGGCAGACAGAGGAAGCTGCCCACCTCGAAGCATCCACGAAGCAGGGAATGGGGGAAGAGCCCAAGAGAAAGGAAAGAAAGGACCAGGGACAAGGTATATCTTTCAGAGGCTAAGGCATGAGGATCCCAAATTTGATCCCAGCCTGGACTATGTAGCCCTTGTCTCAAAATTAAACATTGAAAAAAGAGCAGAGGACTTAGCACAGTATAAAGGCCCTGGGTTCAATCTGTAGTACCTACCCACCCTCAACTCCCCAAAAAGGCATCTTTCGAGCCACACTCTCAGTGATCTACTTGCTCCAGTTGGTCCCCAGCTCCAAACAACACATTCAGCAGGTTTAATCCGTTGGTGAGGTCAGCGCCCTTCTGATCCATTCTCCTCTGTGTGCCCTGCCTCTGAACATAGCTGCGCTGGGCTCAGCCTCCCAACACAGTGAGTCTGTAGGGACGCCTTGTACTTAAGCCCTAACACAGTCCGCGGCAGCACAGGAGGAAGCGTATTCCATGCGAGATGACCGCGTGCTGTGTGTGCCAGTGTGGTGAGGTGGGAGCGCAGAGGACTGGTTGGCCGCATCTGTGGCTTCCGCACAGCCTGCGCCAGGCCTTGTGCTGACCGCCACAAGGTGGTGGCTGACACATGGCTGGGCATTGTTTCCCCTCTACCTCAGGAAGGACGTTGACAGCCTTGGGAATGTTGCAGAGGCAGAGAAAGTACAGCGACTTCTTATCCTGGCCTAGAAGGAATTGGATAGAGAGGAAGACCAAAAAGAAAAAATGGGGCATTTATGAAAGCTACCTTTATGTCTTTGAAAGAACTGTGTGCGGAAGGGGCATTAGATTGTGTGTGTCTGTGTGTGTGTGTGTGTGTGTGTGTGTGTGTGTGTGTGTGTGTGACTCTAGAAGGCAGAAAGTTTTCACCCCAGTCTAGAGAGCTGCCTGAATTGTTTCTAAAGAGTAATCTCTATATTAGGGATGCAGAGTTCCCTGTCACTATGGTGTATAAGCAGCTCTTTGATATACTTCATCAAGAAGTACTTCTTCAAGCCAGGCATGGTGGTACCTGCCTGAAATCTCAGCCGTCTGGGAAGCTGAGACAGGAGGATTGCCAGTTCCAGCTCAGCCAAGATAACCAAATGACTTCATGAGATTCTGTCTCAAAAGAAAAACCAAAATGGTCTGGGATTTAGTTTGGTGTGAAGACTCTGGGCTCAATCCCCAATGCAAAAAAGGGGGTGGGGGTTCAGAACCTGACTTTGTGGGGCTCATTGTCTACCTCATTCAGGCCAGCAGACCTCGCGGCAGGGAGGGGAGGGTCAGAGCTGGGAGCGATCCTGGAGCCAGGTTTTTTTAAATTTTACTGATGGAAAAATAGTCTGTGGCACCACGTTAGTGCCATGTTAATAATCTTGGTCTTCTTGGCTTTACTTCATAAAATGCCATTTGTAGAAGGAACCCCTGTCCAGTGTCCTGAGGCACCCCTTCTCATGCCCGCACTTGTTGGGCCTGTGGGACTGTGGGTCTGTTGGCATCACAGACGCCTCGACCCTGAGGTCCACGTCTACCAGAGCCTTCTGGGCCACATCAGTGCTGAGAGTGGCCCAGCTGGGTAACTGCTGGAGGACACGGCTCAGTGAAGCCCAGAAGCTCAGCTGCATTTCTTGGCTGGTCCTGGAAAGCACCCTCTGGCAGGTCTGGCCTGGCCTGGCTCTCTGTGGAGAGGTGTAACATGTGACTCACTACCTGTTGGGAGCCTTGGATTCGGCCTGGAATGCAGCTGCTGTCCCAGGAGGCAGTCAGCAGGAAGGCGTGTGGGCCGGCTTCTGAGGCCCCAGTAGCCCACCCCCAACTCCCACCCATCCCAGCCCCATGATCCTTGCAGCCTGGTGTCGGCCAGGCCTGGGCATTGAGTAAGTCATGGTCATAACTCTGGTTTCAGAAGCCCATTTCTATACAGTGTCTCTGTACACACCTCAGCTCCAAACACTCCAGAAAGCCTCTGGGGCCAAAATATTTCCTTTTTACTTTTGTGAAGTAGGTAATTTTGAGTGTGAAGTATTATGTTTTCCCTTTTATTCTTTGTTCCCAGAAGTCCTGTGGTTGAAGAATATACAACTTGCCCATTAATCTAGTGGGAGAGGGACATTCAGGGAGAAGCAGCCTAGGACTAGCTAGAGGAGGACTGTTGACAGCCTAGCTTTGGGCTCCTCCGAGTTCAGGGACCTTGGATGGAGAATAAACTCAGTCACGTGCTTACCTGTAACTGACGGGCTGGTGAGCTGTGGCCTGTCTGAGCATCTTGCCCTTCGCTTCTTGCTCATCTGGTGCAGAGGCGCCCGAGAAACACAGTCTTGGAGCTACGGCTTCCACCCCGCACGGCTCCGTTGCCTTAGTCCCAGCTGTCTGAAGCCTCTGCAGGACGTTTTTGCCTTAGCAACCGTTAATCTTTGCTGGGAGCCATCAGTTCTGTTTGTTGACAGCAGTTTACAGACAGCAGGAGTGATTCTAGGCTTTTGATCTGTGTCACTGTCACTCTACCCACTCTGGACATCCTAGAGCTAGCTGTCTGAGATCCTACCACATTGTGTTCAACCCTTGTCCAAGATGATTTTGCAGGGTACATCAGTATGGACTGGAGGTTGTTGTCTCGTTGATTTTGTAGGTTTGTGTTGAAAACTCTGCTGTGATTTTTATGGGCTATCCTCTATAGGTGACTTTTTTTCTCTAAGTTTCTTTTCTCTAACAGCTTTAATATTCTATTTTTGTGTTATTTCTGGAATCTTGACTATTACATGCCTTGGTGTAGGGGGCATCCTGTTCACCACCTAGGCAGACCCAAGTGTGCTGAGCGCAGCCCTGGGTTGCCCAGCTTCCCACCGTGGTAGGAGACCCAAGCAGAGCCCATGCTTTCATCTTCAGGCCTGCGGTTGGCATGTGTTCTCTGCACCACCCCATGACTGGAGCCCCTGCTGCTGCAGCTCTGGGCTTTCCCTCTCCAACCCCGTTAGCTGAGCTGTGGCATTCAGTCCTGGGCCCATCCTCACTTCCCGGAGAGCTGGGGATCGTGCAATGGCCAGGTACAGGCAGAGCTCGAACTCCAGCAGGGTGGCTTAGTCCTGTAGCCTGCTCTCCACTCCTGGCCACATTCGACCGTTCATGTTGCCTTGCAGGGCCCAAGAGCGGGAAGAGCCACCTTATTGAAATAGTGTGTTAGCATTTAAACAATATTAATACTATTTGACTCATTACATATACAAAGGCCCGTTAAAGTGCTTCCATGTGTGTGCCGTTAGTTCTGGCGGTGACTTCTCAGATGGCTTCATGTGGTTTCAGACAACGTTTTCGCACATTCTTAAAATACCCACAAAAGCCTTTATGTAAAAACTCATAAATGTGAGCCACATAAAAATTATTTTTTTCCTTGTTTCATGTCATTATGATCAAAGCACAGTAGGTAAGAATAAATTTTCAAAATCTTGTTGAGGTCCCTCTTTAATTAATGCTTCACGCACAGAGTAAAACCGTGAAGTATAAAGGGGCGGGGCGCTGTCTGCACCCTGCAGTCCCCACTCACCTGACTGTGCAGGAGCCCACCTGCCAGCGCGCGCCCACCGGGGAGGCCAGGGCTTGTGGGCGAGTCCCAGGCAGCCTTTCTAATCCCTCAGTCCTGCGGCCTTTGTCTTGGAACATCACGTTGAGACTTGTGGCCGCCCAAGTCCTCAGAGGTCCCTCTCGGCATGTGGAATGCAAGTCCATTCTTGCATTGTTGTGGTGTTTGGGCCATGCCAGAGGAGGCCACGTCCCAGCATGCCTACCACACCTCAGGAGGGAGCACTCCGGCTCCTTCAGAGAAGAACACATTCAAAGTGAGGCCAGCGGCACCGCCTCTTAATTCCACTGCCATCATTTCTTTATTAAAAGTCAAATCTACTGTAAATTAGGATCCTGCCAGATGGAATACTACCACAGCTCTTTTTTTGTTTTTTTGTTTTGTGTTTAAATGTATTTGGTACAGGGTCTCACTACGCAGTTCCAACCCAGTAGTGATCCTCCTGTCTCAGCCTCCCCAAGTCAGGGATTACAGGCATGTGTCCCTATGCCCAGTCTCAGTGGCCAGTTCAGTGTGCCAGGGGGCAGGACTGGCAGGGCATGTGGTGCTGGGAATCAATCCCTGGTCCTTATGCTTGCCTCAGTAGGCACTTAGTCTACTGAGCTATCTCACCAGCCCTTACCACCCCAGCTGTTGACAGTGATTATGGCTCCATCGGAAAGTGATCATCAGTAGGTGCCAGGTGGAAAAAAGCTGAGCTCAACATAGTAGCCATTGTTGTACTCGTCGTTAAGTAAAGATTAGGCATCTGGACAAAGTCTGGAAGGGACTTTGGAAAAATCAGATTTATGGGATGCACTGAGGGATTATGGGCTGTATTTTTTAAAAATGTTTTTGCCTTTTTTTTTTTTTAAAGAATAACCCACAGGAAGGTTGTAGTTGGGCTTTCATTTTTACCTTCTTCCTCTCCAACATTTGGCATCATTAGGCCTGGTTTATGTGACCCGTTGGAGTAGCCTAGGATGGCAGAGAGAAGCTGTCCAGGGCAGGAGCCCCGGCCACAGGGTGGGGCACTGAGTGGAAACAGCCAGTTCCATCCTATAAAACATTAATGCTGGTGCTTTATTTTTCTGGAAAAACATGAAAGTGTAGGACCACGGGGCTCAGTCTAGGCCACCTGGTGCTCTGGAATTGGCCATGGAATAGTGTGGATGCGGACTACCAAGCTGCCAGGATTCTTCCTGGTTCCTTGCAGGGCAGCCTGACCCCTCCCACCGGTACTCCAGGACACAGGAGAGCGGCGCTGCTGCAGCTGGTGCACACAGCCAGATACCACTGGGCTTCCGGCCTTGCCCCAGCGTGGCCAGGAGGAATTACCAGCCTGGCTTTTTCGCCAGCATAGGTACCATCCCCAGCCAGAAGGGCAGCAGAAGGCTTGCTGAGTGTTGCTGTTCCCTCTGGCCTCCTAGGCTAATCCATACTGTGTGTTGCTCGAACACTGTAAAAGAGCATAGAGGACTCCAGCACCACTCTGAATTTAGTGGTGACCAACCCATCTCCACATGTCCCAGAATAGCTCAGGAACAGTCCAGTACATGCTCACCCTACGAGGGGTCGTCCACACCTGGGTTGTACTACACAGCGAGGTAGGACCTGGGATTTTCCATCAAAACGCATCTTATCTCATCCCAGGAAGAGAAGTTTAGAGACAGTTCAGGTGAAGAGACATCGTACTCCACGTCACACCCCTGAGGCTGCAGGGCCAGGCCACATGCTGCAGTGTGGCCAGCTTGTCGCCGTGCATCTGGCTCCTTGATGCCTAGAGCAGATGCTCCCTGATGGCTCCTGCGCTGGCTCCTGCCAGTGGAGGCAGGCTGCGCATCCCCTTGGACAGCTTGATCGCTGTGGGTGTGTGGGACAGAGCAGTGGAATGGTCCTGTAGCAGAGGCTGGCCCCGGTCTACCTTCAGAGTCTTGGAGGGACGGAGCTTCCGCCAACCTAAGCACCAAGCCCGTCACCCCAAGTACTCTGTGGTCTGCAGTGGGTTAGGGCAGGAGGTGAAAAAGCTTCAGCACCCTCATGTGTCGGCGTGTCGGAGGGGCAGGGGCTGCTTCCTTGGTCTGATTGTGTCACGCCTTAGCATAGCTCGTGTACTAACCTAATTTTTTTTTTTTTTAGGCAGTTTTAGACTTTTGCATAAAATTGCAAACAGAGTATAGTTAGCTGTAAGTGTCTGTGTGGCATCGGTTCCAAGACCCTGTGTGGAAACCAAGTCCCTAGATGAGCAAGGCCCTTACATAAAGTGCTGCCGCGACCGCGCATGACCCGCGCGTGTCCCTGGGCACTAAAATCGTCTCCAGGGTACGAGCAATACCTAAGCAAGTGTAATGGCTGTGTAAACAGTTGCATTCTTGTTTTGTTTTTTGTTTTTTTAGAGTGGGAAGAATTTATTGAGACAAAGAAAGCTTTTGCCTAAGAGGGACCGAAGGGAGTCTGGAAAGTGGCTTGCTGCAGTCGTACTGTTATTTAGATAATATCAACCAGCAGAGAAGTCTGTTCATGTTCAGTGCAGATGCCCGCCTTTTCCCAAATATTTTCAACCCAAAGTTCATTGACTCAAGGCTGTGGAACCTGTAGATACACAGGAGCAGTTACATGAAGAATTCTCTATCCTTCATCCATGCTTTCTAAATACTAACATTTACCCTGAGGATGTATTTTATCATATTACAGTTCTATTGGGATATAATCCACAGATGCGTGTTAATTTTCAGTACTTCATATTAAAACTAACCGTAATCATCTGTCAGGTAGCTTCTTTATTTTGCTTTAGTCTCTAAGCTATTGATAAAGCAGGCGCTGCCTGTGTGGTCCGGGCTCTCGACACTGGTCCCTGGGCATTGCTCTGAGCTAATTGCTGTTGGGTAGGTGAGCACGTGAGCTGAGGCCACGGCACACACTGCTGGCCACCTGCCCCGCTCCCCCAGCGGACGGGCTGCACTGTTCATTCACGGCCTCCCTGGTGTCAGAGGGCCCCCGGACCATCAGGTAAAGCATGCGCTGGCCCTGAGTTTAATTTTTCCAGAATTACAGTCAGCTATCGGCAGAGTTTGAGATTCTGCACCAGCTCACTCCATTCCTGTGTCTCTACTCACAGCAGCCTCTGTCTGTCACAACAGTCACCTTTGTCTCTTGGGTCTGCAAGCCCAGCCTGATGGCCTATTCTCCTGGCCTTTTCTTTCCCTCCTCCATTTGGTCATAACTAGGAATCTTTCTATATCGACTTGGATCTGGCGAGAAGCGGTGTCCCACATTGAGCTCATTGTTTCTGGCTAGGATTTTGCAGCAAATGACTGAAAGGCCACCAGGGGTCCTGACCCTCCTGGGGTGGGTGGGACTGGGGATGTGGGATGGAATTTGTTGCTGTGATTCTCCATTTCCCCATTCAAATAGGAATCCCAAAAGGTAGAACTGCTGACTAGCATCATTTATGATGAAGATCAGCCCAGTAGCAGTGGCTTCCACTCGCTGTCTGCTGTGTGTCACAGACAGTGCCAGGTTCTTCATCAGGGAGGAATCTAAAGGCCAGAGAAGTTAGTCTTGCCAGAAAGGCAAAGCTCAAACTCAGGCTTCCACTGATACCTGTAAGCTTACATTCTTTCTGTTACCCCTTAAAAATGACTGGGATGTAAAGATAGGTCTAGAACCATCACAAGGAGAGTCCTTAATTCCAGATGGGTGTCTGGGTACATCATTGCCAAAAGACAGCCTGAGACCTGGTCCAAGATCTCTTAACGTCTGACGGGCGCGTGGCTGTCTCTTGCAGGTATTTTGAAGGCGGCGTCTCATCTGTCTACCTCTGGGATCTGGATCATGGGTTTGCTGGAGTGATCCTCATAAAGAAGGCTGGAGATGGATCAAAGAAGATCAAAGGCTGCTGGGATTCCATCCATGTGGTAGAAGTGCAGGTACCACCGCCCCCGCAGCTGGTGGCCCGGGCCTCCCCGTGCACACCCCCACCCGTGAGCCCGTTTTATAAGAGGTTTCTGCCGGGATACAAAGACCCCTACTGATTCCTCCAAATCTATTTTGAGCAATACAAGGCTGCAGTAGTCCATGATAACAAAGATCCTGCAACAACTTAATACACAGGATTGCAGATTCTGCCTCCTTAAAAACCAATTAGGAAAAAAAAACCAAAGCTGCATTGTGCATATATACCTAGTCCCAAGATGATTGTAAATTGCACGTGCCGAAAACATACACACTTAAAAAAAAAAGAACCATCACGAGAAAATCCCACCAGTTTGGATTATTTTTATGATGATTTATTTATTTTTAAATTGGGGGGGGGCCAGCTCAGCCCACCAGGGGGCGGGGCTGGCTGGCATGTGGTGCTGGGGGATTGAACCACGGTCCCTGTGCTTTGCTACGCTTGTTCTAAATAGGTGCTTTTAGACCACTGAGCCATCTCACCAGCCCAGTTTGGATTTTTAATGGAGACAACACTGTGATGTTCTAGGAGAGGACATGTTAGAACAGCCTGAACTGAAGGAGACACTCAGGGCCCTCCTCGGCATGCTTTGCTCCTCGGGCTCTGATCTACGCCTCTTCCCCTCTTCCCCCAGGAGAAGTCCAGTGGCCGCAACGCCCACTACAAGCTGACCTCCACAGTGATGCTCTGGCTGCAAACCAACAAGTCTGGCTCGGGCACCATGAACCTCGGCGGCAGCCTCACCAGACAGGTAAGTTCACATTCCCAGCTGCTTGCCAGTGGCCACAGGTGACAGCCTCAGAGCTGGCCTTCTGCAGCGTGCCCCACCAGGGGTGCTCATCTCGGCCAGCAGTCAGCCTGCCACCTGCGGGGGCGTTGTGCCCTCTGTACCCCTCACAGCTGCACACACCTGCCACTTCCCTACTGGCTCCCTGCTGGAGCAGGACACAGTGACGGCAGGATTGGCCATAGTTTCTCCTCCTCAAGGCTGGCCAGCCCTCCGCACAGGCTCGAGTGATGCTCCAGGAAGCAGTGCGGTGCTGTTGGCCAAGCCAGCCTGCCCCTCCGTGAGTCGCTCGTCCATCTGCAGCCCAGGGTCTCTACATCTGGCCACCTCAGCCCAGTCTGAGGACCAGCCTCACCTCAAGAGCGCTTTTCAGAAATGCTAAAATACTGCATTTTAGTGAAATTCTCCAAGGAATTCTGTGTGTACCTTAAAACTGAAGAAATGCTACTTAGCCATTTCTCTCACTCACCTTACCCTTGGGCATCACTAGCAGCCAGCGCCTAATGTCCGTTCCTCGCTGTGTCTAAACTGAAGTCGGACCTTGCACTGGGGGACACTGCCTGCCTCTGCACCCGACTGCACTCCGTGTCTGCCCCCGACACCACTGGAAGCATCTGTGCAGGTTTAAGACCCTTGATTCCCCATCTGGAGGGAAGCTCATGTTTAAGACCTTGACCCCTCTGAGAGGCCTTCAAGGCACCTTCTCACAGGAAGCTTTGGGGAAAGGGGGCAGGAGAAGCCCAGAGCACGAGGTGTCAGAGGCAGCACTTGTCCTCAGGAGGCGTCCTGTCCCCTTCTAGAGTGCCTCGCTTTTGAGTATGAGCATGTCCCTTAATGTCAGATTTTTTTTTCTCAATAAAATAATTACACTTGGGCTGAGAGTGGGCCTCAGTGGCAGAGCTCTTGCCTAAAATGTGTAGGACCCTAGGTTTGGTTCCCAGCACCACAGAAGGGGAAAAAAAAAGATAATCACGCTTTTAATAACTCTGGATAGGAAAAAGAAATATGACAGGATCAGTTAGTAACTTTTTTTTTTAGTTAGTAACTCTTAAGTGAGTTTGTATTGTATTAGTTGGAACAACATCATACATTCGAAAAATGGTTGTGCAAGGCTGGTGTCGGCCAACACCGGCCTTGGAATGTGTGTTGGAGCCTTAGGCTCACGTGCACCCCACCCCCACCCTGCCACCTCTGCTGTCTCAGCCAGAGTCCAGCTGGAGCACAGGGTCCACTTGTCTGACCTCTGGACAAGGCTGTCCCTGCCCCACCCAGAACCAAGCAGAGCCCATCCCACTGCCAGGAAATGGCCTTTGAGAGGGCCAGCTGCACCCCCAGGCACCCAATCTCTCCACTGCCCACCTCCCCACACCCTGATCCCTGGCGGTGAGTGGAGAACCCCAAATCTATATCCAGAGACTACTTCCTGCAGCACTGCGTCACTTAACCATTCCCACCTGTTTATAATTCCACCCAAGTATACAGTGACCTGCACAAATATTTAATCCTCAGCCTTCCTAATAGTTTAAATCAGAGCTGTCAGCCACAGCCAGCGTCTGGTTCCGGCTTGCCTTGAGCAGCGGCTCCTGCCAAGCCAAATGCAGGCCTGATGAGTGGCTGTCCTCAGCACACCTTGGCTGGGGCCACGGGCCTTGTTTGCATTGCCTTTTGCTCTTGGGGCTTTAATGAGGAAATTCGTGTTTCTGTCATCATTCTTAACAGTCAGATCCCATAATTCATCTGAGGTGCATTGAAGCTGGGACTCACTTCCAGTGATTGTAAAGGGGCCTGGGGGAGTGGGGAGGTAGACAAATCTACATTAACGATTCGCAGCTCTGAGCAAGCGGGAATCAAGGGTTGAGGGTGGTAGCTGTGACTCCTGGATGAGCCCTGGGAGAGTGTCAGGAGTTGCCTCGGATGGGAGACGAGGGTTCCCGGAACAGTGGGCGAGCGAGCAGTGCACCACAAGTGTGCATGGCTGTGCCGCTCGGCTCCTTGGATTCAGCGATACTCAAGGTGGAGTTGCTGTCCCGCCTGGAGGTGAGAACACTGAGACGTGGCTGTTAAATAGTTTGTCCCTGGTGACATGACCAGCAGAGGCAGGGCTAGGATTTGAACCTAGAGTTGCCTGACTGGAAAAAAGAAATGTGTTTTCTAGTCTGCCACACTTGCTTGGTCTGAAACTGTTCTCTGTGCCTGCTGTGCAGTAGATGCTACATAGATGTTCAAATTGCGAGTCAGCTTCTCCTAGGCAGGCCCTGCGTTACAGGCACCAGCGGACAGGTAGACTACTAGAGATCCGTTTGCCCCTGGGGAGGGAGCAAAAAGTACTAGAGATCCGTTTGCCCCTGGGGAGGGAGCAAAAAGGGCCTTCGGCTTTGTCGGTGGTCCAGTGATGTGACCACGTTCACATTTCCAGAAGCTGGCTGACAGGAGGGGCCATTAGACCCACCCAGGTAAGAGGTTTAAGGCCTCGCCCTGGGAAGCCCTCAGAGAGCCAAGGATCTTTACGGGGGAGGTCAGCAAAGAAGTGAGCATCAGCTCTGGGCAGGAAGGAGGGCAAAGGCAGGAGGCTGGAGGAACAGCAGCGGCAGGGCGGGTGTGTGGAGTTGAGCCGCCAGGGCTGCGTGAGCCCTGGGGTGTGAGCCCAGCTCCTGTGGGTGTCATCCTCCCCCTGCCTTGCACTGTCCTTGCAGCAGCAGGCTGAGGGCTTCCTGTGGGCACTCCCCCTGCTCGCCATCACGCTCACACACACTCTGCCCAGCTCTCAGGAGCCCTCCCAGCTCTCATTTTCTGGCCCTGCCTGCAGAAGTGTCCAGAAAGCCTTGCTGGTGTTTCTCATCGGAGTCACTTCCAGGGCACCTCCAGTTGCCCGTGTCCCAGCCTTTCTCAGCTTGGTGGCTTTGGGAAGCACCAGCATTCGAATGAGCTGGAGCGCAGCTCTCGGTGGTCCCTGTCACAGTGATGAATGGCCACAGCTGCACTTCCCAGCTGGTCAGGCACACCCGGGTATGAGCTCCCAGGGCCCCTGCCACCCCCTCACTGTGGCCTTTTGTCACCCCATCCTGGGCTGTTTCTTTGGAGTGTGGGTTAAAAAACAGAGTGAAGTGTGTAGGCAGATCCCTGCCCATTTGGGGGACCCTCCTGTGAGGAAGCAGGGAGGCGAGCAAAGGTGCCCCTTGGCTCGCTCCTCAGAGCCCCAGTGGGGGAAGGCCTGGGGCAAGGGAAAAAGGATTATGTGCCAAGTACCAGCATGCTGAGGAGGAAGCTGCGCTGGGGTCCTGTCCTGTGTCACAGCAGACGTGGGAAAGGCAGACCGTAAATCTCTGGAAAGAGATCCAAGGTCTCCCACCCGGGGAAGGGCCCTGCAGATGTTCGTTTGATTTTTTTTTTTTAATTCTAAATATTTAGACATGAAGGTGGAATGTTTTGTCGAGCGGAGAAATCAGGCCAGTCATTTGCAGGCAGAGCCGTCTTCCCATGCAGCCACAGGCTCCCTGATGTGTCTTCAGGCAAGAGAGCCCCAGCCGCAGCCCTTGTCGCGGGTCGTGGCAGCAGAGGTCTCCCCGACCTGGGCTCAGCAGTTCATCTGGCCAGGCAGTATATTTTCCTTAGAGGGCTGAAATCCTGGCCCGCCCTTCCAGATGCAGGGAACAAAGGACGGGCCAGCAAGCTCAGGGCAGATCTGGGAGTGTGTGCAGCTGCCACAGCTCCTCACTGCCACCCAAGAGGTCACCTGGGTGGCCACGCTAGGGCAGCTGGGCTCCTGAGAGCAGTTTGTTGGGCATTTGTCAGATGACCTGGGGCACAAGGACCCAGTGCCTACCTTAGGAAGAAAGCTGGGTGGGTGTTAGGCAGCTCTCTGTCACCATCCCTGAATCCAGAGAACAGGGCAAGAGAGGAACCGTCAGAGGCGCCAGCAGGAGACACAGGAGGCCAGATGGACCCTGCTCGGCATTTCCGAGCTCTGGGTTGTGGTTTAGCCTTGGCTTTTCTGGTAAAGAGCAGAGAGGAAATGGAGCCAACAAGAGGTCTTGTGGAAGCAAGCAGCTTTCCAAGTCATTCAGACCTTGGTTCTGGTCCTAGCCCAGTAGCTTCCCAGCTATGTGACCTGGACAAACCGCCTCACTTCTCTTAAGACAGTTTTCGCTGGTGAGTTGATGATGTCTGTTTTCAAAGCTCAAACCATTTCAACACAGGGCTTGTGCTCAATAAAGATAGCTGTTACTGCTGCTACCATGGACCTTCTAGAATGTATACAGTTTCAGACCAGACATTGCCCTACACTGGGCAGCCTTAGCCGTCCTTGGCGTGGCAGCAGGCTGCGTCCTGGCCTCCAACCCAGCCTCGTGCCCACAGCACGACTTGGCAACCAGCAGGACTCCAAGGCCAGAGGGACCTGGGAATGAAGCTCAGTTTTAACAAGCCAGAAGAGCTGCCGTCCTGCCGAGTATGACTCTAGGCATTTTCTGTACCTTCGTTCCTTCAGTGTGAGGTAGAGGCAAGGAAATCAAGGCCTGGGCAGGCCGAGGCCCTTTTCCTGCTGGGCTCCAGCATGGGCCTCAGGACTGGAGTCAGAAGTAGCCACAGGGCTCTTAAGTGGCTCCGACTCTAACCAAGCCCTCCCTCCTGGCTGTCCCCACTTGAAGATGCATGTGTGAATGAGACACAGATTCCTCTTAGGAGCTTTCCAGTGTCTCCCCTGGTGCAGGCCACAGGGAGGAGGAGAGGGTCTTGCTGGGGACAGGCGGCAGGCTGGGCTCTGACTCCAGCCTGCAGTTGGAACTACCTTGTGGAACATCTGTGTGACCACAGCACATAAAAGTGTTTTCCTTCTGGCAGCCACTTTTATAAGGATGTAATAATATATGCATTACAAAAATAGTTCTATTTCTGGTGGGTCAGCACTGCCAGCAAGCTGAGCCTGGCCAGGTGTGGAGGGGAGGCTGTGGGGGTGGGAAGGGGCCCTGGAGAAATGCTGGTGCGTGCCAGGACCTGTCCCCCACCCCAGGACCCCTCCCTGCTCTCCCCCAGCCCCTACTGGGCCTTTTATTGGGGCTCAGTTTCCCTGCTGTGGCTGAGGGGCTCCCTTCTGTGCTCCTGGTGAGGCCATATGCTCCCCAGCTTCTTTTTGAGCATCCTTTCTGCCTCAGCCTTTCTGTTGTTGGAAGGTGGCTCCTGATCCCAAAGGACAAAGGTGGGAGCCAGAAGACAGGACCTGGTGTGATCTCACCTGCCCTCCTGTGAGCCTTTGCCCTGGGCTGGTGCACATTTAAAGTGGAGCCCTGGGGCTGGGGAGGTGGCTCAGTGGAATTGTCTGAGTTCAATCCCTGGTTCCACCAAAAAAATAAAATAAATAAAATAAAATGGAGCCCTCAGGCTGGGCATGGTGGTGAGCCTATAATCCCAGCACTTGGGAGGCTAAAAACGAGGATCACTGTGAGTCTGATCTGTGTAGTGAGACCCTGAAGACCCTGTACTAAATACATAAAAATAAATAAAAATGGGGCCCTTGGTGAGCTCAGAGTCCTCATCTTTTCCCAGGGGTAAAGGGGAGAGCAGGAATCTGCCCTTCTTATGGAACTGGGAGGAAGGAGAGAAACTGATTTGCTGGAAGGATATAATTCACTGGGATCAGACACCCCTGCCCTCAGCCTTCTCCCGCCCAGCAGAAAGCTCTGAACAGCCCCGAGTCGGCCTGGTAACCATTCCCGTGTGAAGAAAGAACACGCAATCACCATGGGTCAGCATCCAAGAACTTTCAACCATGGGGGTCCTCCTCCCTCCCTGCTGTGCCCCCAACTCTTGTTCAGTGTACACGCCAACCAGTTGTCTATGCAACAGGTTTTTACTGGGGGAAGATGATAAGACAGTCCATCCAACAGCAGGTCGCCTGAGGGAGGCTGAATGAGTGTCACTGGCATGGAGGGCGGTGGCTGGCATTGTCACATGCATGGCCACTCCCCCTGCAGTTCTGTGTGGGCCCTTTGCAGTCTCAAATTGAGACTCCCCTCAGTCCCTGCCTGAGAGTGCTCCAGGCAACGCAGGGCCCACGGGTGAGAGGCAGAGAAGCCCAACCCAACATTCCTCTCACTCTTCCATCTGACTGGCCCTTGGCCCAGCAGTCCTGCCTCAACCAGACAAGGTGTCTTTTGAGACAGGGTCTTGCTGTGCATTTCAGGCTGGCATCAAACTCATGATCCTCCTGCCTCAGTCTCCCAGTGCCAAAACCAGATGTGGTTGGTGGTTTTGCAGAGATAGAGCTGCATACCTTTGGAAGGGCTCTTTGAAGCCCTAGTTTCCAGCCTGGGTTCTACACTGTATCCCTATGTTAGACCTTATCAACAGCCACACACACACACACACACCCTCACACCCTCAGTGATGAGAGCTTACTGCTCTATAAGCAGGTGCTTATTAAAGACAGATCTGTTAACACGTCTGGCCCCAAGTCTGTTGTCCATGTCTTCTCCCTTCTTATTTCCCTTCTTGTTTGCACTCTGGTGACAAAGACTGGTCTGTGCCTTCAGAGTCCCGAAGGCTCCTGAGTCCCCTCCCACACACCTAGGCTTAGATAGCCCTATCTCTATCCTCTGTATTCTTGTGGTCAGGATATTCAGATCTTTTTATATGTTATTTTGAAACATGGTCTCCCTGGTTGCCACAGCTGGCCTAGTACTTGCAGTCCTCCTGCCTCAGCCTCAGCCTCCTGCACAGCCTGGATTATAAGTGTTCACCACCAGACCTGACCACATTCTAGACAAGGGTGAAACCACCTAAAACTCACCAATCTCTTTCTACAGGAGCCCTTGCAAGTCAGCTATGCCCATTTTGTACCTGGAGAAGTTATGAACTGGTTTGTACCCTGAAGTAGGAGAAGCACAGGGTTGAAATATCTACAGTACTCTGCAGTCACTTCTGAAAGGCTTGTGTCTGAGCAGACAGCTTGACCGGGGGCAGCTAGAGACGCCTGCTGGGTGCATGGGCCCAGGACCCGGGAACACGGGCCCAGCCTGGTGGGCAGAAGTGCCATCTGAGCCGGCTACCTCTGCCGTTGTCTCAGGCCTGACCGCAGATGTCGGGCAGGAGCCTGCTGCGAGATGCTGTCTCTGTTCTTCCAACCCAGCTTCCCTCCAGAGGAAGATGTGAGACCTTGTCCTTGGTGAGCCCAAGCCAGTCTGGGATCTCCGATTCATTTTGTTTTAAATGATGCCATCAGAAATGATGTCTGCACCTGCCGTCCTGTCCCAGCTACTTGGAGGCTGAGGCTGGTGAAGCACAAGTTCAAGCCCATCCTGGAAGGTTTAGTGACAGAGACATTGTCTCAAAATTTTAATTAGTTTTTAAAAAATTGTTTTTTAATTCATTTCCAGTCAGGTGTAACTTCCAGACTGTCTTCCCTCTTTCAGGAAAAGCAGATCGGCACTGCCACTCTCAT
>NW_004524668.1:6309677-6315761 GCF_000260255.1 Octodon degus
GTGACAGTTCATTGCCAGTCTCGCGCTGTACTGAATATATTCACGCCTTCAAAGTGTGCGATCTTCCTGAAATTCAAACTGGGATTGTTCATGGTGATGGGCTTTCAGGTTCAGACCTGCATTTAACAAAAACTTACGTGATGTGATGTGCTGCTTGACCTAGAGATACCTAGACATTACACAGACCAGACAGTGTCACAGCTCATCCATCTGTCAGTCAGTTAGTAAAGTGATTTGGCTCTCCCTGCCCTCTGCTCACCCACTGGGTCTGGTCTTCTCTTCTTTCCCTGCCTGAAAATCCTGCTTCCTGATACAGACAAGCAGAAGCAGGTGGGAGCGCAGAGCCTCTGACCCCTGAACACCCTCACTGATGCACTGGAATGCCTTCCGGTGCCAGAGGTCGTGACCCCACCTTTGCTTTCCTCTTTCTGCCTGAGCTCACTGTGGCCCCTGGTCCTTCTCATGCTGTTCTTCACTCAACACTTAGTCCTTATAGTCAGATCGGTGGTGCTGAACACTTACACCGCCTATATTCTGCTCGACACCCTGTGAGACACAGGCAGACCTCATCTGCAGAAAGCGAAGTTGGCTGGATATGCTGACACATGCCCAAAATTGCAGCACTCTGGGAAGCTGAGGCAGAAAAATGGAGAATTTGAGCCCAGCCTGGGCAACTTAGCATAACCCTGTCTCAAAACTTTGAAAAGGCTGAATTTAACTCAGTGGTAGAGAAGCACCCTGGGTGCAGTTCCTAGTACAACAAGGAAAAGGTTATAATCTCGTCAGAGAAGTAACGGGAGGAAAATGGGGAAATCACTGCCCTTGACCAGGTGCGTAGGCCAGGTGCGGCCCGGCATTTCCCTCTCCAGATGCTTCCTTTTGGGACTTAGCATACCAGTTATGGGGGCGGAGCTGACTGCCGGCTTAGGAGGAGGGTCCAGAGGATGGGGGTGCTGGCCCCCGACTTCCTCTGCCCCGATTGGAGAGGGCATGGGCTCCGGAGGAAGAGCAGGTTTCACCACAGCTGCCTGTGGCAGAGTTGCCTCCTCCCCCAGCCTCAGAGACTTCCGTCGCCCAGTGTTGGTGGGCCTCCTGGCAGCATCTTCAGCCAACAGCATGCCAATACGTGAGGGTATCGTGGCCTGGGAGGCTTCAGCTGCTACTCCAGCCGTGTGGGTACCTGTGAGCAGTGGCGTGGAGGCAGAGCCAGCAAGCAAGTCCTCCCGTTGGCCCTGAGCAAGCCAGAGCCTGGTCAGAGTGGCCTTCTGCTGTCCCTGCTGTGGCCAGTGGTGGGGGATGAGTTCTCAGGCTTCTGTTGGCTGGGCTGTTCATGGTCTGAAACTGCATTTCTGTGCTGTAAATGTGGCCTTGTAACACGTGCAACTGGCTCTGCAGAGCCACCCCTGGACACAGCCCCGGAAGGCCAGCAGGCCTCCTTCTCCAGAGCACCTGCTCCCTCTCACGTGGAGCAATGCTTTTTTGTCTTCTGCAGATGGAGAAGGATGAAACTGTGAGTGACTGCTCCCCACACATAGCCAACATCGGGCGCCTGGTGGAGGTGAGTGGCCTGCAGGCCGCACGGCCGTGGCAGCGCACAACACCCCGGTGCAGGCCTGTTCAGCTCTGCCTGCCTCAGCCTCTGAGCCTCTTGGTCTGGCCACACACAAGGCCGCGCTCCAGACGCCGCCCCCAGCCAGCTCCCAGAGGGCTGCGCTCAGCCCTTGGCCCTGGGAAGCGTTAAGTCCTGCCTCCCCCAATCCACTGGGTGTGAACACAGACCTGGGCTCGAAAAGGAAGCAGATCGCTGGAACAGGGTGGCCTTGGAGCAGCTTCAGTGGAGGCTGCCTCGGCTGCCTCAGCCGCCTCGGCCTCGCCTGTCACCACTTGTTTGGAAGAGGGGAGGTGCTCTCCGGTTTCACAGGATTGTTCACAGAATTGGTGGCCAGGCCAGGGGTGGAGATGTGGTTTAGACCAGCTCCCAATAGTGGTCAGAGCTGGCCGCCAGTCCCTAGGTGTTGGCTTCCTCCACGCCTAAGGACTGGAAAGGCTCGGAGCCCAAGGGGGGGCCTTGGCAGCCAGGCCCTCACAGCACCGTTGCGCAGCTGCGGGTCTCCCCCGTGTGGTCGCAGTGGGGACTGCAGGGTGAGCGATGGGAGGGGTGGACCTCCTCACTTGTTTCCCAGCCTAGCTGACCACCCTGTCTTCCCAGGACATGGAAAATAAAATCAGAAGTACGCTGAATGAGATCTACTTTGGAAAGACAAAGGACATCGTCAATGGGCTGAGGTAATGTACCAAGGGCAGAAGCTTGACTCCTGGCTCTGCTAGTTAGTAGCTGTGTGACCTAGGGCCTCAGTATCCTCCTTCATAAAATGCAGTGAAAGTACCCACCCCCTGGGACAGTGGCAGGTACCTTCCCTGCCATACTTTGCTCTCTCCATAGCTTCTGGTTCCTGCCTCTTCACTTTTTCAGCCTTTGTTCCCTCATCCCTGGTGTCTGCCTCTCTAGCTCTTCAGACCCATACAGAGAACCTGCCCAGCTCCCTTGGTGCTGGGTCCTGAAGGGCACCACCATCCCCAGCACACCAGAGAGAATGCCTGCTGCTAGCGCCTGGCCTCTTCCGACCAGCACAAGTTCTGGTGCAGCCTACAGACAGCCCTTCCTGCCAGCCGCCTGCTGCAGAGCACAGCAGCTCTGTGTGGCATGGCTGTGGCCAGGGTCCCAAGACGCCCCACCCATGCACCTTAGGCCCTGGGTCTGCAGTATCAGCTGAGCAGAAAGCTGAGAGTCTCGGGGGCTTTGGAGGTAGCCATGCAGTGAGCACTGTTCTTGGAGTCCAGAAGTCTGGGTCTCCTCTAAGCTGTCAGCTGAGCCCTCAAGGAAACCTTCCCCTGCTCCTTACTGCCCCTCATCCAGCAGGGGGTGGGAGAGGTGGGGGCAAGGTTAGGTTGACTGCTGACACCTGAAGGATGCCGGCCCAGGTCCACCATGAGTTCAAGGCCCTGCTGTGCCCTTGGTGGTCAGCCCAAGAGCCCATTCCATGCCCAGGTCTCCTGGCCAAGCCAGAGGAGGGGAGCATGCGATGCTCCAGCCAGGTCCACCTATGTGTTTGTCCAGGAGACACATGGGCATCACCTTCTGTGCAGCCTCATACATAGGAGTCCTTGGTGGACCTGCAGAGTTGTTATGGGTATGAGCCCCTGAAGCCAGCTGCCACTGCCAGCCCTGACCTGCTCCAGAGGGGCCCTGCGCAGCCTCAGAGCTGCTGCTGCCACTCCTGCCTCATGTGTCCCTGCTTGCCCCTGGCCGCCAGCCCCCTGTTCTCACTGTTCTTGCTCTCTCCCTCTGGCTTCACCTTCTCTGAACACTCTTAGATCTCTTGACGCAATCCCCGACAACCACAAATTTAAGCAGTTGCAGAGGGAGCTCTCTCAAGTGCTGACCCAGCGCCAGGTCTACATCCAGCCGGATAACTAAGCCGGCCCAGGTACCCTGCCCGAGAGGCCTGAGATGCCCACTAAACAGGACTCACCAACCCACCGAGACCCCGCAGGTCCGGTGGCTGCTGCGTGGCCACTTAAACTACCACTAACCCCGTGTCCGCTCCTGGCTGGTGAGCAGAATGTGCTCGAACGTGCAGCCTCAGCCCTGCCTAATGCAGACGTGTGTCATGTGTGGTGTGTGTGCTTTGCACTCTGGGCAGAGGCCAGGCGTGGGGAAGACACACGGTTTGGGCTTTTGCTCCTGGAGAAGCCCAGCCCTGGGGACTAACATCACCTCTCAGCAGAGGCACCAGTGTGCACCTGTGTTGTCCCCCCCCATACCCACCCCTCAGGGCAGCCTCTCTGGGTCTTGGGGGCACATAGCCAGCTCGTCCCATCTTCAGCAGGGACTCTAGACACCCAGGAACCCTGCCCCAGTGCACTGAGGACCAGCTGGGAAGGCAGTCTTCCCCAGTCCTGGGCACTGGTTCAGTCTGGGGCTGAGGTCCCTCCAGATGATTGCTGCGGGAACCACCACTGCCACCCATGGTGTTGATGATGGCCAGGAAGCATGACTTGAGCTTTGGACAAATACAGATTGTACCAAGGCAGTCTAGCCTGTAGGTCAGCTGCAATTTGGAACCTTGAGCCCAGAACTAGCACCCCTGCATGCAGTCAGCATGGGGGCACAGGGGTGGAGGGAACAGGGCATTTGGAAACTTGGCAGGTCCTCCCAACCCACCAGAGGCTCGGGGGACTGGCAGTGGGCCAGGGTCAGACATGTGCGTGACCAGGCAGAGCTGTGCTCCTGAGGCTGTGCGGCCTCCGCAGCAGGCTGGCGAGTATGCCGGCTCCGGGTCCACGGCAGCTGTCAGCTCGAGACGCAGAACAGGCTTAGGCTTCCCTTCTTGTGGTGAAACCCCTTTTAAGGCACATGGTGATGGTTCTGCTCCCCAGCTGCCCACTGGAGGCATGGGGGCCTGCCTCCTGGAGCGCAGCCTCAGGCACTGATAGCAGTCCCTGAGGAAGACTTTCCTGAGCTCTGTGAGCTGGGCCTGTGCTCGTTAGGCCAGTGGCTGACTGAGTCTGGCGTCCCCATCTCTAGCTTGATACTGACTGGAACAGTCACCTCTCAGTGCTCAGAACCAGAGTTCTTAGTTCTCCTTCCCACAAGAGCTGGCCCTGCTGGGCTAGGAGCCCCTCTACCACTGCTCAGCCACCATGTCCTTGGGATGGTAGTGTTGGCCGCCCATGGTGAGGAGGCCTGTGGGTGCCCTGTGATTTGGAACCTTGAGCCCAGAGCTAGTGCCCTGCCTTTGCCTTTGCTGCCTCAGAGCGGGACAGGCAGGGCAGACATGCCGAGATGCGTTTCAGCAGCACTGACTGCACGGCAGCGTCTCGGAGGGGATTTTGTGTGTACACAGGTGGTTTCCAAGGCTTGTCTGTGCCACCTCTTAGTTTTCTAAGCTTTTTCTAGGATCTAGTAGCTAGACTTAAGTCAGGATGTTATTGCCTCTTCCATGCATACATCCTTACACACACATACACACACACACACACACACACACACACACACACACACACGTTTTCTGACACTCCCTTCTGGCTCATTTTTCTGTACTTCAGAGCTCTGAGCTGCCTGCCCTCCCTCTCCCCACTGACCCTTTAGGGAATTGCCAGGGGCGTGTGTTTTCTGAAGGGTGTTTCCAGGACAGGACAGCAGGGGTGCAGGCACTCTCATTCCTGTACTGCCTTCTGGGATCCTAGCTGTGGGAGTCCCCAAGTCTGGGACTACATTTACAGAAGCCTGGAAGCACCTGTCCTTCCTCTGTTGCCTTGGCCGTGACCCCAGGGCTCAGACATGCAGAGATGTTGCTCTGGAACTGCTCACAGGGTGGGGCTCTGCTGCCCCCCAAGAGGGGCAGGCTGCTCTGGCCTGGCCTAGTCCCCAGCTGGAAGCCGGGAGTCCAGAGACCACAGTTCGATCTGCACTGAGTGCTTCTGCCCCGGGCCCTAAGCTCTGGCTGCTAGACCCAGGTTGCCCACAGGCTGAGCAGGGCTGACATCCACATGTGGGCTGTGCCTGCCGGGGAGTCCAGCGGAGCTGAGGTGCAGGCCTGCTGCAAGCCGAGAGCCTGGGCCCCCGCCCTCAGCGCTGCGTCTCCTCCTGTTCCATCTATTCAGAATCCCCCCTTTCCTCCCTCACAGGTCTGTGCAGACTTTCGCAGACAAATCAAAACAAGAAGCTCTCAAGAACGACCTGGTGGAGGCTTTGAAGAGAAAGCAGCAATGTTAAACCTCTGCTTTGCGCTAAACAGCCACGCCATGCCCTCATTAGGTTCCTTTCTTAGAAAACTCATTTTCTGCTCCCTGTCCCTCGTCCCTGCCCGCCCCAACAGGTCACATAACAACTTGCATCATCGACCTACCGCACAGCGCCATCTCTCCCTGCGAATAAAGCCCGATAACCACCCTGTCTGGCTCTGAGGCCTGCTTCCCACCACGTTTTGCTATCGAAACTCTCGGTATTTCCATAGAAACGTGTGTTTTTTGTTCGCCTGGGCCCTGTCTCCCCCCACCTCCATTTATAGGCATAAAAAA
>NW_004524668.1:6316031-6342150 GCF_000260255.1 Octodon degus
CCTGCGCAGCCGCAGCCCACAGGGAGGGGCGGCGTCCTGCTCTTGTGGCCAGGTGCTTTTCTGTCAATTTTTATGGAATGCAAAAGGAGTTTTTTGTTTTATTTTGTTTTTTTGTAAAGCTTAAAAAAAAAAATAAATCTACATCTTATACTTGAGCCTCCATACTTTAAAAAAATGAAAAGAACAAAAAAATAAATAAAAAGAAACTGGGACACAGCACCGGCCTTGTGTTGTCTCTCGCTGACCTCACTCTCCTTGCATGCGTGGCCTCAGCCAGCTGGGGGGGGCCATTAGGGTGGGGGACCTGGCAGTGCAGTGACTGAAGTCAAGTGGGGAGCTGGAGGGCCAGGCACTGCACTGAGCGCTTCCCCTGCCCACCTGCGGGCCCGCATGTGAGGGCCCCGCGTGCATCAGGTGGGGGGAAGTCCCTGCCCCTCCCTGCTCCCCCAGAAGCACTGCAGTACCCGCCAGGTGTGCCGGGTGGCTGGAGCTCGCTTCAGGCTCCTGAAGTCCACGTACTGCCCTTTGTCAGAGGCCGGGTCAGGTATTAAACTGATAAAACATTTGACGCGTGGCCAGCATGTAACGTCCAGGTCACAGCACAGACTGTAGCCATCAACCCCCTCTGGGGGTGCTGCGTCCATCCACGTGTCCTTCACAGCAGAAACCTGAAGAAAGATGCCTCAGAGCTGGGCTTTCTCGCTGAACCAGGTTTCAGAGCTCCTGCCACACCCTTCCCTGCTGTCCCACCCACCTCCCTGGGCTTGCCTGCTATAAATAAAGTAGGATATAGTTAGCCCTGGCCCTGGCATAAGGACCCCAGCTCCTCATCCTGGCGGCTTATTGCAGCAACACATGGGATGCAGGGTAGTGTAGGACAGAGAAACAGGCAGAGTAGGCTGGGGACGGCTGGCTCCTCCTGGAGCACTTACCTAGAGTTCCCTCCCAGCGCTGCACAATGCAAGCAGAACGAGAGAAGCCTCTCACTCCGTTCCTTTTGGTACCCAGGAGGCTTAGCTGCTCTTGCCACAAAGTAAATAATAATAATAACTGAGATGATGGATCACATAAGTACTGGTGGAATACGTGATGGGGAGCAATGGGGAGGGGAGCCCTGGCCTCTGGCACTGCAGCGTGGGCGTGGGTGAGATTAAGCACCGCGAGCCTTTCCTCCCAGGTCCCTGGGAGCACACTAGAGCCTCGCAGGCTCGCTTTAGCACAGCACACACGAGGCACAACCTGTGAGCTTTTGCCTATGTAGGTGTGCAGTCCTGCCTGTGATCAGAAAGAACGGGACACACAATGGGCCTGATCTTGCTCTGCCTGCTAGAGTCTTCACAGGCCACCGCTGCTGGTTTTCTGATGCTGAGTGATGTCAGAGAGATGGGGACAGTGGGCCCTGACATGGGTCTTAGACGAGGGACAGGGCTGGAAATGCAGCTCAGTCATAGAGTACTTGCCTAGCACGCACAAAAGTCCCAAATTCAATTCCCGGTATCTGCCCCCAAAATAAAAAAGTCACAGGACAAGGGGCAGCAAGGAGCAAATGGCCAAAGACAAGAGCCTGTAGTGTGGCTCAGGGCCATCTAGTAGCCTTCTGTCATGACCTGGCTACTCCTTTTTTTTGTTTTCTTGGCAGAACCGGGGATTGAACTCAGGCCCTTATGCTTGCCAGGGAAGCCCTTATTCTAGCGAGCCATCTCCCAGGCTCCTGGACCCAGCTACTCCCTGTTCCTTTGCAGCAGCTGTCAGGACCCTGGGCACATCCTCAGGAGGGACAGGAGGCTAAGAAAAAGGCACAGGGAAGCTGGGGTTGGAGATGGCGATAGCCCTCTGGCTCCGTGGGCTGCAGGTGACAGGCTGCTGGGGCTTGGCAGCAGTGCAGCATGTCAACACCTCATGGACTCACTAGGGGCCTCCTGGAGGTGTTCCTGGTGCCAACAAACAACATCAGGTAGCCATGGGGACAGAGCGAGGCCAAGAACCAGGAGCCTGCACAGGACTGTCTGGCACCCTGGAGCTGTCCATGCTCTGTGCCCCTAGATGGAGGCGGCTCGGTGGATCATCAGAGCTGTCTTCCCACTGCCAAATCAGCTTCTGTGGCCCTTCCTATAGGGATGGTCTTCTGGGTCCCTAGGTTCCTTGTCTTCAACACCTCCCTGGTCATTCTGCTTATTCCCTAGGCAGCTGGTTGCCTCCGAGAGTGCAGGCCCTGCCACCGCAGCATGGCACAGGCCTCAGGGACCTGCTGCTCTTCTCTCTCTCTTTTTTTTTTTAAAGTATTGTTTTAATATTTATTTATTTTTATTTATTACATTTATTTATTGTGTGTGTGTGGCCAGCTCAGCCCACCAGGGGGCGGGTCTGGCTGGCATGTGGTGCTGGGGATCGAACCGCGGTCCCTGTGCTTTGCCAAGCTTGTTTCAAGTAGGTGCTTTAGACCACTGAGCCATCTCTCCAGCCCCTGCTCTTCTCTTTTGGTGCCCCATCACCTCCATACAATATCGATGTGACACCCCCTTGGTGGTCCTTCGTCCCTGGAGGGACACTGCCAGGCCAGTGCAGATGGCCACCCCAGTCCTTCACAGAGCTGCTGCATCCTCACTACTGCCTGGGCCGCCTTGGTTCCAGACCCACCGCCTCCCGCTTCCCTTCTGCGATCAGCCTGCAGCTGGCACTGCTTCCTGGGCAGCTTGCTTAGTACATGACACCAGAGATGCCCGCTGGTGATCAGTGAGCCCAAAAGACACCAAGGACCAGCCAGCCGGTCACCATGCCCCAGCATGGCCCAGAACCCTCACAGCCCAAAGCAGCAGGCAGGGCTTCTCCCTGCTCATCAGATCCATAGGGGGACAACCAGGGGTGCAGCCTCCGTCTGCTCCACCCCACAGCCAGGATCTGCCTGCCCCACCACAACCAGCTGCTGTCTGTCCCTGCCATGGAGGCTCCTGGTACCCACCTCTGAATTCCAAAAAGCTGTTGCAATTTTCTCCTTTCTGCGGGAGAAGGTGGTGGTTGTGTTTTAGTCCTAAGGGTTGAAACCAGGGCCTATGCAGGCTAAGTATACACTGCACCCCAAGCTACATGCCCAGCCCCTGTGATTTTTTTCAGCATCTGTAACAGTCTGAAAACTCAGTAAGTATATGCTTCATCCCTATTATATAGTCTTTTCTTTTTCTGTATTTAGTGCAGTCTACAGGGTCTCACTACACAGATCAGACTTGTAGTGATTCTCCTGTTTTCAGTCTCCCAAGTGCTGGGATTACAGGTACGTGCCACCATGCCCAGTCTCAATCACTGTCTCAGCATGGCCCATGGGTGGGGCCAGCATGGCAGGCTGGGCTTCAAACCTCCAACCCCTGCGTCTGCCTAAGCAGGCACTTTAATCTGCTGAGCTATCTGGCTGGCCCTGAGCCCCATTATAAATTGTATAAATACTATAAATATTACATAAGTGGAAGTTAAAACACCCCTTTTTCTCCACTTAAGGTTGATAAATGCAAGAAATTACATTACTCACACGTCGTCATGTAGTCACTTCCCTCAAAACTTACCCACATAGCTACAAATTTTTTTTTTTTTAATTTTTATTTATTTTGGGGGGGGCAGCTCAGCCCACCAGGAGGCGGGGCTGGCTGGCATGTGGTGCTGGGGGATTGAACCGCGGTCCACGTGTTTTGCTGAGCTTGTTCTAAGTAGGTGCTTTAGACCACTGAGCCATCTCACCAGCCCCGCTACAAATATTTTGAATGAGAGCCATTGTTGCAGGTTTTTTGTTTTGGTAAAATAGAACCTCAATACGCTGCCCAGGCTCACCTCAAATTCTTGGGCTCAATGGATCTTCCTGCCTCAGCCTCCTAAGTAGCTGGGCCTACAAGGGCGTGCCACTGTGCCTGGCCTTGTTGCAGATTTTGCAATCCACTTTGTGTCCCTTTAGGAAGCTCATGACCCGTTATATAGACAGCTAGGGGTGGGGGGTGTTATTTTTGCCACAGGGTCTCACTCTGTAGTTCAGGCTGGTCTTGAATTCACTATGTAGCCCAGAATGGGCTGACTTGAAATGATCCTCCTGCCTCAGCTTCCCAAGGGCTGGGATCACAGGCATGCACCACCACCCCTGGCTTAAATAGCTCTTTAAAACAAACTGGCTAGCGCCGATTTGTTTTGTACTTTGGTTATAATTTGTACCTCCCTGTTATGGTTTCTGTCCAGATGTACCCCTCCCTCAAGCCGTATGTAGTCCTAAATGCAGGCTTCTACAGTTCGTGATTAATTCATTGCCTAGTGCTGGGATTATGGGTGGGAGTGCCACACCTACCCTAGGGTGGGCAGCCTGTGTACAATACAGAAAGTCTTGAGCTCCTCCCCTTTTGCTCTAGTTGCTTTTGCTGTCTTCCACCACCCAGAAGTATCGCCCCTGCGCCATATCACCCTGCCTTGGACACAGTCCATTGTGGACTGAAAACTCGACAAACTGTAAGCTAAACAAACCTTTCTGCCCTTAATTCTGGGTGGCAAGTATTCTGTCTCAACAACAAAAGAAAAGATAGTCCCCTTCTTGTATGTCACTTCTTGTATGTCACTTAACCTTTAAAAAAAAATTTAAAATTTAGTCTTTTGGGGGGCAGGGTTTGAGACAGCATCTTGCTATGTAGTTCAGATAGGCCTTGAACTATGTAGCCTAGGCTGGCCTCAAACTCCAGCTAATCCTCCTGCCTCAGCCTCCTGGGTGCTAGAATTCTGACTACATCTTCCATTTTTACTTTCTGCTTCCACGAACATCACTGTCTCTACCTCTTTTTTTTTATTATTTATGTGTGTGCGCGTGTGTGTGTATGTGTGTGTGTATGTGTGTGGCCAGCTCAGCCCACCAGGGGGTGGGGCTGGCTGGCATGTGGTGCTGGAGGATTGAACCGCGGTCCCTGTGCTTTGCTAAGCTTGTTCTAAGTAGGTGCTTTAGACCACTGAGCCATCTCACCAGCCCCTCTACCTCTTTTGTGAAACTCTAATTTGGGTAGGTGTTCCATAAATGCTCTGCAGGGTGAACTGGCTTAAGCACATCTGTACGCTGTTTATCCCGTTGAGCCGTCTAGGAAAGGAAACCCTGACTTCTCTAGCACCTCACTGGCTACAGGGTCCTCCATTGCCAGTTACTTTGCACTGGATACGAAAGTGAATGCAATCTGTGCTTATATTCTCGTTACAATTCTGTCTTAGTTACTTTTTACTCCTTGCTGGGACAAATACCCTACACTCAAAATGAAGGAAAGGTTTATTTAGCTCACAGTTACTGGAGGTTCAGTCCATATTCCGCTGGCTCCAAGGCAAACAACAGCAGTTCATGAGGCAGAGAACAATGAAGAGCAGAGGAGGAGCAGCTGCGGTGGCATCCATGAGGCCTCTCTCTCCCTTCTGCGCTGACTGCGAAGACCAGCGCTCCACAGTGAAGATTGGAGCTCCTCCAAAGTGACTCTGCTACGAAGGTCCAGCTCCTCCAAAGACTGAGACTTCTCCACCGAAGCAGGGCGGGGCGGCAGGAAACCAGGCAGGGCGGCTTCCTGCCTTTCTCAATTCCTGGGCCCTGCCCACCTGCGGGGCGAGGCCCCCACGCTGAGATCTGCTGCAGCTGAGTCAGCCAAGTTGACACAATGTATCAACTAACACACCTTAGCTTCCCATGGTGCCTCGGTTTACAAACAATTTGTTCCACAAGTCTAGGGAAGTCATGTGAGCAAGATGGCTGTAACTGTGTTTATCACCTGATGTGGCATTTGCAAACAGAAGCAAATTCTGCCAAACGTTTCTGTTTTTGAACTGAATTGTTCACAAACCAAGATATTACTGTACTTACTAGCTCAATTTTTTAATCTCTTATTTGGTACATGGTCTCGCTACGCAGCTCAGACCCATAGTGATGCTCCTGCCTCAGCCTCCTCAGTGCTGGGATTACAGGCATGTGCTGGTTTTGGTGACTGGCTCAGCGAGGGACTGGCACAGCATGCGGTAGCGGGGATGGAATCCAGGTCCTTGTGCTTGCCAAGCAGGCACTTTTACAGCCAAGCTATCTCCCCGGCCCTTACCTTGCTATTTTTACAGAGCTTTATGGAGTATAAGTCATATGCCATGCACTTCAGCCATGTAACATACAGCTCGGTAGTTATGTGCTGGTTAGTGACAGCCCTGTCACCTATACTCAGGGACTTTAGACCTGCACTTGGGCCTCATGCTGCACAAAGAGCCCCCAGGTCTTCAGGTTGGGAAGGGTTTCACCCGGCCCCTGGTAGCTAGCACTGGAACAAGAATGCAAGGGTCAGCGTCTCGGGCATGTTTTGAGCATCTACTATGTCCTGCGGATACATGGCAAACAGGATGCACCATCTCTGTCCACAATGCTGGGGCTCAGGAATTGGACACAGTGGGAATGCCCGTCCTCAGGACTGTCCTGGAGCTGGGGGGCTAGATTAGTAGTCTTCAGCTGAACTAACCTATGGGCAAAGGTAACCCCAGCCACACACTCAGTTAATAGTGTTTCTGCAGGACTCAGGACGTAGGTGCATCCTAGTAGCCATGAAGAAAGCCCTGTCAGATGGGAATAGGGATGGAAAGAGGAGCGAGCTGAGAATTCACCTTCATTCAACAGGGGGGCAACTAAAGGCCCTGGTGGCTCAGCTGTGGCTTCGAAACATTTCCTGGTGTAAGAAATAACCAATGAGGGGCTGGCCCGATGGCCCGATAGCTCAGAGGATTAAAGCGCCTGCTTAGGCAGAGCGCAGCGGCTGGGGATCGATCCCCGGGGCGCACCGAGATGGTGATTGAGATGGCATGGTCACATGCGCCTGTAATCCAGCACTTGGGAGGCTGAAAACAGGAGAATCACTACGAGTCTGACATATGTAGTGAGACCCTGTAGACCCTGTCCTAGATACAGGAAGGAAGGAAGGAAGGAAGGAAGGAAGGAAGGAAGGAAGGAAGGAAAAGAAAGAAAGAAAGAAAGAAAGAAAGAAAGAAAGAAAGAAAGAAAGACAGACAGACAGAAAGAAAGACAGACAGACAGACCCAATGGGGCCAGGGCTCAGGTGCAGACGACCGGGCTGCAGGGCCCATCCCTTCTGCTCACTGGGAAATGAATGTCACAGCCATCAGCCAGCCTGCAGCCTAAGCTGAGCCAGAAGCTGGAGGATGTGTGCCAAACAGCTGGCACCCCTGGCTGGCCACCTAGTCCCTTAAGCCTGCTTTCCCATCTGCACAGTGGCCATCACGACTCCACCCAGCAGAGGGAGCCACGGAGATGAAGCCCAGCCAGGCCCAGCAAGTGTGCCAGGGATCCCTGCTGCGTGGGACACCAGTGCTTAGCAGACCTGCCAGATGAGGCGAGGCGGCTGGCCCTGCCTGCATCGATGCACCCGAGCTGCAGATCCCACTGCCCTCCTTGTCTCAGCCAGAGGAACTTACCCAACAGAACTGTTCTGCCCATGGGTGCTGCCATGAACCCTGTCCCCGTGACCTGGCTGTCCCTCAGGAAGGCTTTTTGCAAGCAGCCTTCTGCATGGCTCTGTCCCCAACGGGGCCTCCTGGGCAGGTCAAGTGTACTCATTCCTGCAGCACGTTCCTCCTTCTGGTCACACAGCCCTTGGCTCCGGCCATCACGTCTAGCCTGTCGCCGCCTCCAGGAAGGCATCCACCCTCCAGGGAGAACTGGCTATTCCTCATCTCCAAATGAAAAAAATCATAGTCAACGCTGAACCCCAATTATATGCCAGACTCTCACACTGTGGGGCTAAACCTCCCGCCATACCACCCTTGAGCCACACCTGCTTCTCCCTGCATAGCCAGGCACAGCGAGCCCACTATGGTGTCACTCTTACTTGGGACCTGTGACAGACAGGACCCAGAGATGACAGTGAAAGAACCCGGGGATGCTGGGAGGCTGGGCGAGGGTACAGGCAGATATGGTCTCCAGCCTCATCCCAGCCTGCCTCCACCCCACCCCCTACCCCTGGGTTCCATCTACCACTGTCTCCTGGAAAAGCACAGTCCCCAGCACCCAAGCACAGAGCAGCAGTCAGGCCCCACTGGAAGGTATGTTTACTAGGTCACATCAGTCCTTGTGACAGTCCTGGGCAGTTTCACCGTGGTGCAACCCGGAGGAGGACACAGGCAGAATGAGGTAGGTGGGCAGAGGGGCGCTGTAATCAGAGCAGCTGCCTTTGACCTGGAGGTGTCCACTCAGTGGGCCAGTTCAGAGCTGTCTTGCTTTTGGAAGAGTCAGTCCAGGTGGCAGGATCAGAGGCCTTGGGGAGGTAGGACAGCTGGACAGGAGCTGCAGGCCTGGGGCGGCGGCAATGTCACTACCCACACCTGTCCCTCTGGGCATGGTACTGGAGGTCCCTGCTTCGAGGCTCATTCTGGCGCTGGTCAGCTGGGCAGGAGGGGCTCACGCTCGGGGGAGGCAGCCTCGGTGGCATTCCTGTACATCAGGAACTGGATGGAGATCTGAGGGCCAGGTTAAGGTCCAAGGGAGCAGCCTGAGTCGGGTCTGCCTGGGGGCGCTGGGGCAGTGCCTCCCGCTTCCCTCCCCTCCTGCAGGTGGAACACCAGCCAGGACCCTGGCTCCTGCTGTGCCCCACCGAGCCATACCCCATTCCTCTTCAAGCTCTTGCCCCAGACCCTGGCCCAGGACCCGCGCTGCCACCCTGCCGCCCTCCACCCTTCAGCACGACTCTCCTCTCTCATTATAGCCCTGGGACTCAGCAAGCATTTCTAAGGGCCACGTTTACTTTCTCCCCAGATAACGTCCTGTGCACCCTTTAGCGAACATCTACTGAGCGCTCACTGAGGGCTGGGTCGGGTGGACAGCGTTCAGAAACATCATGTGCCATCACTGCCCAGGGAGGTAGCTCACATGAAGTTATAGAAGCACAGAGAAGTTGAGCATTTGCTGAGTAACACAGCTAGGAAGCAGAGGAGGCAGGATTTGAACCTAGGATGTTCTGACTTTAACTGGCGTGTGACTACTCCATGTGCCAGCTTTCATTCCCATAGCCTGAACGGGCTGCCTCTTGCGTTCCTCAGGGCCTTTGCACAAGCCAGGCCTGGAACTTCGTCCTTTGCCTGACCAAAAACTTCCTGCAGGCCACAGTTTTAAATGATACTTGCAGAAGCTTTTGTTTACGTTCTAAAACAGGACAATCCCACAGTAATGCACTCTCGTGGCTTATCCCTGCTGCACTTGGTGTCAACGCAAGGATAAATCATGTGTCCTGTAAGACTGTGCAGTGGGCTGTGTCTCTGGGCCAGGGTGATTCTGTTTTTGATCACTGATGGGCCCAGTGGCTGGCCAGGTGCTTGTCCCATGGGAGGTGTACACTCTTTGGATGGATGGATGGATGGATGGATGGATAGATGGATGAATGGATGGATAGATGGATGCACAGATGGATGGATGGGTGGATGGATGGGTGGGTGGGTGGGTGGATGGATGGATGAATGCATGGATGGATGGATGGATACACGGATAGGTACATGGACTGACAGATGGGTAGATGGGAGGCTGGATGGGCAAGTGGGTGGGTGGGTGAATGGGAGTACGGATGTATGGATGGGAAGTTGGATGGAAGGATGAACAGCTGGACAGATATATGGATGAGATGGATGGATGGCTAGCGTGGTAGTGAATGCTGTGCTATGCTTAGGCAGAAACCGCCAGCCTACCCTGCCCCACCTGTCCTGCACCCACAGAAGGATACAATGGTATCGAGCAGCAGCACACCGAGGCTGCCCACGAGCCAGGGCAGGTGGTGCAGCACATAGCTGCCCTCACTCTGACCCAGCTCAGGGTTTTTGAGCAGCACGCTCAGCCCGTACAGTGCGTTTCCCAGCATCACCAATGCAAACAGCGAATAGGAGATTCCCTGGGTGGACTTCCGCAGAAACTGGGGGGGAAGGAGGTGGGGGTCGGAGACTTCAGAGGGGACTCCTGTCATTCTGGATTGTAACTGCTCACACATCCACTGGGCCCCCCCACTGTACATACTCTGAGCTGATACACAGACCAGCCCCAGCAGACCACTTCTGATGACCTGTGGTCCCCACTTGACCACTCCTCTCGGGCTTCCCCAGGCCCCACAGAGACCATGGCGGCCAGCCTCACAATGCTCTGCTCTCCAGCTCAGCAGATTCCCACTGCCCAGCAAGCCTCCCCAACCCAAGTTCCCCTCCGTTCCTCTCCTCTCCCGTCCCCTCCCTCCCTTCCCACCTCTAAGCCCTGGGATGTTCCTTCTCATCTGACCTCTGGGTCCTGGGACACACACAGCTCTCATGTGCCCCTCCGAGGCAAGGATCTATCTCCTGTCCCATTTTCCAGGGGCAAAAAATGAGGCTCAGAGAGGTAAATTAACTTGCCACACCAGCACTGAGGGAGGTGCCAGCTCTTGTGGACAAAGCCTCCTGCGTGCCACTCCTGAACCCAGAGGCCTGAGCCACGGGCTGCTCCTCTTCCACCCGGCCCCGTCCATGCAGGGGCCCCAAGCTCACGTTGGTGCGGATCTGCGGCAGCCGAGAGAGCAGGTACAGCACAGCGGACACTGAGCCAACGACAAAGCCGATGATCTCCTGCTTCGTGAAGGGCTAGAAGGACAGAAGCGGGTGCTGAGAGCCTCATGGGGACCCAAAGGGTGACCGTCTTCCACCAAACACCCACAAGACCTACAGGGAGACCCCTGAGGGAGAGCCAGCCCCCACCACTGACCCGCTCCCAGCCAGCTCACACCTCACCTTATTGCCTGGCTCCACAGACAGGAGCACCCGCCCCTGGAAGACTTTCTGCGGGGCAGCCACAGAGCCAGTGCTGCTCAGCAGTGGTGTGATGCACACGGTCCCCAAGATGAACAAGAGCATAGAATTGATGGGGGCAGACACTGGACATGAGGCAGAAGAGAAGCCAAGATTCCATATCTGGGCCCACCAGAAAGACTGGGAGTGGCATTCCAGTCATGCCCCCCAGCAGCTGTGTGACCTTGGACAAGTGACCTAACCCCTCTGAGCTTTAAGTCCTCAGGTGTGGAATGAATTTATCAATAGTATCCTTCTCCCAGCACTGCAAAGGTGAAACAATATGGACAGGAGGGTCTGGAAGAGGAAATGCCAATGAGCCACAGCTCCCTCTGAGGCCTCCCTGTGTCTTGTTCAACCTTGAACTGACCTTGTCTACTGCCCCTCCTGAAGCTTGGAGGACAGTGGCCACTGTGCACTTGTCCACCCTGCCTAGCTCCAAGCCCAGGGTCAGACCCAGAGGAGGCGCTGAGCACATTCACTGAATGGTAGCAGCGTGACCGGAAGCTCCCTGTGGTCTGGGCCGGACACACTCAGGGCCTTCCATCCTCCCTGTGGTCTGGGCCGGATACACTCTGGGCCTTCCATCCTCTATCTTGACCCATTAACTCCTGCTCTTAGATAACGCCTTCCAAGGCCTGGTTCATCACTCAGCAATGGGAAACCCACTTCCTCACAAAATCTAGGCCCCCCCCGGCTGCCAGTAGGGGGCCTGCTCCAGAGCAGCCGCACTCACACTCACACAGAGAGGGGCGCTTCTTGAACTTGTAGTGGAAGTAGAGTGTCAGCATCACCAGGTCGGCCAGGACGTAGTACACAGCCGTGTAGGTCTGCGGAAGAAAAGAGCCCCAGACTGAGGCCGGTGCTGCAGTCTCTGTTTACCTCTGAGCCTGCTTCCTCAGCTGGGAGGAGGGATGGATCACCGTGGCTAAGGCCCGGAGATGCCTAGGGGTCCATGGCTGGGGCTACCAGTCAGGACGTCGCAGTCCCACTGTGGAAGACAGTACCTATTGGACGGATTCTCAGCTACGCCTGGCCACGGGAGAATGACATGGACTTCCAAGGAAAAAAGTCATTTCCTCCTCAAGGGGCCTGTATCCTGACAACTTGTCAACCCAACGGGTTGTAGCCCCTCAGAAGCAAAAGACCCCAGTGGTTGAAGGTGCTCACATTGGAGATGGGGAATCTGAGGCTTAGAGAGGTGCCGGGACTTGCCCACTGCACACCAGGAGCAGAGCTTCTCTAAGCGGATGGACTGATGGGTCAGGATTCTGAGGCCGGGGCCTCTCCTCCTGTCGCCTGCTTCTGATGCCTCTGCCACCTCTTCTGCACCCTGCCCAGGGCCACCCACCTGCAGGGGCAGCTGGTCCGCAAGGAAGGAACCAAGGAGGTTGCAGGAGTCTCCACCAATCCAGCCCAGGAGGAACCACACCGACAGGGCTTGGTCCATGTTGCCCATCTTGCAGGCCTTGATGTACTGGCTGTGAAGAGGAACTAGACATGAGCGCAGGGGCTCCGGGCTGTGAGGCCACCTTCCCTCGGAGGGCTAACAAGGAAACGTCTCCCATAAACTTCAAAACAACTTGGCTGGATCCTTCTCAGTGGCAGAGTCTGCATGACCTTTCTTTGCTCTTTGCCCCATGGGAATCCCTTCCAGCCTCATGACTATAGCCACAAGATTCTGAGCCTCATTCAATTCTCCTCCGCCATGCCCTAGGGTGCCAGAGGGCACTCAGGGTCCATATGGGATCAGAAGGTTGGTGTCAGGCCCTGAGATCCACCTCATAGGTTCCCTGATTCCTTTGTTCTGTTTCATTTTTTCAGTGCTGGGGACAGAACCCAGGGCCCCAGCATCTTACCCATGCTGGGCAAGCGCTCTACTTCCCCAGTCCCTCTGAATTTCTGAATAAGATGAAGGGGTGTGGAGATCAGGGTGTGAGTGGTGCAGCAGCCCACAGCTCATACCCTGCCCTATCTCTAGGATCAGTTGATGATGAGACAAGATAGGCCAAACCACAGAGGGCAACAGAGAAAGTGGGGTGGGGAACCTGTAACTCAGTAAAAAGAGTTCCGGTATTTTGGTTCCCTGGATGTTTTCCCAAAAGTCTTTCTGGACCTGTGGCCAGGTGGAGGTTCGAGGTCATAGTTCAGCATGAACCAATGCTGCTGGGGCCACTGGGTGTCAGGTACAGTGCAGAGCCTTGGTGCATACTGGCTCCTTAGTCTTCCCAGTGCCCCTCGGGGATGTCATGATCCTCCCCTCTGGGGACAGAGGAGAACGGGTCACACAGCTCAGATTGTCCTGGCCAAGCTTCTGGTCTTGTGCTTGACCATTATACACACTCCATTTACCGTTCACTTTTCTTTCTTTGCAGTACTAGAGACCAAACCCAGGGCCTCCTGAATGCTAGCCAAGAGTTCTGCCACTGAGTTACACCCCAGCTCCACAAAGTTCCTTTTGACCGCCTGTGTGTGAGTACCCGTGAAGATTCAGACAGAAAAAGGAGGGAAGGAGCAAAGGTAGGGAGGCGGGAAGGGAGGGGAGGTTGCCTGAGGGTGTAGCTCAGAGGTAGAGAGCCTGCTTTGTATGTGAGGCTCTCAGCAACAAAAAGAAAAACGCAGCACCAAAAAGAGAAAGAAACTAAACAGCACCTCCTTCCACCCACCCTTCAGGCCTAAAACCAGGACAGCTGGGCCCTAACTCTGGTTCTTCCAGCCTGGTCCCTCCTCCGTCTCCTGCCTGGCCCTCACTCTCTCCGCCTTCTGACCCATCCTTGTTCCCCAGAGTCATCCATCCTCCCTCTTTCCAGTCTTGCGGGGCATAGTGATGCACGCCTATAAGCCTAGCACTTGGGAGGCTGAGGCAGGAGGATTGCATGAGTTCAAAGCCAGCCTGGGCTACACAGTGAGACTGTCTCAAAAACAAAAAAATTCCAGTCTTATCAAAACCTATTAAGACCTCCTTGATAACATGTGCCCAGGCAAGGGCCCAGGTCTGAGGCTATGCCCACTGGGAGTTGCTTTCCCTTCCTCCAAGCTCAACAACAGATGCCTGCAGCTCCCTCCTTGGCCCACACACCTCCTCTTCATCTTTCACTTTCAGGAAACCGTTCCTCCCCAGAACTTCCTCAGCGCCCAGTGATCTTCTTCCTCTTGGTAACACTAAGCAGCCTGACTCTCCTCTCGCTTCCAGTCCTTCTTTGTTGGCACTCTCAGATTCTCATTCAGCCCCCAACTTCTCTCCCTCCCTCCCCCCTAGTGATTGAACCCAGGTCCTACACACTACATAGAGCTCTGTCACCATCTCTGCCACTCCACATCCATAGACCATTTTTAATTTTCTATTTTGGGCCAGAGTCTTGCTAAATTTCCCAAGCTGGGCTTGAACCTGCAATCCTCCTGCTTCAGAATACAGGGATTATAGGCCCATGCCACCACACACAGCTGCTGCGGGTTGACACTCCTGACCCCTGTGCTGCTATGCAGTGTCTCTGTGCCCCTCCCTTATCAGCGTTTGGTATTGAGTGTTGTGGTCTCCACCACCAGACCATCCAAGCTTTGAGGACAGAGGCCGGGTCAGATGCAGCCCCACCCTCCCACTCCTTGCCTCCTCTTACCAACTGTGCAACCTACAGCACATCACGTAACCTCCCTGGGTTTCGGTTCCCTTCTCCGTACAATAGAAAAGGTTTGCTTTGAGGACCAAAAGAGGTAAAAACACATGCAGCACTCAGAGGTGAACCAGGTCCAGAGTGGACACTCAGCAAACCATTCTTTCAGCAATGCCCAGCATGAGACTCATGGGGCTCCACCCAGGCTCCTCCCAAGCCACTGTCCCACCCCCAGCACTGCCCTCGAGGGACACCCAGGCATGACTCACGGCAAGGTGGATGCAGCGAAGCAGAGAATGGAGATCAGGCCCAGGCTCACGCTAGCCTGATCCCAGCCGTCCTGGGCACACTCGTGAAACACATCCCATATCCACAGGACAGAGCCATTAGGGCAGCTGGAGAAGTTGCTGGCTCCCAGTTTCCTCCAGAGCATGGCTGCAGAGGGAGGGGCACGGCCCAGAGGGACCTCGCAGGAGGGAGGATGGGTGCTGGTACACTGCAAGGGCTCCTTCTACGGGGAGAAAGAGAGGAGGTCTTCTGTGGTGGGAGGTCCACCCCCTATTTACCTCCACCCAGCCCTAACCCAGCCCAATCACTCAGCCCTGACTGACCAAGCGCCAGGACCAGAGAAAGATAAAGACGCGGTCCTCGCCAATGGGAACACAGCAACCCTCCAGGAACACAGATCAAAGTAAGCACGTACAACCACAAGCACACAGAGGGAGCCCGGGGCCTGGAGTGCAGCGCACGAGCATCTGCACAAACACTGAGACTGAAGCCATTTCTTGTCATTACTGTTACTGTACATTACTCTGGGTGTGTAAAGCCAGGCCTGTTCAGTTCATGCTGCCCCGCACATCGGTCAGATAAGAATAAGGAGAAACTGATACCCTGAGGTTGCCCTAGCAGCTGAGATGCAAGTTGGGGTGCTTGAGTGCATGTTCCCCAGGAGCTCACATGGCCTGTGGGTCACCTCCCAAACCAGAATCCAGCTAAGTGCAGGGGCAGAAAGGAGATGGCTGTTCCCAGTACCCGGGGACCCTTGACAGACAGCAGAGCAGTCACCACTGTGTGACAATCTAGCAAAGGACAGAAGGAGACCCCACGGGAGCCATCTCCCTCAGTGATGGCTGCCACCAGCCTGACAGCCCAGTTCCTGACCAGCTCTGGGCCGAGTGTCTGGCACTCATTAATGCAGTCTGTCTCCCTCATTCCTGTTACACCCAGGAGGGACAAGACACCACAGCAGTGATGCACCCTGCCAGGGCCACCCTGCCAGGAAGTGACAGAGTCAAACCCAGGACCAAGAAGAGCAGGACTCCTGCTCACAGCCACCACACTCCACTGGGGACTGGCCTGGCTGCTCGGGTCTCCAGTGCTTCCTCTTTTCTCTCTGCTTCTTCACCCAGAAGGGGCTCCCTCTAGCACCTCTGTTCCTGTTTGTGTCTGGGAACCCCACTCCTCACCAAGCAATGCCCTGGCTAGACCCATGGGACTGCTGAGGTCGCAGTGACCAGGGAGCCTTCCGAGGGGAAAAGAAGCGAGTCAGCTCCTTTTCTCAGGAAGCTGTCTCAGCCCTAACGTGACCCACTGTGGGAGCTAGGGCCCAGGTCACTGTGTATGTGGCTTACTGTGGGATCACAAGGGCCAGCATAAGGTAGCAGAAAGCCTCTTCCTGGCTCTCAGCAGCCCTCCTTGATGACCACCGGCACAGCTGATGCTGGACGCATGCACCTGATGTCTTGTCACTGGCAGCTGCGAGGACACCCTAAACTGACACACGGCCCAGGTTAAGGACCGCACCTGTGCAACATCAAAGGCATCTCAAACCAAGTCCTTCAATACAAAAGTCCCTCCCACTGGACTGCCTCGCCCTCCTCTTACAGATTCTGAACATGCCACTGTAGTCATCCACATGTTTGTACACTGTCATCCTTACAACTCCCCCGCAGGATGGGAACCCTGTCCCCATTTTACAGATGTGGCTGAGCGGCTCTGGTAATTTAACCTGCTGGAGCCTCTCCATAAAATGGAGCTAATGACACTCCAGCCTTGGGTGGCTGCACTGACAAAACGCACATAAAACTCTCAGCCCAGTGTCTGACTGCATATGTGGTAGTGACTGCTGTGAGGAAAGTCCAGTATCTGGGCCACTCTGGGGCCCCTCCTTCCCCCCCTTTGGCCACCTCAGGAACGGTAAGTTCTTAAAGGATTTCAAAGTACACCACGTACTTTGAGAAATGCTGTGCTGGAAAATGCCTCTCCATCCACATCTAACCCCTCTTCCCAACCCTAGGCAAAACCACTGAGGCATTTCCCACCAGCGCACATGTGGCTCGAGGGCACATTCCTTGAGAGGAGGCCCCATGGCATCCAGAGATTTGCCCTTCTACCTCTACCTCCTGCCCCACGCGTGCACCTGCACACACCGTCTCATTCACCTAGAGGTGTCCTTCTCCCCACAGGTCCTGTTAAAGAGATACTATGACCCAGTTCTAAACTGGCCCTCTCCAAGGGGCCTTACAGAAGCGGGCTGTACAAAAAACCTGCCCCCTCCTCTCCTTCCCTGGGCTGCACCCCTGAAGAGGGCTTTTTAAAATTCCTCAGCAACCATTTTAATATCCACCTCTCCCCTCACCCTGGGTATTCACTTCCCGGTCTCAGCACCTGGTGGGCTCGCCAGCACAAGGTATTCAGTAAAAGTTCAGAAAATGTTGAGACAGAGAACAGCTGGAGGGAAGAAAAGTGAAAGAAGAGAAAAAGTGAAAAGAGGGGAAGAAATTTAGAGGAAAGGGAAAGAAGGAGAAAACTGCGCTCAGAGAGCCTAGGATTAAGAAGGAAATCTAATCCATCTGTCTAGCTGCTGGTCCAGGGCAGGTCATGGGGCCTTCAAGTTCTCATCCCTAACTTGGGGTAATAATGCAAGGCCTCACCTCTTAGGTTAAATGGGGTAACCCAGGGCATGCAATTACAGTGGTGCCCCCCCCCCACTGGGCCAACACACAGTAATACCAAAGAAACTAAGGCAGCTCCTGCTATAATTCCCCTCCACACTCCTCAGGGCTTGGGGCACACAGTAGTCTTTGGTGAGTGTTGAATGGACAAGCCCTGTGACCCTGACTCTGGCCTGTCCTCACATTCCTAAGCCCACACTGGCCCTGCACCCATGGCACCATGCCCTGAGCCTTGCAGGGGCACACCTGGGCGAATGTGGCGAGGCAGCGTCCCTGCTTAGGGATCCCACCTGCTCCAGACCTCCGGCCCTGGCCCGCGGCCAGTTTGGAGGGATAATGACAGGGCAGCCGCTGGGCCAGCACCCTCGCTCGGTCCGCCACAGGAAAACAAAGCCACAAGGAGCCATCGACCACAGAAGTAGGTGACAGACCTGGACCCCAACCCTACCCAGGCTGGCCTGGAGGCCGTGCTCGCCATCCCCAAGGTGGCGAAGGCCCCCGTCCCGACGAGCTGCCCCAAGCAAGCCCCGCGCCTCCTCCCGGGATCTCGCGCCTTTGGAGGGTACAGAAGCCGGGGACGGTGCAGGGGCGGGGAGAGGGTGTTGGAAAACGTGGCAGGAAGCGTCAAGAGTCCCGACCCCAAGCCCGGAGACCGGCCGCCAGCCCCTAAGCCATCTCACCACGTCAGGATCCGCCGCGGGACCCGGCTTCTGGGTTAGGTCCTCGGAGTCAGCTGACCCAACGCCGCCACCCCGCCCTGGGAGCCGCGCGGCTCCGCCTCTCATGCCGCGCACTTGGCAGACGGTCCCTGGAGGCGTCCCTTAGCTCACAGGGTGTGTGCGCCGGAGAGCCCGGCGCGCCTTTGTCCTGGCTCCCTAACCTCCTCCGAGCTCCGCCCCGCGAGCGTGGGCGGGGCCAAAGTGGACCCTTGCGCAGGCGCAGTCCTGATGCTGCGCTCGGTGTCTCGGGCTGTGGATCGCGCTGCAGTCCGCTCAGCGCGAAGTTCTCGGCCGGCCCAGTGTCGCACCGTCGTCATGTCCCGGCCACCGCCGCCAGGGACCACCGGGGGCACTCCGGTTCAGCCCGCCACGGTGCTGGGCACCATGGAAATGGGGCGCCGCATGGACGCGTCCGCCAGCGCCGCGTCCGTGCGCGCCTTCCAGGAGCGCGGCCACACGGAGCTGGACACGGCCTTCATGTATAGCGACGGCCAGTCGGAGAGCATCCTGGGCGGCCTGGGGCTCGGGCTGGGCGGCGCAGATTGCAGAGGTACCGGCCTCCCTGACCTCCCTGTCTCCGCACCTGTCTCAGAGCCCTCATCTCACCCGAGCTTGTTCTGACTCACACCTCTTTCCCGAGCTTGCAGCACCTGCCAGGTGCCCGTTACCGGTCTCCTCACCCAGGCTCTGCGCCTCTCCACTACTCCCTGACCACTCATGCACTCTCTGAGCACTCTGTCCCATCCCAGACTTTGTTCCGTGCATTTGGCAGTGCTTCTGGGTCTCGTGGAGACCTATGGGAATGCCAAGGGCCCACTGGGAAGTAGGGGGTGGGTGTAGGTTGCAAGCCCTTTGCCTCAGGGTGCCTAGCACACAGTGAAGCCTCCTCTTTGCCAACCTGAGGTTCCTTGATCCACAACTTGGACAGATAAAATTGTATCTTTCCAGACAGCACTTGCTACTTCAACAGTGGCATCCCGGTGATAATAAACATTCTGCTTCTGAATTGATTTTTTGTCTCCAAGCCTTTCCTGCTTTCTTTGAGGCTCTGGAGCTCAAGGGGCCAGAGTCCGCAGATCACACCCGAGGTAAAGTTTACACCAAGGCGGGGGGCAGTGGAGGACTAGCTGTGGACTTCTCTCCCGTATCCCACGTGATTGAGGACACCTCAAAACCCATCCACTGATCAGTCCAGATAGCTGGGATTCTTTGCAGGGGCAGGAACAGGGTTAACGCATTTCCAAGCTTCCTAGACGGCTGAACACTGCCAGTGCAGTGGCTGGCTGGCTGGCTGGGCATCCTTCCTGCGGTCTGGGGAGGGCGGAAGATCTCTAATTAACCTATTCAATATGCACCTAACTCAGACTGATCAATACCTTGAGCAGCTTCTGTCCTGGTCTCCTGCTTCCAGGCCTGCCCCCTTGAGTTCCTTCTTTACACTTCAGCCACAGCGAAGTTGCTGCCTAGTTTACACCTGACATAACCAGTGAGTGATCTAGTGTGTATCTATTCAGTGGAGTGGTATCTGAGAGTCTTTGGGATCAGAGCTGCACCCTCTTCCCAAGTCCCCTTTACAGACACAGAATTAGAACTGTGCAGCCTTGCATCTGTGATGTCTTTTCTTGTCTCTGTGACATTTTTGGCCCTTCCTTGTTGGCAGAGGCTGATTCCTAGGAGCTCAGATTGTGGTCCCCGCCTAGCCTAGTGATGGCAGATCTATTAGAGCTCTCACTGGGATACGAGTGCTGTAGGTTCACTGTGGTCTAGAGCAAGCCTTTCCTGGATATCAGGGTGGGCCTCGTGCCTCTCCTAGGGGCTCCTGTAGCACTGTATTCATTTCTCGGCTGCACTGTCAGGCAGTCTGTGGGCTCCTACAGGGCAGGAACCCAGTGTCTTCACTTCGTTCCTGCACAGTCTCTTGGGCAGGTTCTGGCACCATCAGCAGTTCGGTGACTAACGATGGTGATTGGAACAAAGATAAACATGGGAAACTTCAACTGAAAATATTGTTTAATCCCTGCGACTTCTCTGCGAGGACAGTTCAGTTATCGCTACCCCATTTTACAGATTAGGGAATTACGGCTCAGGGAATTTAGGTAATTTGCCAGGATCATGTGGCTAGCCAGTGAGTAGCTCTGATCCTCTTAACTGTTACATTCTCCCTCCAAGTGAAAATAGCCACGAAGGCCAACCCTTGGGATGGAAAGACACTGAAGCCTGACAGTCTGCGGTCCCAGCTGGAGACTTCACTGAAGCGGCTGCAGTGTCCCCGAGTGGACCTCTTCTACCTACATGCACCTGACCACGGCACCCCAGTGGAGGAGACACTGCGCGCCTGCCAGCAGCTACACCAGGAGGTAAGAGTGGGCGCCCATCTCCTCAGGCTCTCATGCTGACGCTACCAGGAGAGCAGAGGCACCGGGGCACCCAGAGCAGAGCTGAGGCGACCCCACTCCCGTGTCCCTTCCCCATCTCCCCTGCCTGACCCCCAGGCTGACCTGGTTCTGACCGGGCCTCTCCCTGCAGGGCAAGTTTGTGGAGCTTGGCCTCTCCAACTATGCCGCCTGGGAGGTGGCCGAGATCTGCACCCTGTGCAAGAAGAATGGCTGGATCCTGCCCACCGTGTACCAGGTGAGGGCTGCCGGGGTGCCAAGGCTGCTGTGGCTTTAGGCTCCAGGTCCCTGCTGATCCTGGATCTGTGATCGGTGCCTCAGAACGCACCTGTGTCCCTCCACAGCAGTCTGTCCCCTGCCCAAAGCCTGTGGGTGGCTCTCAGGTGGACTCAGTATGAGCCCCCATGTACCCAGGCTGAGCACCAGGCACCTGCTGGCTTCCTGCCTGCGTGTGCAGCTCAGTCTCCTCCTTCCACCGGCTCCCTGGAAGAGGAGCTGAAGTCTCCTTTAGATGGCTCTTCCTTGGGAAGCCCCTCCCCAAAGCCCTCTGATGCCTGAGATCTCAGTCTGTATATATCCTAAAGATACAATTATTTTTTTTAAAAAAAGAAAAGAGGCTCTTTCCCATCTTGCAAGATGGCAGGTGAGAAAACTAAGAAGCCAGACACTAAAGAAAAAATACCTGAAGCCAAGAAGGCTGCTGCCAGTGGTACTGGTAAAAAGGGTAAGGTGAGGGCAAAAAAGTCCAAAAAGGGGCAGCCCCACTGCAGCCGAAATCCTGTCCTGTTAGAGGACTTGGGAGATATTCCCAATCTGCTATGTATTCCATAAAGGCTTTGTACAAGAGAAAGTACACAGCTACTAAATCAAAGGTTGAGAAGAAAAAGAAGTAGAAAGTTCTTGCTGTGATCACAAAACCAGTCGGTGGTTACAAGAATGATACCCAGGCGGTTAAGCTTCAAAAAATGCCTAGATACTGCCCTACTGAAGATGTGCCCCAAAAGCTCTTGAGCCACGGCAAGAAACCCTTCAGTCAGCACGTGAGGAAACTTCGAGCTAGCATCACTCCCGGCACCATCTTGATCATCCTCACCGGGCGTCACAGAGGCAAGAGAGTGGACTTCCTGAAGCAGTTGGCCAGTGGCTTGCCACTTGTGACTGGGCCTCTCAACCTTAGTCATGTTCCTCTACGAAGAACACACCAGAAATTTGTCATTGCAACCTCTACAAAAATTGATATCAGCAAAGTGAAACTCCCCCAAACACCACACTGATGCTTATTTCAAGAAGAAGAAGCTGCAGAAACCCAGACACCAGGAGAGTGAGATCTTCAACACCAAGAAAGAGAGATACCAGATTTTAGAGCAGCGCAAGGTGGATCAGATAGTGGTGGACTCACAGATTTTAGCAAAAATCAAAGCTGTTCCTCAGCTCCAGGGCTACCTGTGATCCGTTTTTGCTCTTACAAATGTAATTTATCCTCATAAATTAGTATTCTGAATTTCTTACTAAGAACCTAATTAAATAACTGATACATGGGCCAGGGAGATGGCTCAGTGGAATAAGCACTTCCCTGGCAAGCACAAGGGCCTGAGTTCAATCCCTGGTTCTGCCAAAAAAAAATTAAAAAAAAAAAAGTGCAAATAGTCCAATAACTGATACATTTTTAAAAAGAGAAAGGGGCCAGGGAGATGGCTCAGTAGAATGAGCACTTGCCTGGCAAGCGCATGGGTCTGAGTTTGATCCCCAGTTCCACAGAAAGGGGGAGGGGAGGAAGGAAAGAAAGAAAAAGGTCAGGTATGGTGGTACATGCCTTTAATCTCAGCACTCTAAGAGGCTGATGCAGGAATATTGTAAGTTTGAGCCCAGCCTGGGCAATTTACTGGTTCAGTGAGACCCTGTCTCACAATGAAAACTTTAAAAGGTCTAGGGGTATGGTGCAGTACAGAGCCTCTGGGTTCAATCACTAGGACTGAAAAAAGGACTGAAGAAGGACTGGAGGGAAAGAAGAGAGGCAGGCTGGGTCCCCTCCCTTGACACACTCACCTTCTCCAACTGGCCCCTCTCCCCACAGGGCATGTACAACGCCACCACCAGGCAGGTGGAAACAGAGCTCTTCCCCTGCCTCAAGCACTTTGGATTGAGGTTCTACGCCTACAACCCTTTGGCTGGTATGGCTCCTATGGGGGCAAGCCCTTCTGGAATGGGTGGGCATTGCTGGCTGTGTTGTCTGTGCCTACTTCTGTCCCTGTGGATACCCAGCCCAAACCACAGGAAGCAGTCAGAGTTCGGCAAGAGCTGGGTTACGTCCCTATCTCTCCTTGGTTCCTCTCCCTCCCCATGTCCAGAACTGGAGAATCTGGCAACCTCTGAGAGCGGCCTGGGCCAGCATCTGACCACAGCCTTCCTGCAGGGGGCCTGCTGACTGGCAGGTACAAATATGAGGACAAGGATGGAAAACAGCCCGTGGGCCGCTTCTTTGGAAATAGCTGGGCGGAGACCTATAGGAATCGGTGAGCCTGGGCTGCCTGCATCAGGAGGGGTGGGCCGGGAAGTCCTCTTTATCTGAAGTGAAGTTGCAGGCTGCTTTCCTGGGGGTGAAATCTCCATTGCTACTTGTACCTACCTCTCTGGATTCCTGTAAGGATTGGAAAGCTCCCAGATTTCTTATTTTCTTGGGACCTGTGTGAAGAAATTAGGAAGCCAGGGTCCTGTGGTCTTCCAGCCATAGCTGTGTCCTGAGAAGTCACCTGTGGAGAAGGAAGGAAAGAACTCTGGAGGGATGGAGGGAGGCACAGGGGACCTGGGGCTGCATCTTGCCTCCTAGCTGCTTTGTTCCTGTAGGTACAGAGGAGCAGGGGCAGGAGTCTGAGAATAAAGATGTTGCCAACATCTGCTCAGGGTCAGCAGCCTGGGCTATTGTAATGTTGCATACAGCAGAACAGCCAGTGCTGGAGGGGACACTGCAGGACATGGATAGGAGCAGCTGTGCTGCTTGGCACTTTGCCTGTGGCCTCCAGGGTACTGACCCCATGCTACCTGGCCACCTGCTCAGGTTCTGGAAGGAGCACCACTTCAAGGCCATCGCCCTGGTGGAGAAGGCCCTGCAGGCTGCCTATGGCACCAGCGCCCCCAGCATGACCTCGGCCGCCCTGCGCTGGATGTACCACCACTCCCAGCTGCAGGTAACCTGGCCGGCCCTGGAATGATCTTTAGATGATTTCTTTTTTTTTTTTAAATTAATTAATTTATTTATTTATTTATTTTGTGTAGGTGACTGGATCAGTGTGTGTGTGTGTGTGTGTGGCCTGCTCAGCCCACCAGGGGGCGGGGCTGGCTGGCATGTGGTGCTGGGGGATTGAACCGCGGTCCCTGTACCTTGCTTGGCTTAGCTCGTTCTGAGTAGGCGCTCCAGACCACCGAGCCATCTCACCAGCCCCTTTAGATGATTTCTAAAGACTGTTTTCTGTTCCTTTCTGAAATGTCTCCTTCCTGTTTATTGTTTTCTGCTGTCATCCATGTGCCAGGCATTATAAATTTCACAAGCATGATTTCATTATTACTTAGACCGTAAAAGATATGGTTTCTCCAGTTTTATTGACAAGGAGCTGGACTTCCTATAGCTAATAACAAGGTAGAAATTTATTTATTTATTTATTTATTTATTTATTTATTTATTTTGAAGTACTTGGAATCGAACTCAGGACCCTGTGCTTGCCAGGCAAGCACTTCTTCTACTGAGTTATCTCCCTGGCCCCAGGGAAGACGTTTCAATGCAGGTTTAGCTGCAAAGCCCATCAGCCCCACTGCTCTGGATGGAGCTGGGGTTCCTTCTCTCTTGGGCTCAGATCTTCCTGGTGAAAACTTCTCCCCCTCTAGGCATAAGCAGCTCACAGTGTAGATATTGTAGATGTTCCATGGTGTCTACGTGATTTAGGTAATTTTCCTCTTCCCAGTCACACTGAAAACAAAAGATTTGAGTCTCAGGAGAGCTTAAGTCACCAAGGACTTTACCTGGCTCTTGGGTGGCAGAACTCACCTGGCTCTGAGTAGATGAACAGGGAAGAGACGATAGGGTACTGAAGTGTGGGAGTCAGAGGTTCCTTCAGTTCTTACCAGGTGCTCAGGAGATAAATACACAGATTCTGAGTCCTGGCAGGGACGGGGAGGGAAGGGTGTGACTGGAGCCACTGGGCAGCACAAGTATGCTCCAGTGTGGCTTGTCACCTTGCAGGGAGCCTCTGGGGATGCAGTCATCCTGGGCATGTCCAGCCTGGAGCAGCTGCAGCAGAACCTGGCCGCTGTGGAGGAAGGACCCCTGGAGCCGGCTGTGGTGGAGGCCTTTGAGCAAGGCTGGCACCTGGTTGCCCACGAGTGTCCCAATTACTTCCGCTAGACCTGGTGTGACTCCAGGTGCCACAGGCGCCCCCTCTGTCCCCTCATGGATTCTCTCACCCTAGCCACTTTGCCTTAAGCTGCCTCAGCGTGCTGTCTCCCCATGGCCTCAATCATGCAGCCTTTTCTAGATTCCTGCCCTGCTCCCTGCCACCCTGACACCATGGAGACGCTGGGGCTGAGCCCTCCAGGAGTCTCAATAAAGCAGTCCTCGCCCAGCTGCAGCCCTGGCCTGGAGAAACACCGGCTCTCTTGTCTCCTGTCACTGCCTCTTGCCACCCTGCCAGGGTGAGGGGGATCTCTGAGAAAGGGTGGAGCCGTGAGCTGGGGTCTCCAGGGGGCAGAGGTTGTGGGACAGGCTCAGGGCACCTTGGCCTTGCAAAGGTCTCCTGGGTCCTTGTCCTGAGCCCCGCCTGACCTCTCTGTCTCCTACTCGGAGGGGGAAGGTGGGCCAGGCACCTGGAGTTGCTTTCCTCTCATTCAGGATTATAGTGCCAAATACTTAGAAATGGGCCAATTTGGGCACAAATTACCACACACTTCTCAGAATGCAGTGGACTTACTTTGTTTTTGAGAAAAGGTCCTGCTGTGTTCCCCAGTCTGGCCTCAGGTTTGTAGCAGTTCTCCTGCTACAGCCTCCCGAAGGACTGACATTGCAGGCATGGACCCCCACACCTGCTTTACTTTTCTCTGTCCTGTCCTGTCTTTTCCTTTCGCCTCATTTCATTTCATTTCTTTCCCTTTTCCGTTCTTTTTTTGAGATGAAGTCCTGCCATTTTTCCCAGGCTGGCTTCAAAGGCCAGAGCTCAAGCGATCCTCCTGGATCAGCCTTCCAAGTAGCTGAGACCACAGTTGAAATGGTCACACCCAGATTGTAGAACTTTTTTTTTTTTCCCCATAATTTTATTGAGAAACAAATAGCAATGAGACAGTTTCAAATCAAACTGGTAGGACAGTTCCAATAATTAACACACTGCATACTCTCCTAGTGGTTATTTCTGTACAAGATGCGGACATGATATCCTATTTACAAACAGCATTAGAACAAATCCCTCTATTCATTAAGAGAATGTAACTATATATGTATCCTAACCACTTTGAATACACAGATACAAAATGGACATTCATCTGTATCCCTTTTTCTGTCCAGCTCTGTCATTTGAATATTATAGGTATGTGAACTCAGCAAAATAGTCCAAGATTCCAGTAGTCCATAA
>NW_004524668.1:6346235-6348823 GCF_000260255.1 Octodon degus
GTTTAACAAAAGAGCTGGCGATGTAGGTCATTTAAAGCCCTTGGATTCAGTCCCTATTTTTAGTGAATATATATAATTTTTAAAAAGTTAAAATGGCTGAGATAGCTCAGTAGAATAAGTGCTTGCCTGGCAAGTGCAAGGGCCTGATTCAATCCCCACTTCCGCCAAACAAACAAACAAACGTTAAAATGGATGAAACACTAAATGTAAAAGGTGAAGCTACTAAACCCAAAGAACAGCATATAGAAGGAATTGGTTAGGCAGTGGTGGTTCTTCAGTATGACCCTAAAGCACACCAACAAAAAAGAAACAGATAAAAAGGGCATCATCAAAACTTATTTTGGGAGCTGGCCAAATAGCTCAGCAGATTAAAGTGCCTGCCAACAGGCGTAGGGGCTGGGTGTTCGATCCCTGGGCCTGCTGTGCCAGTCCTGCCCATGGGGCATTCTGAGATGGCAATTGAGACTGGGTGTGGTGGCGCTCACCTGCAATCCCAGCTCTTGGGAGCCTGTAAATAGGAAGATCACTATAAGTCCAATCTAGTTATGAGACCCTGAACACCCTGTAGACCCTTCCCTAAAAACACAGAAAAAAAAAGCCTACCATTTTTGTGCTACCATAAATCAGACACTTTGCACTGAGCAACATCTCCATCCCTTTTTGACACAGGATCTCACTGAGTTGCCCAGACTGGGCAAGAACTTTCAGTCTTTCTGCCTCAGCCACCCACAGTGTGGGCTGACAGCGTGTGCCACCACCCGCCACTGTGAGGTGATTTTAAAGCTGGAAACTCGAAGCCCCTGAGGACACGCTACTCCTGCGTTGGGTAGTCAAGGCCAGCTCTTAGCTGAACAATGAGCTCTGGGGCAGGACACATGTGGCCTGTCGCTTCCTTGCCCTGTGGCAGCATTGCCCACAGAAACCAGATGGAGCTCCTGGGCTGGGCCTGTGTCCCGGAGCCGGCCCCTGGGCCTCAAGCCCAGGCCCCCGAGCTCCAGTCTTCACTCAGCCTCCAGCTTCCCCCAGGGAGCAAAAGAGGAACAAGAAGCAACTGAACCTACTGACATGTTGCTGAAGGGCACAGACTTCATGACCAAGCTGTGAGGAGCTTCTGAAGGAAGAACAGAGGAAATGAGCTCCCCAAACCTCTTCTTTGTTTTGTCTTTCAGTACTGGGGATTGGACCCCGGATCTTCACTCTGAGCTGTATCCTCAGCCCATTTTAGACTTTTTTCATTAGGGGACAGGGTCTCACCAGGCTGCTAAATTACCCAGGGTGCATTTCAACTGGTTGATCTTCCTGCCGCAACGTCCCAGGGATTACAGGCCTGTGTCACCCTGCCTAGCCAGAACGTCTGCTTTGATTCCATGAATTGGCTAGAAAAGTTTATTTATTTATTTATTTATTTATTTATTTATTTATTTATTTATTTATTTTGGCAGAACCAGGGATTGAACTCAGGCCCTTGCGCTTGCCAGGCAAACGCTTATTCTACTGAGCCATCTCCCCGGCCCCCGAAAAGTTTAATTATTGCTTGAAGTTTCTGACACTGATATAAAACCTGCACAATATTCTATTTGTTTATGTATGTTTATTATTTATACCAACACAACAGCACTGCTTTACTCAGCTGACACAAATAAGAAAGCTTGGGATGAAAGTGATCAAACTCAGACTGGGGAGATAGCTCAGCAGTCTAAGTGCCAGCCTGGCAAGCACAGGACTTGGGTTTGATCCCCAGCACCCCTTGCCTCAAAGGCCTCACCCCAGGCCAGCCACTGAAACTGGGCATGGAGGTGCACTCCTATAATCCCAGTGCTGGGAGGGTGAGACAGGAGGATCATGCAATTAAAAAAAAAAGAAAGAAAAAGAAAAAGACAGAAAATGATCAAATTCACATTGGCAAAAGGATTCATCTATGACGCATGATTGAAACACATAGTGAGTAAAAATTAATTATGGTAATAGATGTCATTAATCTCCCTAAAAATATTTTTCTTTGCTTCCAACACACGTATCCTACCATTCTTCCCACTGTTTTTTTGTTGTTGTTGTTGTTGTTGTTTGTTTGTTTGTTTTGTTTTGTTTTCTTGTTTTAGAGACAGGGTCTCCCTATGTAGTGCAGGCTGGCCTTGAACTCACAGTGATCCTCCAGCCTCACCACACCCAGCTTCCTTCCGCTTTCTGAAGCAGTTCTGGAGTGATTTTTAGGGAGTGTCTTTAGTTGAAGTGTTACGGCTGGGTCTGCTCAAAATGTTTCCTCTTTATGGTCATTTTAGCTTAAGGAAGAGCAAGTCACCTGGACCAGTAGAGTAAATAAGTTTGATGAGGTTCCTGTGTAAGGTCATGAAGGGACCAAGGAAAAGCCTGCTTTCCATCAGATGGTGCAAAGCAGCAGCGCGCTGTGTAGTTTGGATCACACCTCCCAAAGGCATGAGGGAAGCGAATTTCAAGACCTGCTTCAGAAAGTGGAAAGAATGAAAGGAAAAGGGTGTTGGAAGTGAGGAGGAATCTGTTGATGGGGCACAATGGCAGTGTCTTCCACATTAATAATACAAACTTTTAAATATTCACCATATATATATATA
>NW_004524668.1:6355978-6357451 GCF_000260255.1 Octodon degus
CCTGAATCTTTCCTTAGAAACAGCGCCCTTCCCGTCCCAACCCTAAATGACATCTGTCTTAGTTATGCTTCTCTATTTGCCGAGACAAAATATCTGATGCCCAAAGTGAAAGAAAGAAAGGTTTATTGTGGCTCACAGTTTGTAGGAGCTTCAGCTCACAGTCGGCTGCCACCAAGATAGGGTGGCATGGAAGAGGACGTACAGTTCACGGCGCCCAGAAGGCAGCAGGCAACCAAGCGGAAGGTAGCACCTCAAGAAAGCAGCACAGCACAGAGCAACAACTGCAGGCGTCTTTGCATCTCTATCTTCCCTCCTTGCTACAAGCCTGTGGGGTGGTAGCACTCACACCCACACCCAGGGGCATCTTCAAGCCCTCACCCACACCCAGAGCTAGGGGAAACCAGTCAGTGGACCTCCGTTAGTAATCACATATCCTTGATCTCAACACCACGCGTTTAATCCCAGCATCACACATTCTAGAGCTAGTCATCTCTGAAAAGCCTCATAGGACCACATGACGTTTTAAGCCATAACAAAGCCCTAATTGTCAGAGTTCTGTGCTATAGATCTGAGCTGGGGCTTTTGAATTTTGGGGTACGTTCCCTTAATGCATGCCTTCCTTGTAAGCGGACCCTCTCTCTCCTCTCAGGGAATGTACAACCCCATCACCAGACAGGTGGAAACAGAGCTCTTGCCCTGCCTCAGGCACTTTGGATTGAGATTCTATGCCTTCAACCCTTTGGCTGGTATGGGTGCCATGGGAACAGGCCCCTTTGGGTGGGTCAGCGTTCCTGCCCTGTGTGCCTATTCTTGCCCCCGTTGATGCCCACTCCCGGCTCTGGGCACACGGACACCGTTGGCAAGAGGCTGGCCGATGTCCCGCATCCCTCCTGCGTTGTTCCCCCTCCTCCTGTCCAGAGCCCCTAACTTCTGGGCATAGCCTGGGCCAGGATCTGACCACAATCTTCTTGTAGGAGGCCTGCTGACCGGCAGGTACAAGTACGAGGACAAGAACAAGAAACAGCCCGTGAGCCGCTACTTCGGGTGTAAGTGGTCTCACGTGTACATGAATCGGTGAGCTGTGGAGGGCTGTGGAGGGCTGTGGAGGGGTGGGAAAATGTGTGGGTCAGCTCTTCTTGAGCTCAAATTCTTTGAGGCTGCTTTCCTGAGGACCACCTTTCGCCTCATGCTCAGATGTGGGTCCCTGGACTACCTTGAACTGTGCCGAGTCCCTTCCCTCCTTGACTGTCCCCTTCTGGCTGTCTCTAAACCTGCCATGTGACGCCCTGATCCTCTACTGGATCTGAGTTGTTGAATCTTTTCTCTCCCTCCCCACAGTGATGGGACAAGCTTAGATGGACTTGAGACATATGGGGACTCTGGCTGGGTTCATCTTGTTGCTTGAATCAAAGCCTAGTAGACTCTAATGTTGACTGAAAAGTTGATGTGAAAGTCACAGGTCACCATTGAACA
>NW_004524668.1:6357551-6361683 GCF_000260255.1 Octodon degus
TTTTGTGTGTGTGTGTGTGTGTGTGTGTGTGTGGCCAGCTCAGCCCACCAGGGGGCGCGGCTGGCTGGCATGTGGTGCTGGAGGATTGAACCGTGGTCCCTGTGCTTTGCCAAGCTTGTTCCAAGTAGGTGCTTTAGACCACAGAGCCATCTCTCCAGCCCCAGCTTTGTTGTATTCTTATTGAGTTAGGGTCAAACTGGCCCTGGCTCGTCTTGAAGTTTTGATCTTTACTATCTATGGCTTGTGGATGAAGAGAGCCCCTGACCTGAGATTGACATGACTATGAGAACATTTGGGTATACTGTCTGGAGTGCAATGGCTATTTCTCACTAAGCTGCCTAATCATGTAGTGTTACGGTTTGTGTCTAGGTGTCCCTCCAAAGCTTCATGCAGTCATGGGCAGGCTTCTAGAGGTTATGCTTAACTCATGATCCAACGCTGGGATTCTGGGTGTGAGTGCAGCTGGGATTACAAATGGGAGTGCTATACCGAGCCTGGGCCAGACAGCCCGAATGCAACAGAAGGGAGGGAGGGGAGCTTCCTGTCTGTCTCTGCTCCTGCCCCTCCCTTTTTGCGCTTGCTCTTTTGCTGTTTTCTGCAGCCGTGAGCTGCTGCTCTCTGCCTTGTGCCACTCTGCCTTCAGTGTGAACTGAAACTTCCACAAACTGTAAGCTAAACAAACCTTTCCTTCCTTAAATTTGGGTGTCGGGTATTTTGGTCCCAACAATGAGAGAAAAGTAACCGAAACATGTAGCTTTAGAAGGTTTTCAGCAAGGTGCAAATACCTTCACATGCTGGTCCCATGATCTTGTCATCCCTTGGCGTGGCCACACACTTAGGACAGCGCATTCAGGAGAACTGTCTATGCTCCAGAGCCCACACAAATCAAGAAATTAGCATAAAGTCATGCATGGCAGAGGAAAAGCAAAAACACAGCCTTCTTCACTGAAGGACTAACATGATGTCACTTCTCAGTTCCACATCACTGAGTACAGGCGACAACGCAGTGGCTGGCAAATCACTGTGGACTATGGAAGCCTAAGTAAGAGGTGACACCTGTGCTAGCCGCATCACCACTTAGTACAACCGAACTGCTGTCCCCAGTGGCACTTGCTGTGTGACCTTGGATTTTGCCAGTGTCTTCCTTTCAGTGTTTAGGCAAACTGTGAAACTCCAGATGGATTCATCTGACAAGGTAGACAGTATATCTTCCTTTCACTGGATTTTAAAATTTCCTAAGGCTGGGGATATAGCTCAGTGGGCTAACAGCCTGCCTGGCAAGCACAAGGTCCAGAGTTTGATCCTGGTACTGCAAAAACTTCATTCATTCATTCATTAAAAATGTTTAAAAATCACACATTCAAAATTTCCTTCAACATCTGGGTCACACCTCTAGCCCCAGGACTAAGGGAGACTGAGCCAGAGGATTACAGATTTGAGTCCCACCCAGCAAGACACTAGTCTCTCTCTCTCTCTCTCTCTCTCTCTCTCTCTCTCTCTCTCTCTCTCTCTCTCTTTTGGTGGACCAGGGATCGAACTCAGAACCTTGTGCTTTGCGGGACAAGCACTTATTCCACTAAGCTATCTCCATGGCCCTAAAAGGATGTCTTTTTAAATTTTTATTTATTTATTTTTGCGAAACTGGTGATTGAACTCAGGCCCTTGCACTTGCGAAGGAAGCGCTTATTTTACTGAGCCATCTCCCCAGCCCATAACATTATTTTCAAAATCGAAGGGAGATGGGACTGGGGAGGTATGTCAGGGATAGAGTGTTGGAGGATTAGCACTCCAATACTACAAAAAATTTCCAGGGCTGGGGAGATGGTTCAGTGGAATAAGCGCTTCCCTGGCAAGTGCAAGGGCCTGAGTTCAATCTCTGATTGGCGGGGGAGGGCGGGGGGGATACATTCCCTAGATAATTTCACTGAAACAGACAAAGGTATTCTCTGGCAGATGCCTGAACATTTCCCTCCAGTAATGGAACTAAGTAGCAATTCTGACAACAGCCCCAAGGGAGAAAAAGCGCTCCTCATATGCCAGCCAGGACAGCCAAACAAAAGCAGACGGGTCTGGATGAAGCCAAAATCCAAGCCATAGGACTGATGTGTAGCTCAGCGGCTTTGTGGCTCAGGCTTGCCTAGCACATATGAGCTGCTGGGATCCATCCCCGCATCACAACACAAATAAATAAGTGAAAAAAAGCAAGCCATATGCCTCAAGTAATTTATTTCTTGTAAAAGTTTTTTACTATGTTGCGCAGATGGGTCTCCAAATTGTGGACCCCAAGCAGTCCTCCTGCTTCAGCCCCATGAGTAGCCGAAACTACAGACACACTCCTCCAAGTCCAGTTCCCTCTATACATTTTAGCTGGGCATGCTGGTTGTCTCAGTTATTTAAAGCGCCCGCCTACATAGGCAAATTCAGTCAGGCACAGGGGACTGCAGTTTGATCCCCATCTCCACAAGCCACACCAGATTGGCCCTTAGGGCAGGCTGAGCTGGCCAAAAAAAAAAAAAAAAAAACAAAACACAGACACATACACAGGCCGATCCAAAGGTAGTGAGTTCTTTCAATTGATAGTTCACAGTCAGTTACAGATTGAACTCCTTTTTCTACTCTTTCCCCTCTTCTCACTACTCCACTTGACTAGTCTTAAAAAAAAGAAATCCTTCCCTTCTAGTCATTGTTATGTGCTACTATTGTGGCACCTTCAAAAAACATTTAATAACTCACATGCAGAAAATTAGTGACTTGTAGCCTCCCGTCCTGAAGGACAAAGCCTAACATTAGAAACCTTCAGGACAGCACGTACATTGTACAGCTTAAAATTCTATTACAGTTGTACCTCGCTTCATGAACTTAATTGTTTGCATTTGGAGTTTCACCTTTTTCCTAAGCACTGAAAGAAGTCAGTTCAGGAGCTGAGGCAGCACTATACACGATCCAGGCCTGGTTTACAGACGAATGTGGAAATGTAAAAGGAGGCTCCTAGAATAAGCATTGAAAGCGGTCCAGGCAGCGGTAAAGCAAGCTCGACTTTCAGGCCTTCCTGAAGGAATTACAGGTATTTGCAATAATGACACAGCGAGGTGGACATCTTGGCCTTTGCTGTGGCCTGAGCTTCTGGCATGAACTCCGGGTTCCTGCTGCTGAACAGTGCATGTCCTTTGAGTCTATTCATTACTGGACCTTAGCAGAGAGAACTGCACTGTTCTTGAGGTTTTGATACTGATAAGCAGCCAAGGAAACACCACCACGACCACGATACAGAATAGTTCCTCGGCCCACAACTTCCCATGCATCTACCCACTTCCTAGCCACGGCCCCTGGGAGCAGCTGGTTTCCTGTCTCTGTAGTGGTCCTTGCAGGAATGTCAAACACATGAAGCCATGCACTGGTTAGCCTCTTGGATCTGACTCCTTTCAGCTTGGATTCATCTGTGCTACCGTGCCAATCTATAGCTCTCTTTTGTATGTATTATGCAGTTGAGGGACAGTTGGGTTTTTCTATGTTCTGCCACTTCAAAATGAAACAACCATAAAAACTTGGGTCCTAGCATTCAGGCACGGAGGCAGGAGGACTGCTGCCGGTTTGAGACGAGCCCAAAGCCAGCCTGGAATACCTACCTAAACCCTGCCTCCAAAAGAGCCCAAACCAAAAAGAACAGGTACAGGTGTTAGTGGACACAGGCGTCACTTCCCTTGGGTAAATACCTAGGACTGAGATTGCTGAGTCACAGTGACAGGTGTGCAATTAACTTTTTACCAGCTAAGTTATCTTATTTTTGCTCAGGGTGCGTGGGGCTGGCGTGGAACCCAGGCCTCACCCATAGTAGGCAAGGGTTCTACATCACTGAAACACACTCCTAACCCTCAACGTTTCTTCAAGAGTTAAAAATGAGAAAAAACCCTTTATATACTATATCCACGTGTTGACTGTTTCCAGCACTCTTCACTTTTTATGTGAGTAAATATAAATTTCCTTCTGTCTAAATAATATTTGCAAGTATTGCGCATCGTAAAAGACTTTACACCCTTTCCTCTGGCACTGCACAACGTCCAGTAGGCCAAGGGTCACCCACATACCGATCTCCCCAAGCTGGAGGCAGAGACCTTGGGACAGCTCAAAGGCA
>NW_004524668.1:6370173-6374920 GCF_000260255.1 Octodon degus
GGGCCAGCACGTTGCTCCTGGGACCCAGGGCCAGCATAGCATGCGACATTGGGAATTGAATCCAGGTCCTTGTGCTTGTCAGGCAAGCACTTACACCACTGAGCTATCTCCCCAGCCTCCTGGTCTTTTCTTTTTCCTTTTTCAATATTGGAAAATTTTTGGCCAGAGAGTGAGTCTGTGGTAGAGTCCTTGGCTGGCGTGCCAGAGGCCCTGGGTGTAACCCTAGCTCTGTGAGGACAAAAATAAAACAACTATTACACTTTGAAAAATATAGCAAATATAATAATATACCCAAGGTTTGTGGCAACTCCTTTCCAATTCGCGCTTTTAAAGGGGATGTTCTGAAACTCTTTTTTTTTTTTTTTTTTGCAGAACCAGGGTTTGAACTCAGTCCTTTGTGCTTGCCAGGGAAGCGCTTATTCCACTGAGCCATCTCCCCAGCCCCACATTCTGAAACTCTTGCAGCTCTGTCTTCCTTTATCATTTAGTGGTTTCACTGAGGGACACAGTGGTGGCTGTTCCTTAGTTCACCCCACTGAGGCATCCTGTGGCATGCTGAAGGACTGGTGTTTCCAGGTTTATGGAAGTCAGGGTTAAGTTCTAGATGCACTTCGACATGTTTGCTTGTGTTTTCTCCCTGGGCAAAGAGGGCAAAGCCGCCCAAGCTTAACGCTGGAGGCTCTTGGGGCCGGGGAGATAGTTCAGTAGAATAAGTGCATGCCTGGCAAGCGCAAGGGCCTGATTTAAATCCCCAGTTCCGGAAAAAAAAAAAAAAAAGCTTGAGGTTCTGATGCCAGTTTTCTAGAAAGGGCCAGGGCCGAACCTGCAGAGCACTGAGTGTTTGCAGTGGCCTATTGTATGTAGTTTCGTTTTAGACCCTCACCCTTTCTCCATGCCCAAGGGTTTTCCGTCCTCCTGGCTGGCATTAGCAACTTGCCCTGAGCCTTGGATTGCAAGTTGCTTTTCAGGTTGCTGGATCCCTCGGACTCACCCCTCGGGAACAGAATCAGGGTCCTTTATAGTCTTGAAGCCCGGACAGTTCCTCATGTCCTGTGGCGTCTGGGTGGGACTGGCCCAGGGAGGTGTTCTTCCTGCACCAAGCAGAGAGGTGAGGGCAGGAAAGGAAGTTTCCTCAACCAAGGCCACAGAAGCTGGACCTGTGCCCAGGACTTGTGATCATTCTGTGACACAGATCACATGGGGGTTGGGGAGTGATGATGGTGCTTGAGGGTCCTGATTTAGAGAATCTTGTTCTTCTCACTTGGTGACCGTATTAAACACCAGGATTGGTACCCACTCCCCACATCCTCACCACAGCCCAGATTAAAAAAGTTGCCTGAAAGGAGCCCTGAAAGCTGCATGTGTCCTGACAGTAGAGCGTAACACTTCCACATGAGGACAAGGGCCCTCATATTCCAGGGCCTTGGCTGCCCTGAGTGACCTCAAGGTCTGACCCCAGTACCCCTCTCTCCTCCTGCTCAGCTACTGGAAGGAGCACCACTTCAAAGCTGTTGCTCTGGTGGAGAAGGCCCTGCAGTCCGCCTATGGCACCAGCGTCCCCAGCATGACCTCGGCCACCCTGCGCTGGATGTACCACCACTCCCAGCTGCAGGTAACCCAGCTGGCCCTGGGGATTCCCATCTGCTTTAAATTTGGGGTGCGAGATAGTAGACTAATAAAAAATGAAAGAGGGTCACCGACTTATTTATTTCCGATGTTACTTCTTTTCTTCCTCTGAAATGTCTATGTGACCCCGCTGCTTTTGGTGACAGTTGCATTCTTAGAGAAGTTACTGAAGTGCTAGGTTACAAATTCACTTTCTTATGATGCCTCTGCTTAGGATGGTCATCCCATTGTACCGGGGGTGGGTTGGGGTGGGAGAATGGGCGAGAGAGCCTACTTTGCTTGTCTAGGGTCCCACAGCTGCCTGTGGAAAGAAATGACCATAGATTTGATTCTGAAATCTGCATTGTTTTAACATGGAGTTGGAGCCCAACCCTGTGTGTGGAGGTGACGCTTTGCTCTTTGCCCCCACCTTCCGTTTCCCTGGTCCCTCTCTCTGGCACAAGCCTCTAGGGTAATGGCTTCCTATGGTGAATTTCTGTGACATGCCAGTCCTGCTACAGAGTACTTGCCCACATCTGTAATTTCCACCACCACCCTGCAAGTTAAGCCAGCCGGAAGTTGAAAGACCGGTAACCAAAGGCAGCTTTCCCCAGCTGTGGAGGCCTCTGCCACAAGTGGGGGCACAGCTGTGAGAGGCAAACGCTGGGACTATTTGAGGCATTAGAGCTTGGTGGAACATTGCCTGGCTTCAGGCAATGACAGTCCCCAGTCTTAGCCTGGGTGTGGCAGGGAGGGGTGTGTGACTGGGACTGCTATGTGTCATCGGGGTGCTCAAGTGTGGTCTGTTGACTTGCAGGGTGCCCATGGGGACGCGGTCATCCTGGGCATGTCCAGCCTGGAGCAGCTGCAGCAGAACCTGGCCGCTGTGGAGGAAGGACCCCTGGAGCCGGCTGTGGTGGAGGCCTTTGAGCAAGGCTGGCACCTGGTTGCCCACGAGTGTCCCAATTACTTCCGCTAGACCTGGTGTGACTCCAGGTGCCACAGGCGCCCCCTCTTTCCCTCATGGATTCTCTCACCCTGGCCACTTTGCCTTAAGCTGCCTCAGCGTGCTGTCTCCCCATGGCCTCAATCATGCAGCCTTTTCTAGATTCCTGCCCTGCTCCCTGCCGCCCTGACACCATGGACACCCTGGGGCTGAGCCCTCCAGGAGCCTCTTGGTCTCAATAAAGCAGTCCTCGCCCAGCTGCTGCCCTGGCCTGGAGAAACACCGGCTCTCTTGTCTCCTGTCACTGCCTCTTGCCACCCTGCTGGGGTAGGGGGGGGGGTCTCTGAGAAAGGGTGGAGCCGTGAGCTGGGGTCTCCAGGGGGCAGAGGTTGTGGGCCAGGCTCAGGGGTGCCCTGGCCTTGCAAAGGTCTCCTGGGTCCTTGTCCTGAGCCCCGCCTGACCTCTCTGTGTCCTACTCGGAGGGGGAGGGTGGGCCAGGCATTGGAGTCACTTTCCTCTCATTAAGGATTATAGTGCCAAATACTCAGAATTGGAACAATTATGGGCACAAATTACCATTTGCATCACTGATAAGATGAAGAATGATACTTCTCAGAATGCTGTGGATTTACTTTACTTTTGAGAAAAGATCCTGCTGTGTTCCCCAGTCTGGCTTCAAACTCCTGGGTCAAATGATCCTTCTGCCTCAGCCTCCAAAGTAGCTGGGACTGTAGGTAGCAGGCAACAGGCTCAGCTTTGGAGACATTTTTAGAAGAGAGTCTCAATCTCAGCACTTGCTTTACTCTTATCTTAGTTAGGTATGACTTCCTGTGTGGTCATTCTTAAAATTGTTAGCCCTGAATCTGGGAGTACGGATAGCCAGGGCCTCCGTTTCCCTCAACAAATTGTTCTTCCAAACAGAGGCCAGTCCAGGCTGAGAAGATAGATGCCATGCCTGGGGGTTGCTGTTCAGCTTTTTCCAGGGCAGCAAAGCTGTCAAGCTTGTGTGTGGTGAACGGGGGAGTGCAGGGCAGAGGTAGCTGTGGGCAGTTAGGCGTTGCAGCAGCATTTCAAAATAACGGAAGGGGCTCTGCTTAGATTCTAGACAAACCACTATTCCCAAAGACTGTTCTGGGGCCAGGGAGATGGCTCAGCAGAATAAGCACTTGCCTGGCAAGTGCAAAGGCCTGAGTTTAATCCCTGGTTCCAGGAGGAAAAAAAACACATACACCAAAAGACTGTTCTATGAGAAATCTCATTTGTGGTCTAGAGGAAGACCCCATATACATAGTTTTATTCTGTTTTGTGAGGTTCCCCCCTCCCAATGGGGCGGGTTCATATTTGTTCATTGTATGTACTTTATTAGAGCAATTAAAAAAAGCAAGATCTAGGTTTATTGAGTACAACTCCTATAGCACAGACAGGCATATGGTAATCCAGAATAACACTGCAGTTAGGAAGAAGCGCTCTGGAGCCACTCTGACCGGTTTCGTCTTTTGGCGCCGCAGCTTACTAGCTGGCTGGCCTTGAATGTGCTGTGGGACCCACCCTCAGCTCCCCCAGCTTCTCATGCTACACAACCTCAAGGCAGGGCTCAGCATGGACTCTGGTTACCTTCACAGAATAATGGAGATAATTTGCAGGGTCTCACTCTCAGGCTTGTGGAAGAGATCTACTGAGCAACAGTAGTTAAGTACTTATCAACAGTACTTAGAATTCACATTTAAGTTTCATAAAACATTATGTGTTACGTATTGGCCGTTATTCTACTATGTACTATATTGTTGGGTTTTTATTTTATTTTATTTTATTTTATTTTAGGGAAGGGTCTACAGGGTGTCAGGGTCTCACTACTAGATTGGACTCATAGTGATCCACCTGTTCACAGCTTCCCAAGTGCTGGGATTGCAGGCGCGCACCGCCAGGCCCAGTCTCAGTTGCCCTCTCAGTGTGCCCTGGGGGTGGGGCTGGCCTGGCAGGCCCGAGGATCGAACCCTTGGCCTCTGCACCTGCTTGCAGGTGCTTTAATCTGCTGAGCTATTTGGCCAGCCATTTATTTACTGTAGTATTCTACAAGCCACACAAGCACCTAGAAAGTTTATTGTAATACTGTATAACCAGCACAAACACCAATAAAGTCTCACACAAACAGAAATAAAGTCTTTTTTTTTCTTTCTTTCTTTCTTTCTTTTTTTT
>NW_004524668.1:6375020-6377233 GCF_000260255.1 Octodon degus
TCACTTCCCTTGGGTAAATACCTAGGACTGAGATTGCTGAGTCACAGTGACAGGTGTGCAATTAACTTTTTACCAGCTAAGTTATCTTATTTTTGCTCAGGGTGCGTGGGGCTGGCGTGGAACCCAGGCCTCACCCATAGTAGGCAAGGGTTCTACATCACTGAAACACACTCCTAACCCTCAACGTTTCTTCAAGAGTTAAAAATGAGAAAAAACCCTTTATATACTATATCCACGTGTTGACTGTTTCCAGCACTCTTCACTTTTTATGTGAGTAAATATAAATTTCCTTCTGTCTAAATAATATTTGCAAGTATTGCGCATCGTAAAAGACTTTACACCCTTTCCTCTGGCACTGCACAACGTCCAGTAGGCCAAGGGTCACCCACATACCGATCTCCCCAAGCTGGAGGCAGAGACCTTGGGACAGCTCAAAGGCAGGCTGAGGAGTGGGGCGGCGGCGAGGCAGGGAGGCCCAAGGACTGCCAGCCCTCGGATACGACTCACTTGCCTGGGCTTGGAACCAAGGCCCGGATCACGTGTTGGCAGCCAGGGCCTGGCACCAGCTCCACGTGCATGCCTGCCAGCAACCCAGCCAGCACCGGCTCCCCTCCCCAGCGCCTGTTCTCCGCCCACTTCCCTTATGGCCCCGCCCCACATGGCCCCGCCTCCCGTGGGCGTGGCCAAGGCCTCTTAAGGGACTGGGCGCTGCTCAGGCACCGCTGCAGACCTTTCCCGCGGGTCACTTCTGTGCCTCCCGTCTCCTGCCACCGCCGCCGCCGTCATGTCCTCTCTGCTGCAGCAGGCCCGGCCCTCCACAGTGCTGGGCGCCATGGAGATGGGGCGCCGCATGGACGCTTCGTCCAGCGCCAAGTGCGTTCGAGCCTTCCTGGAGCGCGGCCACACCGAGATAGACACGGCCTTCATCTACAGCGAGGGCCAGTCCGAGACCATCCTGGGCAGCCTCGGACTCGGGCTGGGCGGCGCAGACTGCAAAGGTAACCGCTGCCCTTGGCTCTGGACCCCTAACCCAGTGCAGAGCTGACCCGTGCCGGGCACGGTATCCTCCCTCATCTTACTGGGACGCTCACCTCCCGCTGTGCACCCCGCAGCTCTGTGAACCCCAGGCAGTAGGCGCCTGACGGGATTTTTCCCTCTCCAGACTCCTTTCCCTTATGGCAAGGTGGTGTAGTATTCTCCCAGAGTGATGCTCACCCCTGGCCTAGGTGGAACCACCTGCTGTCCCCTCTGTGGGGCTCTCAGAGCATCATCTGAAGCCAGCTCCCGACAGTCCCTTCCTTGTCCCTCCCTGCATTGCCCCTGACCTTACCGCCTAGACATTCACTTCCTGACACTGCCCCAGATGAGGCTTTGGACCCTGGAGGAGACCTGCTTGCTCATTTGCTTGTGCCAGTCTGGCTCTGGGCCCAGGTCTTTGCTCCTAGTGAGTATCTACGATCTACGCTGTGCCTGCAACTTGGCAATGCCTGCTGCTGCACTGGGGTGGTTGCAGTGACTCTCCACATGCCAGGTTGTGTCTAAGGCTGTAGCAGAGACACTGAGGAAGCTGCCTCCTGGAAGCTCAGATTCCAGAGATGGCTGGGAGCACAGACACAGCGCTCCTCATGAGGCAACCCCGGGAGTAAGCGCCTCCTAAGGGGGATCTTCAGGGATTGGGTAGGAGTTCGCTAGAGGAGATGAGGAAAGGAAGTGCATGCTGGACAGTGGCGCATGCGTAAAGGCAAGGGGGGTTGGTAAAGCTCTCGATTTCAAGGAGACCTATGTGGCTGCAGGGGATGGGGTGTGGGAGCAGCCCTCATTGGTCTGATGGTATTTAAAGGACTTGTGGGCATTGTAACAGGCTCTCAAGTCTTAGGTGTCACTCCACCTTTGGGAACAGGGTCTCACAGTGGATCTCAAGTGGTCCTCTGGTGTCAGCCCTCCCAGTGGCTGGGGGCTACTGGTATGTGCTACCATGCTGTACAGGTGCTTTTGTTCTTTTATTTTACTAAAATTATTGACCCATTTAATTGCACAAAATGGGATTTACTGTGGTATTTCCATATAGGTCCATATGGTACAGTGTTTATTCACTGCATTTTTCTACCCTGAACCCTACCTTTTTTTTCCCTCAGCACTAGGTATTGCACTTGGAACCTTTACACTGAACTAAATCCCAGTCTTTTGCTTTCTTTCTTTTTCTTTTTCTTTTT
>NW_004524668.1:6377333-6381721 GCF_000260255.1 Octodon degus
CATGTGGTGCTGGGGGATTGAACCGCGGTCCCTGTGCTTTTCTAAGCTTGTTCTAAGTAGGTGCTTTAGACCACTGAGCCATCTCACCAGCCCCATTTTTTTTTTTTTTAATATACTCAAATGACCTGGAAAAAATGGTTGGTTAGAAAACTGGCTTGGAAGCATCCCTGCATCCGTGCATTAGTTTTTGGTTTTATTTCTGGTACCAGGAATTGAATGTAGGACCTTGTGCTTGCTAAGCAGGCACGGTGCCACTGAGCTATATACCTGGCCCCACATATGTATTAGGATCATATATTTTGACTTTAATCCACTGAAGTAAATGCCACAACTGAAAGAGAATGTCATAAATTATACATTCTACTTGTTTAAAAAGTAGGCATAGGCGGGGCGTGGTGGTACATGCTTCTAATCCCAGCACTTACTTGGTAGGCTGAGGCAGGACAGACGACCTCTGTGAGTTGGAGGCCAACCTAGACTACAAAGTGAGTCTGAGTTCAGCCACCACAGTCTGGTGAAACCCTGTCTCAAAAAGGCAAACAAATTTTTATTAAAAAGTAGGGATAAGGCTGGTGAGATGGCTCAGTGGTCTAAAGCACCTACTTAGAACAAGCTAAGCTAAGCAAAAGGACGGCGACCGCGGTTCAATCCCCAGCACCACATGCCAGCCAGCCCGCCCCCTGGTGGGCTGAGCTGGCCACACACACACACACAGTAAAATAAATAAATAAATTTAAATTAAAAAAATTTAAAAAAAAAAAGTAGGGATAAGAGTGAGCGACACAGCTCAGCAGACTAAGTGCCTGCTTAGGTCAGCACAGGGATCAGCGTTCGATCCCTGGTACCGCAGTGTCTGCTCTACCCTCAGGTGTGCTGAGCCGGAGACTCAGTCTGGCGTGGTGGTGCACATCTGGAATCCCAGCACTGGGGAGGCTGATAACAGGGGGATCACTACAAGTCTGAGTTGCATAATGAGACCCTGTACCAAGTACACACACACGCAAAAAGTAGGGGTAGGCCATCTGCAAGGCCAACAATTTGCCTCAACTTCATGATTGAGTTCATAATGGTTAAAATATCTGAAATCTGGGCTGGTGAGATGGCTCAGTGGTCTAAAGCACCTACTTAGAACAAGCTTGGCAGAGCACCGGGACCGCGGTTCAATCCCCCAGCACCACATGCCAGCCAGCCCTGCCCCCTGGTGGGCTAAGCTGGCCACACACACACACACACACATAAATAAATGAATAAAATTTTTTAAAAAATCTGAAATCTTAGATTCCTTCTAACACACTTCTCGGGGGCCTGCCCCTTAGCTCAGTTCTTTAAGTGGCTGTCAGGCTCAGGTTGCTGTGGTTCGATCCCTAGGACTCAAAGCTGCCCTGAAGGCATTCGGAGCTAGGCCCCCCCCACCAAAAAAAATCCTTCTAACACACTTCCCTTTGAAAACGAGCTCCCTGCTGGGTGTGGTGGCGCATAATATAATGCAGCACTCAGGAAGTCGAGGTAGGAGGATCATTTCAAGTTTGAGACCAGCCTGGGCGACAAAGGGAGCCCAAGGCCAGCCTGAACTGCATAGTGAGACCCTGTCTCAAAAAGACAAGGAAGGGCCCAGGGAGATGGCTCAGTAGAATAAGCGCTTGCCAGTGCAATCACACGGGCTTGAGTTCAATCCCCAGTTCGGCCAAAAAAAAAAAAAAAAGACAAGGAAGGAAAAAAAAAAAAGGAAAGAACATGAGCTCTCTTACAATTTGACAGCTCAGAAGTTAACCCTGTCTACTTAATATCTATTTGCATTTAAATTAGATCTCAGTGATATGGTAAACATACTAGGAAAATGAATACAATTTTTCTTCCCGATTGACTGCCATAAGATAGCACAATACACACACACACACACACACACACACTCACACACACACCACACCACGTACACACAGTAAACAAATAGAACAAACAATCCAACTATAGACTAAGGGCCGGCCAAACAGGTCATCAGATTAAAGCATCTGCAAGCAGGGGCAGGAGCTGGGGGCTCGATCTCTGGGTCTGCCCTGCAGGCCCCGCCTTCAGGGTGCACCAAGAAGGTGATTGAGACTGGGCATGGTGGCACACGCCTGTAATCCCAGCTCTTGGGAGGCTGTAAACAGGCAGATCACTACAAATCTGATCTAGGAGTGAGAACCTGAATATCCCTTCCCTGAAATACAAAAAGATAAACACCAAAAAAACCCTCCAAATATAAAAAAACTAAAATAAAAGGACATTTGTAATGGATTTGGTAGTCAATATACAACTATATAAATTTTGCTTTATCCGTCAGATTGCAGCCAAAGAAGTTAATATTTTAATACACACTATTCTGCCATTTTTCTCAGAGTTGAACATATTTGTTCTTAATACCTCACTTTAAATAGTGACTATTCAGTTTGTTTAGACAAGAGTATCTTTTCCCTTTTTTTAGGGTAAACAAATAATATGCTGAAGATATTACTGAAGATTCCCAGTCTTCTGATTATAGCCTCTATCATAGTGATCTGTGAGAATTTCCTAGTTAACTTTCAAACCTTCTCACAACTTTCTCATTCAAAGAAATACTGTCTTTGCAATAATCTGAGTGAATACTATTCAAACCAAAAACTGATTCACAAAACCCTCTTACCACAATCACTAAGTTTTTTTGTGTGTGGCCAGCTCAGCCGGCCCTGGGGGCGGGGCTTACGTGGCACGTGGTGCTGGGGATCAAACCTCGGTCCCTGGGGTTGCCTAAGCAGGTGCTTTAGACAGCTGCGCTACCTCACAGGCTCAGAATCACTAAGTTGAACAAGACTCCTAAATATCCTGTATCCTTTTTCTTAATAAGAAGTAACTGTCATGGTTTGGGGTTTTTGAAAGGAAGACAATACAATATAGGACACATTTTATAAGATTATTTTATAATCACCTAAAGAATCATATACAGAGAGTGCAGGAAATCTGTCCAATACTAAAGACCAAAGAATTGGTCTTTGAGGGCCTGAGTCCCACAGCAGTGTCCTGCATGAGTCCCGCTGAAGACCTAGAGCCTACAACAATGCCTCTCACTAGTCCCACTGGAGGCCTAGAGCCTGTAACAGTTAACAATGTCTCATGCAGTCCTGCTTTACAGACCTGTGCTGGAAGGGCCTAAAGGTCAATGGTGGAAGCTAGAAAGTCTGTAGCAGTGGAATGAAGGATCTGTGCTAGCAGGCTGAGGGGTCTGCAATGGAGTCAGGAAGTAATGCTCTAGGTCAGAACCAGAGCTCCCCTGAACAGTACCACGGCCATCCTAAGCAACAGTGAGGTCCTGAGCTCCTCCAGCGATGAGGAGAGCTGAGTTCCCATCAGCAAAGGCGACATGAGGATTTCTCCAGGAGACTGGGCTGTGCACCATCTTCCCCTCCAGAGCCAGGAAGCAGTGCTCAGAGTGAGGACCAGAGGTTCCCCACCTTGAACTATAACAACTGTCAGAGACAGTGAAGGTCCTGAGCTCCTCCTGTGACAAGAACAGCCAAGTTCATCAGGAAAGCCAGCATGGCAAGATCCTCCAGTAGAATAGCCCCGAAGAACCAACAGCTTCCGTAAGCTCCAACAGCTTCTCCACACAGCCTCCCTAACGGCCTCTCACAGCTTCTCCAGTTCTGCCTCTTAGGCTGCTGGCAACGATCATCAGGTTGGCCTCCCACACCCAGCACCGTCCAAGTTCAATTCAACTGGGTGTAACAAGTTGACTACCAGTTAACAATCCACTATATGGTAGAAACATTTTTTATGTAACACAACACTTAAATATTTTTTCCAACACTGTGGGTTGTCTCTATCCTGTTGGTGGTTTCTCTTTTTAATAAGATGAGACCCCAGTTGTTGACTCCTTGGAATAGTTCCTGTGTAGAGTTTTGTTCAGTCTTTGCCTACATTGATAAAGAGTTTTACCTATTCCATCTTCCAGCAGATTTAACATTTGTATTTTAATATTTATTTAATTTTGGTACCAGGGATTGAATGCAGGACCTTGCACTTGCCAGGCAGGTGCTCATGCCCCACTGAGCTATCTCCCCAGCCTCTATTTTAATATTTAGATCTTCTTAGTGAATGGTGAAAAATAGGGTCCAATTTTAGTCTTCAGCATTTGTAAAACCAGTTTTTTCCAGCATCATTTTTTTCTTTTTTTTAAAACTTTTTATTTTATTTATAAAATAAATATGTGTGTGTGTGTGTGTGTGTGTGTGTGTGGCCAGCTCAGCCCACCAGAGGGCGGGGCTGGCTGGCATGTGGTGCTGGGGGATTGAACCGCAGTCCCTTGTGCTTTGCTAAGCTTGTTCTAAGTAGGTGCTTTAGACCACTGAGCATTCTCACCAGCCCTCCAGCAT
>NW_004524668.1:6383272-6386412 GCF_000260255.1 Octodon degus
CGAACCAGGGTCCCTGTGCTTTGCTGAGCTTGTTCTTAGTAGGTGCTTTAGACCACTGAGCCATCTCACCAGCCCCTCCATTGATCTTTGAGTCTTTTTTTTTTTTTTTTTTATCATAGTCAACTATCTTGACTTTTTTTTTTTCTTTTCACCAGTTCTTTCATTCCAGTCCTGAGGCCAGAGCTAGCTGGGCCAGTGCCCACAGATCTCAGATCGGAAGGTAATTTATGTTTACATTAGGCATGGGAGGGAAGGAAAAGATTCAGATGCATAGTTTCTCCAGCCTGCTCGCTCTCTCAGGTCTCAAAGTGTCCCAAACTGGACTCTAGAAAATGCCTTGAAGCACAAGTAAGTTCCAAGTATGGAGTGTGCTGAGGATGCTCCTCTCGCCTACATATCTGGCCAACTAAGCTTTTTTTTTTTTTTTTTTTTTTTACGGAACCAGGGATTGAACTCAGCCCCTTGTGCTTGCCAGGGAAGTGCTTATTCTACTGAGCCATCTCCCCGGGCCCCTCAACTAGGATTCTGAACAGGGAGGGCAGGAAAGTGGGGACTCCCATGCATGGCCCCAGGATGGCCCATTTTCTCAGGAGGTCTCTTGCTCATTCCTGCCTGTCCTTCCTGGAGTCACACGTAGAGTTGCTTGTTCCTTCCCCCAGTTTTTCTTGGAGTTGCCTTACTGTTGCTATTTCCAGACTTTGTGCCTGCTGCATTTAGATCATCTTTCAGAACCAGAAGGCAGGCCACAGAATGCAGGTCTTCAGAGAATGTGTGCATGTGGAGCCTTTCAGCACCTGGGTATGGCCTGGTGCCATGTCCCATGTCCCGGACCTGGTGCTACTTGAATTAGCAAGCATAGCTTCCACATGGGGCTTCCTTCCTCCTCAGCTTGTTTGTGCACCTCAACCTGACATAAACTTCCCACTTTTTCACAACTGTTGGGCTGCTGATTTCTCCTTGGAGGTTCTCATAGACTCTAAAGACAGCTTTCTTGAACTTCCAGTAGACATCCCATCATGGTGCCCTGGGTCCGATAGCCTTGCCTAACCTTTTTCCTCTGACATGGCCCCTCAGACTGAGTCCTTGAGAACAGAGGTAACACACTGACCCTGAGTCTCTTATGATTCCTTTAAATTCTGGTGGAAATGGTTAGCAGAGTGGACGAGAAGAGAGGACCACACAATTATCTGAGATTCTTCATTCCTTTCTCTGACATATCTTTTTTGAGTTGCAATCCTCTTCTCCCAGGAGTCACTCAAGTGCCAGTTGCAAACGTTTATAATATCCCTGTTTAGGTTGGTCATCTCATTATACATGGGGGAAATGGCCCAGAGAGCCTGCTTTGCTTGCCTAAGATCCCACAGTTGTCTGTGGTGAGAAATGACCATGATTTGACTCAGAAATTTGCATTGCTTTAACCTGGAGATGGAGTCCAACCCTATGAGTGGAGCTGGCGCTTTCCTCTTTGCCCTGCCTTTTTTCCCTGGTCAATTCCTCTGGCACAGGTCTCTAGGGTAATGGCTTCCTCTAGTCTCTGTGAAATGCCAGGCCCGGAGCAATGTACATCCCAACAGCTTCAGGCAATGACACGTTCTTAGAGTGGCTGTGGAAGGGAGGGACATGTGACTGGGGCTGTGGTCATCCTGGGCATGTCCAGCCTGGAGCAGCTGCAGCAGAACCTGGCTGCTATGGAGGAAGTTCCTCTGGAGCTGGCTGTGGTGGATGCTTTTGATCAAGGCTGGCACCTGGTTGCCCAGGAGTGTCCCAACTACCTCCAGTAGGCCTGGGTGGGGCATAGCAGGCAGAGCATAACCTGTGGCTGCTTGTTTCCTTCATGACTGGTTTTAGGTTTAAACTGTTTCAATTCATTCTGTTCATCCTACTTTTTAGCTTTACAATGCTCCCACTTGCCTGCTCAGTGTAAGAGCCAGCACAGGCAGTGTTCCAGCACGTCACATGGAATGAAGGTGGTCTTGGGCACACTTCCTTGTATTTTTCTTAGGGTTGGGTTGTGAGGGGTACAAGTCTGTACTAACGTCTTCAGAGGGCAGAGGCAACAGCAGCACACTCTCAGGGTCTCCCCAGCTCCTGCCTCCAACCTACCTGTGACTGTGGGGATTGAGGAAGCCCTCGTCTCTGTGATGGGAAGTCAGCCTCGCGCACCGTTACCAGAAACCCTGCCAGGACTTCCTCTGTGCTCAGCATCTTCAGCAGTGAGCCCCTGCTGGTGTCCTCCACTCCAATTCACTTCTCACACCTGCCTGTAGCACTGGCACTCACAGAGGGGAACCTCAGTCCCAAACGGTGCCTACTTTTGATGTCAACCAAGCGCTTGATTTACATTTGTCTCACTACTATCAGCGTTCTCACAAGCCCTGTGAATTTGCTTAAGCAACTCACAGAACTCAGGGAAACACTGGTATTTAAATTTTTTAAATTCTTTTGGTACAGGGTCTTACTATGTAGTCTGGACTCGTGATCTTCCAGTTTCAGCCTCCCAGCGCTAGGATTACAGGCATGCGACACACCTAGTTTTGGTGACCTGTTTTGGGGATTGAATTTGGGACCTTGCACTTGTCGGGCGGGTGCTCAGACCTCCAAGCTATCTCCCCAGGCTGACACTCATTTCATCATAGAGGATGACACAGGACAGGTGAAGCCATGCAGTATTACGGGGAGCAACTGTGCTGGCCTTTGGGAACCATGTGTCCACATGACCTGAACCCCATGCTTTACTTTTTACTTGGAGACTTCACTGCACGTGTGACTACAGACTGAGGGGCGAGCCTGGAGAGGGCTTGGTCGCTGTGAAGCTTTTGTTCCTCCAGGCATGGCAGGATTCCTCTGGAATGAGATCTCAGTAATCCATGGGGTAGGTCAGAGTGTGTGATTTTTATTTTTTTATTTTTGGCAGTACTAGGGATGAACCTGGGCCTCAGGCATGCTAGGTCAAATGCTCTACTACTCAGTTCTGCCACCAGCTCCCGGGGAATTTCTTTATGGTCAGCTACAGGTAAAGACTAGAGAAGGGAGTTATAATAAGCCAGGAATACTGAACATAAAATATATATATGAATCTCAAGGGCACACAAAATGAACACATTCTTTTCATAAATACTTGCAAAAAAACATTTGGGTAA
>NW_004524668.1:6386802-6395744 GCF_000260255.1 Octodon degus
AAAAAAAATTTTTTTTTTTTTTGCGGAACCCGGGGTTGAACTCAGGCCCAGTACTTGCCAGGGAAGCACTTATTCCACTGAGCCATCTCCCTGGCCCTTTTTTTTTTTTTTTAAATTTTTAAAGGTCTTTTTTCCCCCACTAAGAGTCTCTTGCTGTCTACAGGGAGACACCTGCAGACAAAATTTCATTATTTATGGAAACAGTCCCCATTACTCTTCCTTGTCCTTATCCACAACTAAATAAATAGCTGCTCTCTCTGAAAGGTGGCCACAGTCCTGTGCTCCGGGGGGATGAGCACAGGCTGGGAGACTCTGGTCCTGAGTCTAAGTCAGTCGTCCTCCCCCTCTGACTCTGATTCTTCTGAAGACTCGGGTGCGCTCTCTGGCAAGTCATCTTCTCCCATCTGCTGGAACCTTCCTGACTGGGCGTCCCACATGTACTTGATGGTCACCTTGAATTCGACCATCTCATGGCCAAAGAGCTTCTGCAAGAGGCGGAGGGACACAAGAGGAATGCGGATTATCAGAAGTGCTGGCCAGAGAAGGGCAGAGGTCCCCCACCAGAGGCCTGGAAGGCCGCACTCACCAGGATGCGGGCCTGCTCTGGGGTCAGCACATCACCCTCCTTGCACACCTCGTAGTCAGAAAGAAGGGTCACCACACCTGTAGAATGGTAAGCCAAATTACTTTTGGCTCAGAGGCCTGCACAGTACTTGCTGCTATGGTCCTGAGTTGGGAAGCATGTGGTGGCTGCCTGTCCCAACAGCTGTTCACAGTGGGCAATGGTCACCACTTCAGTGTCCCTTTAGTACTGCATTCTGGCTGACACTCTCCACTTCCATCTAAGCTATGAGCTGGGTGTTGTCTCACATGAGAAAACGGGGGCCTGTAGAAGGTGCTCAACCAGGAAGGCTGGGCCTGGGAGCCTGTGGTCTTGGGCTCTAGGCTGCCACCTTTCAGCTCTGGGGTCTACTCGTACCTCTCCTGAGGGCAGTAGGCAGTCCCAGCTGCCTCAGCTGAGGCTCCATGGAGTGGGGGAACTGCTCCAGAGGTCCTGGATCCAGGGTCACGGTGAAAGTTGCTTTGTTCCCAGCTCGGGCAAAGTCCATTTCCGTGTATTTTGTGAACCACCTTAGGGAAGCAAGTGGTGACAGGGGAGGTTCCTGAACCCCCAGCCAACTGAAACTGAGCCCCTAGTGAGTGCTTTGTGTGTGACTCTAGGCCTCCCCAGGCTGGTGGCCAGGCTGGAGCACCAGGGCAGAGACACTAGAGGGTCACAGCTCACTGCTCTAAGTAAGAGGCTTCTAGGAGTCAGTTCCAAGTTCATGTGGCAAACTGGGCAGTCCCCGCATTAGTCCTGGAATCCTCTCATCTTCTCCCCTCCGTTCCGCAGGGAGACTTACTCATTGACCTCTTCCTTTGTGCGGTTGGTGAAAAGGAGGCCAACTTCACCCCTCAACTTCTTACTGACCTGTAAATCAAAAGTGAGCACTGATTTTATACTGAGGATGGTTCTCTCCAACAGGGTACATCTGGTACTGTCTAAAGACATTTTCAGTTATCAGAGAAAAAAGAGGGGTGGAGGGGGTGACACATAAGGGTACAATTCCCTGGGTCTGGAGGTTAAGGGGAACCCAGAGCTGTTAGCCAGGGTGGCCACGTAGGAGCAGTAGAAAAGACAGCTGGCCTTAGCCCCTCCAGAGTGGCTTACCTGGTGCAGGTTGTCTTTGTACTCGTCAGCTGGGCTTCGACCCAAGGCCACCATCATCACCTTGTTTTTGCCAAAGAACATCCTGCCAAGAGAAAGGATATGAATAGAAGCGCCTCACTTCTCCCTCAGGCAACTGCAACCAGCCCCAGGGCCCAGTAAGCCTGGACCCACATGTGGCAGCTGTATCCAGAGACTTCCACGTCCCATGAAGCCCACCTCTCTGTCTCAGCTCAGGCCTCCCTAGGTTTCCTTTCATTCTTTGTCCACCCTCAGAATCTGACACAGGTAACATTTTGTTGCCAGCCCACATCGTGGGCATCATGTAACAATTTCTCTCAGAATTGGTGCAGCAACAGCCCGACCCCAGAGCCATCTGCCATAGCTTGACCTTGGTCTGGCAGATGCCACACTGACATTCTGAATCTGCATAATGCTCAAAGTCCAGGGTCAAGGGCAACTTCTCACAAAAGAAGCAACTGTCAAACATCCTCTGAGGAATTATCAAGTCCTATCTTCTCATTGTTTCTATAGCTCTAGAGTTCAGCACAAGGCCATCTTTAACGTTTAGAAAGTACTCATCTGTAGAGGTAGCATTTACCATTGTTAACGTGCCATCTATGTGACCCAGGGACCCAAAGGGTCAGACACTGTTCTTATTGTGCTGGCAGAGAGCTGCCTGGTCCTTCTTCTTGCCCACTCACCGGCTGTGCTTCCAGGCATTCCGGATGTCCTTCAGCTTGCTGTTCCTCATGTTGGCCACAGAGAAAATGAAGAGGTACTGGTACGTGTCCACACATTTCCGAAGCTGTGGGACAATTCATGAGGCTCTGGAGTTTAAGTGACACTGTGGGCTGGGCAACTGTGCCCCAGATGGGAAAGAAGCTGCTCTAGGCCTTTAATCTGGTTCTCTTCACTGCCATTACTGACATTAAAGTCACTAAGTACAGGGGAAGCTGGACCATATGCCTGTCCTTGGTGTCTAACTTACCCCACTAAATAGTGCAATTAGTCACTTCCTTTTGCTTTGCTTGGTCCACTCACTGTAGAGCTGTGGACTAGAAACATCCGTGGCGTCTGCTAAATGGAAACACTGGCACCTCATTATCTGCTAAGGGGAACTGGTTCAAAGGACTGCTCTGGTGCTGATACTAGCTGAAGCCACAATGAGGTGTGACTTTTTTTTTTTTTTGTGGCTGGCTCAGCCTGCCCTAGGGACAGGGCTGGTGCAACACGGGGTGCTAGGGGTTGAAACAAGGTCTCTGCACTTTGCCTAAGCAAGTGCTTTAGACTGCTGAGCTATCTTGCCAGCCCATGATTCTATTCTTAAGGGATGGAATTTTTGTGCAGCAGGTGACTCTGCTCTCAGTGAGCCTGAAACTGAGGCTGCTGGGTCATCAGAGCAGTCATCGTGCCTGTTAAGACTCCTTAGCCTTTGACATTGGAAGAGCTACAAACCTTGCTTAGCTTCAGTTACCCCAACTGCAAAACAGCAATAACATTACTTAGAAGCTCCTATCTATGTCAGAGTTCCGAGGAGGAAGGTGTGAAAAAACACGAAGCCGCGCAGTGCACATGCCAAGATTTCAATCACAGCTGGAGATCCTCCTATCACGAGTTTTTATGGTGTTATGCTTGTTAACAGGAGGAAAGGACCAGGCTGGACCAGCAGCTTCTACTTACATATTAACTCCCCCTACCCCAATGAAAGCAGCCCACACTTACTTCTTCTATCAGGTTCTGTTTCAGTTCTAAGCCTTTCTTGGCAGTTTTCGTTAAGGAAACTAATACAAAGAAGAAAGAAATGAGAGATGAGTCTGGGTACCCTGCAGACTTCCTTCATTTCCCCCTTTCATGGCTCGGCTGCAAGGCAGGCTGAGGGAGGGCAGCAAGGCTGTGGCTATCATCACTTCTGGCACACAACGCCACTCCCAGGGTCCACAATGTAATTACTGTCTAGTGTTCCTAGGTGTGGAGATCCCTGGCTGTCTCTCCTGCCACTTACACAAACCCAGTGTTCCTTAGCCCTGCAGCTGACCTTGAACCTACTGCAGTGTGGGGGCAGACCTTGCCCTTTCTGTTGAAGCGCTTTCTGTGGGAGCTCTAGCCTGCTGGTCTAGACATGTTTCTTTCTGCTCTTGGCCATGGTAGGCAGAAGCCACTAAGGGCTTCCATGCTGTGCAATGCAAGTTGGGAACCATCTTTCTCCCACTGTATGTCTGTCTGTGTTTCAACACTGCAATTTGGACTCATGGATGCAATATTGCTGCTTTGTAGTGGGACAAGGACCTCTACAGGGGCCCAATTATCCCCCCAGTTTGGTAGTTGCCAGACCTGGCTAGGACTCCCTCCACAGAATCAAATTAATCCACATGCTCTTACCAGAGCACCAAATATAAAGCAGTAGGTTCTCTCAGGAAGTGGCCTGGATACCCAGTGGCCTCCTTCACAAGCCACACATAGTCAAGGCAATCACACCAGCCAGTGGCAGAGGCAGCAAAGGAGGGCAAACAGCTGGTCTCTTCCATTGTTTCCGTGGCTGTGACTCTAGCCAAAGCCCACATATCTCTCCTGGGTTGCTGCTGCTGGCTTTGACTTTCCATTTTTGCCCCCGTCCCATCTTCCTTAGGCTATTCTCAAACATTACCAGTTAAACATAAAGTTAAACCACACTGTTCTTTTATACTATTTTTTTCCTCTCTCCAAGGACTAGCATGTCTACCCATTTCCTCACAAAGGCCTTGAAGCCTTGCCCTCCCTCCCTCCTCCTCCTATTTAATCATTCTGCTCCAGGCATTACAGGTAGTTCCAGAACACTTCACCTATGCTCATTTTAGGCTCTCGCACTGCGTTTTCCAACTTAGAACAACCTTCTCTCAGATAACTCCACAGGTCGCTCACCTCCTTTCCTCAGGTTTTGGCTCATTTGTCACCTCATCGAGGAAGACCTTTTCTGACCACGTTTAAGTAACATCACCTGCATTTTCTTTTCAGTTTTTTTTTTTTTTTCTCTGAAACTCATCACTACCCGTCACGAATTTACTCAACTAGGGGTTGGGGTACGCAGTACTTCCCGAATAAAAAGCTACGTGAATGCAGTCCTTCCTTATTTTAAGTTTTGTGTCTTCCGCTGCCTATAAACTGTCAGGTCCCTAAATATCTGCTGAATGCGCTACAGATGCAGAACGAGATCCACAGCACCGTAGTAAAGGCAACCTTGGAGCTGCCCTGCAAACTGAGACCGTATTCCGGGTTACAAGCTTGCCAAGAGGGACTGAAGGTCTTACTACCGGACGCGGAACCAACATAGTGCTGAAAAAAGGAGAGGGAAGCTGAGATACAAACGGAGAGAAGGTGGCTTGGGGCTGAGACGGAGAAAGTGGCTACCGCGACGTCGGTCGGGCACAGTCTGGGTGGTGGGAAGCTATCTCTCCGCCCCACAGAGCCGACAGAAGCACAAGAGGCCTGGCAAAAACTCCGCCCCAGGGACCCGACCCGGCTCCGGGACGCCCCATCCCACCCCTCGCAGTGGCCGCGGAGCTCTGTACGGAGGACCGGACGTTCCCCTCCGTGACTCAGTCTACCTGACGCCTGTAGCGAGGGCCAGGCGGTCAGCCCACGGAGATTCCCGCCGGGACCCCAGGGCCCCTTCGCCCACCTTTCTTGTCGCGCTTGGATTTGGGCATCGCGCCGAGACCACGTGCGCCGGAAGGCGGTGTGGCTCGTCAGGACCTCGGCGGCGCGGGGGCCTCTGGGAAGGCCCTCGGAGCTGTCCTCGCGCGCGCCTGACCCAATCCGAGCTGTGAGCCGGCCGTCTCCGCCAGGCCGCCGCCTGCGCTTTCTCTCGTGTGGCAGGGAAGACTTCCCAAGAGTCTCAGCCGCCGCTGAGGCGCCCGACGCTCACCAAAAGCCTCTCGCTCGGTCGCAGCTCAGGGAGGCGGAGCCTGCGGCCCGGTGCATGCCGGGGCGGCGCAAAGACTCTTGGGTCTTCAGTCATGGCGGCGGTGCTGGGTTCCGGGCTGTGGCTCTGGGTTGTGCTGCTTGTCCCTGCGGTCGCGGTTTATGAAGACCAAGTAGGGAAGTTTGATTGGTGCGTACGTGTGGGGCTGGTTCGGGAAGGAGGTGGCTGTTTTCCATAACCGGTTCCTATCTGGTGAAAGGGGAGAGGTTATTGTGGAGCAAGATCGGCCGCCTAACTTGCTGCACCCCGTGCAAAATGAAAACGTGGGACCCCTGTTCAAAAGTTAAAAACTTAATGCTTCCACGGAGGAGTAGTAAGCCAAGTGCTAGGGGAGATCTTAGTTGGTGTTTATAGGGTGATTGTTGAAGCTGGACTTGATTTGGGGTTCTGGTCTGATCCCTCCTCCCACGTCAGGTCCCGCTTCTACGACTGTCAGGTTTCTGTCTCCCGGGTGTCGGTGAACTTTCCGTTCTCTTCCAGCTGGCTGTCATCACTTGGTCAGATGAACAAGGGCTAGATCTTTTTAAGTCCTGTATTGAGTCCTATTTCGCCTCCTTTCGTGGGAAGGTGGCCCTTGGCTCAGAATGGCCGCCCCCAACTCCCATCAGCTACAAGTGCTGTGTATTCAGGCTGCTAGATTTCCTTAAGCCTCTTCTGCTTTCCATTTTGCCAGTTTGTTGCGTGATCTTGGAAAAACGACTTAGCCAGTTTGTGCCTTGGGCTTGTCTGTTAAATGGAGTAATGACCCACGAGTTCCTACGATCATTGTGAAGATGAATGAGATAATCCCTTTAAAGTACTTGACACAAAGTTGGGCTCATCAGGGCCCAGGTCAGGTCTCTCTTCTGTGAAGTTGTTTTTTCTTTTTTACTATCTCAGATTGGGGGGCCTGCCGTTTAGCTCAGTTTAAGCGCCTGCTGGTGCAAATGCAGGCGCAGAATACCGCAGTTCGATCCCCACCTCCACCTGCCTTACCAGACCCGCCCTTAAGGCAGCCTGAGCCAGCCCCCACCCCCCAAAAAAATCTCAGATTGATGTATATGTTGAGTGCTTGTTATATGCTGGACAGTGACAAGTGCATTGTAACATTTTTAGTGCTGTGTGTGTTTCCAGTGTTATGTGTAGTGTCCATATAGAGACTGTAGCAGAACACTATGCAGTTTCAACTTGAAAAGCAAACAGAAGGAAGTAAAACATTGGAAATTTCCCATGGTAGTGGTTGTGCAAAGTATGGTTGAAATGTACAGTAAATGTTTAAATTTAAAAATTCATAGGGCCGGCCAGATAGCTCAGTGGAGTGAAGATAGCTTAGCATGCTCTGTGGGCCTCACCCCCAGAGTGCGCTGAGTCTGGCAAGTGAGACTGGGTGTGATGGCACACACCTGTAATCCCAGCGCTTGGGAGGCTGAAAATAGGAGGATCGCTGTGAGTCTGATCTCAATGTAGTGAGACCCTGTACTAAAATATAAATAAATAAATAAATAAATGTTCACTTTGGGGGCCGGGGATGTAGCTCAGTGGTGCGCTGCCTGCCTGCCTGCCTGCCTTGGCACAAGGTTCCTGGATTCAATTCCTGGTAATCCTCCCCAAAAATATTACGGTAAAGGACACATTGCCATTTACCCCCTCAGTATGCTTCCCCTTTCTGAACACACTTATGCCATCCTTGCCACTTTCTGAGACACTGCTGTAAGTTCAATTTTGTGAGTGTCTTTACAGAGTCTGATAAAAAAAAAAAAATGTAGCGAGTAATGCTACCTAGTGCCATCTAAAAAGAAGACAGGCTTGTAAAAACATTATGTGAGTCTTCATCCTCTGATATATCAGATCTGGCACCATGTAACTTCTTCTGCAAAGTCAAAATGACCATGAAAGGAAATGTTTTGAATCCATTCATGACATCAAGGCAGCCATGACAGCACAACTAAAGACACAAAAGAGGATGCCCAGAACTGCTTCAGAGTTTTTTTTTGAGACAGGTTCTCACTGTGTATTCCAGGCTGGCCTTGAACTTAATATGTAGCCCAGGCTGGCCTTGAACTTTTTGCAGTTTTCCCATCTCAGTCTCCTGAGTACTGAGATTACAGGCTGGCATCATTATGCCTGGCTTTATAGAAAAGTTTGTTTAGTCCTCAGTAGTCCTCTCAACTCCATGAGGATACTTCCTTTTATTTGAGTCACTATATCTTTAGGAATATTTGGGGATGGCTATATCTTTGACTTTTTTTTCCGCAGAACTGGGGTTTGAACTCAGGCCCTTGCGCTTGCCAGGGAAGCGCTTATTCCACTGAGCCATCTCCCTGGCCCCTTCTTTTTAACTTTGATGACTTTTTGACTTTTCTCTTGGGCTGGATTCTTTTGTATAGCAGCATGAATTTTATACTTTTCTATCATATCTGGAGATACATTGTTCTCATGTACTGAGAGAATTATTATTATTGTTATTTTTTTGCGGAAACTGGGGATTGAACTCAGGCCCTTGCGCTTACCAGGGAAGTGCTTATTCCACTGAGCCATCTCCCCGGCCCCCGAGAGAATTATTTTTGCCAAGGAATCTTTTCTTTTTTTTTTGTGGCACGGAGTATTGAACTTGGGACCTTGAGCTTGCCAGGTACGCGCTTCTATTTAGTACAGGGTGTACAGGGTCTCATTACCTAGATCAGACTCATAGTGATCCTTCTGTTTTTAGGCTCCCAAGAGCTGGGATTACAGGTATCTGCCAAAATACCCAGTCTCAATCACCATCTCAGCATGCCCTGGGGGCAGGGCTGGCACGGCTTTTGGTGCCAGCAATCAAATCCCGGACCCTGGGCTCTGCCTAAGGTGGTGCTTTAGTCCACTGAGCTATCTGGCTGGTCCTTGGTACTGTTTTTGTGCCTGAGTCTGTCTGTGTTGCTCAGGATGGAACTTCTGAGATCAAGCAATACTTTTGCCTTACCTTTCCAAGTAGCTAAGACTATAGGCATGTGCCATTGTGCTCAGCCAAACAATAATATGTATGTATGTATGTATGTATATACTTTTTGAGATAGGATCTGACTGTATAGCTCAGGCTGGCTTTAAACTCCTGAGTGTGGGGATTACAGGCATTTGCCACTACACCCTGCAAACAACAGTATTTTAAAAGAGAATGGGATTTATAGTCAGGTTTTTGTTTTGGTTCTACTTCTTTTTTTTTTTTTTTTTTTTAAATTTTATTTATTTGTGTGTGTGTGTGTGTGTGTGTGTGTGTGTGGCCAGCTCAGCCCACCAGGGGGCAGGGCTGGCTGGCAT
>NW_004524668.1:6395844-6400758 GCF_000260255.1 Octodon degus
TGGCATGTGGTGCTGGGGGATTGAACCGTGGTCCCTGTGCTTTGCCTAGCTTGTTCTAAGTAGGTGCTTTAGACCACTGAGCCATCTCACCAGCCCCTGGTTCTACTTCTAACGGTAACTAGTTAACTGACTTCTCTGGACTTTAGTTTTCTCCCTTGTAAAATGAGGGCAATAGTGTTTGTCTCAGGTATTTTATAAGACTTTTCAGTGGATACAGTGAGGATAGAGCATATGACAATATACAGGTGGAAACTGCCAAACGTAAATGTTTCTATTCCAAGTTTAGCTTCTTTTCATAAAAAAGCTAGACAAAACAGCCTCCTGATAAGGAAAGTGCAGCAGGAATGTCGTGTGTGCCTGATCTGTGCTGGGCCTGCAGGACTTCTTTATGGACAGCAGCGTCTAGGACCTCCCAGATGCCTGACAGTTGGCCATGGGAAGGTAGTTATGCTCCCTTTATGTGTAGGGAAGAGTGTGTAAAATAGCCGATATGTAGCTGAAGGGGAGCGTGAGTACGGACTCAGATGGATCCTGTGTATACATGGGCTAGAAAGGGCAAAGGGCTGGCCTGGTCTGTAGTGCTTTGTGGGAACTGTGCATGTTTTCTTTTTCCTAAAGGGTACTGAGGTTAGAAAGGAATGCTCAATCCCCGGTTCTGCCAAAAAAAAAAAAAAGAAAGAAAGAATGCTGGAGTATCTGTTCATTGAAGGCAGGCCTGCATGTCTTCATTCTCCTGAATGTCAAGCTGAGTGTCTGGTCCCACTGTCACTGAATGTAGAGAAGACTTAACTTTGTTTAGTGGGATTTAGGCTAGTGGGTCCCCCCCGACCCCCGCCCTGAACCGGGCATTGAACTCAGACCCTTGCGCTTGCCACGGAAGTGTTTAGTCTACTGAGCCATCTCCCCGGCCCCATAGCAGGGTTTTTTGAGAGAGATTTTTGTTACGTAGTTCAGGCTGGCCTTGAATTCACTATCTAGTCCAGGCTGGCCTTGAACTTGTGACAGTCTTCATGCCTCAGCCTCCCCAGTCTTGGGCTTATAGGCAGATGCCATAACACCTGGTCCCCAGGGGCTCTTTTAGGTGTCACTTACCTTGAGTAATTGTGTGCATACATTTAGCTGGAAGACAGTGTTTCTCATTGATTTGGAGTTAGTCTCTTTTGGTGCCCTTTGCTTCTGACTTCATTGCATGGAACTCTTTTTTGTCAGATCTCTGTAAGCATTTCTTAGGCCTCATAGTGCAGGTGTGATGGTGATCACCCGGTGACTTGGCATTTTGCAACTCACTTTATGCAGTGATGGCTTCGACCCTGATGTGCCTGTGTGTTCTTCCATAGGAGGCAGCAGTATGTTGGGAAGCTCAAGTTTGCATCCTTGGAATTTTCCCCCGGATCCAAGAAGTTGGTTGTGGCCACAGAGAAGAACGTGATTGCAGCATTAAATTCTCGTACTGGGGAGATCTGTAAGTGGGCTGCAGACTGCCTGGCTTCTGCCTGGGAAACTTGATCATGATGACCCTGAGTGGCCTGTAGGTTGTCACACCTGCCTGCCTGGTTCCCAGGTTAGGGGCATGTTGGCCAAAAGATTTCTTTTCTCTTTCTTTCATTCTTTCTTTTTTAAATGTATTTAGTGCAGGGTCTACATAGTCTTACTACACAGATAGCACTCACAGTGATCCTCCTGTTTTCAGCCTCCCAAGCGCTGGATTACAGGTGTGCACCACCGCACCCAGTCTTAATCACCATCTCATTGTGCCCCTGGGGGGCAGGGCCGGCCAAAAGAGTCTTCAGTGGATTCTGATTTTTTTTTTCTCTAGTCTTGTCATCTTTGCATATTTAATATTCCTATAGCTGGTCTTTGTAGTTTATTCTCTTAGTCCTGAGCATCTTGAAACACTGCAAGATACTGCTGAGCCATGTGTGGTAGCACATGCGTGTAATCCTAGTGCTCCGGAAGCTGAGGTGGGAGGATCACTGTGAGTTTGAGGCCAGCCTCAGCTACATAGTGAGTTCAAGACCAGCCTGAACTACATAGTGAGACCCTGTCTCCAAAACAATAAAACGGTAGTGCTGCAAAACACCTTACTCTATTCTACAGTAAAGGGTCAGGTGCCTTCCTTCCTCTTAGATTGTTGCATTGTTGGCTGGATTGTTGATTGGGTTGCGCTTAGGTATTAAACTTGCAGAAATGTGATTTGTAATCTCTATTTTTCTTACGAATCAGATGGGTTTTGTAATCTTATAATTGTTTAATTGAGTGGTAATGGAGTCTAGAGGTACAGAGGCCTCAGATGGGGCCCTAGTGGCCCCTTTCAGCCCTTCCTCCCCTCATTACTCAGGGGACTAGATAACGGCCTGTTAGCTGTACTCCTCTGCTCTATTATTATTATTATTATTATTTTTTTTTGCAGAACCAGGGATTGAACTCAGACCTTTGCGCTTGTCAGGGAAGCGCTTATTCCACTGAGCCATCTCCCCAGGCTCCTCTACTCTAAATATAGTTGGATACCGCTGTCCAAATAGAGATCTCTTCAGGCCTCTCTGGGCCTCTTGGTCATGGAGATGTCCGCAGTTATGCTTGCTTCCTTGTCTTTCAGTGTGGCGCCATGTTGACAAAGGCACGGCGGAAGGGACCGTGGATGCCATGCTGCTGCACGGACAGGGTAAGCAGAGGCCTGCTCAGTCTCCGTTGTGGGGTCACCACCCTGTCATTCCTTGGTTCTCTTCTTTGTACAAGGTCTGATGGGAAGGGAAATGTTTCTCCTGGCAGTGAAGGACAGGTGCCCTTTAAAGTCTGTGTGCTTCTTTAAGTCAGAGGTGAGGTGACTGCTGGTGGACTCTGATGTGACAGAGCAAGTTTGGGAGATGACTTCACCCTGGTCTTTTCTCTTAACAGATGCAATCACTGTTTCCAGTGGAGGCCGCATCATGCGCTCCTGGGAGACTAACATCGGGGGCCTGAACTGGGAGATAACCCTGGACAGCGGCAGGTAGGGGGGCTGCTGTGTTCCACCCTGGCTGACCGAAAGGCTCAGCTGGGCAAGCATTTGCTTGGAAGCGATCCCAGGCCTTGTGAGGAGGCAGAGAACATCCCATGCCCATTCATGATGTGCTTGAGGGGATGGAGAGCACGTCTTTACTCAGCCAGCCTTTACCAAACATACCTAGTGGGCTCCGAGCTAGGCACAGAATTTATTCTTTCTCTTTGTATGCATGCATGCATGTATGTATGTATGTATGTATGTGTTGAGGTAGAATCTTGCAGGTATAGTTTAAGCTGGCCTCAAACTCAAGATGATACTCCTACCTCAGCCTCCCAAGTGCTAGGATTATGGCATGGGCCAACACACCCAGCTGTTCTTTCTTTTTTCCAATTCTTTTCATAATTTTAATTTTTTTCCATTTTTTATGTGCTTTATTTATATTTGGGTTTCTCATACAAGAGAAACCATGTGATATTGAAGCACGAATATCTCTTTCACCTAATGTTATGGTCTCAAGGTGCATTCGCTTCTCCTACAAGTGACTCATTTTTCTTTTTTGTGCTTTTTTTTTTTTTTTTTTTGCGGAACCAGGGATTGAACTCAGGTCTTTGCGCTTGCCAGGGAAGCACTCATTTTTCTTTTTTGGCAGAGCAGTATTGTGTATAAGTACTACATTTATTTACTTGTCTGTTGATGGACTTCCAAGGTTAAGCTCTCATGAATTGTGCTGTATACATGGTGTACCCGTGTTGCGATAGTGTGTCTTCAACTCTGTAGGAAACTACCTAGAATAGATGGGTCACATGGCCTATCCTTTGCTTTCTTCCCTCTCCCCCTCCACTGTGTTTTTTGAGTACGTACTTCAGGCTTGCCTTGAATTCATTACGTAGCACAGTCTGGGCTTGAACGCTCAGCGATCCTCCTGCCTGAGGCTCTCAAGTGCTGGAATTACTGATTTCCCTGGCTTACTTTACTACCAACAGTGTGGAAGGGTTCCTTTTTCCCGCAGCCTCGCCGACATTTGTTGTTCACTTGTGTGATTGGTTGATGATGGTTCTTTCTAGAGTAGGATGGATTCCCAGTGGTGTTTATGCACTTCTCTGGTGGCCAGAGATTTTAACATTCTTTTTGTGTATTTATTGGCCATTTGTACTTCTTTTGAGAAGTCTATTCATTTCATTTATTATTTATTTTTCAGGCTGGCCTTGAACATACTTTGTAGCTGAGGCTGGCCTCAAACTCAACGATCCTCCAGCCTCAGCCTTCTGAGTGCTAGGATTATAGGTGTGAGCTACCACACCTGGCTCTGAGAAGTGTCTGTTCATTTTAGTTGCACATTTTTGGGTGAATTTTTATTTTGGGAGTGTCTTAATTTTTTTTTTTTTTTTTAGGTTTTTTTTTTTTTTTTTTTTGGTGGCTTGCTCAGCCTGCCCTGGGGGGATCGGACCATGGTCCCTGCTCTTGCCTAAGCTTGCCTAGGCAGGCAATTTTAGTCCACTGAGCTATCTTGCCGGCCCCTTGAGTTCTTAATATATTCTAGATATTAGTCTTGTGTCCGAGGAATAGCTGATAAAGTGTTTTTTTCCATTCTGTAAGTTGTTTCTACTTCGTTGATTGTTTCCTTTGGTATGAAAAAGTTTAATTTGATATAATTTCACATTATTTCTTGTGCAGTAGGGGTTTTCTTCAGAAAGTCCTTGGCTATAGCAGTATCTTTAATAGATTTGTCTGTTATTCTTCAGGAAGATTCTGTTTTAATATTTTAGATCATCAATCCATTTTGATTTTAGTTTGATGGATGGTGAGAGATGTGGGTCTAGATTCAATCTTCTGCATGTGGATAACTAGTTTTTTTTTAGCCCCATTATTAAAAACCTGGCATGCATAAGGTTGGGTGAATTATATACAGATCGTAAATTATACTCCTTGTC
>NW_004524668.1:6400858-6428140 GCF_000260255.1 Octodon degus
TTGGGTGGGAACAGGGATTGAACTCAGGCCCTTGTACTTGCCAGGGAAGCGCTTATTCAACTGAGCCATCTCCCCAGCTCCCCAGTAATTGTTTTTGGCCTCTGTCAAGAATAAGATAGCAGAATATGCCTGGGCTGCTTTCTGCATCCTCTGTTCTATTGCAGTGACCCATATGTCCTGTTTTTGTACCATGCTGTTTTTATCACTGTAGCTTTGCAATATAACTTGAAATCTGGGATTATGCTGCTTCCTGCTTTGTTCTTGTTTCTCAGGATTGTTTTTGCTACTCTGAGTCTTCTGGTTCCATATAAATTTTGATTGTTTACCCTATCTCTGAGGGCAGTATCTGTATTTATTTTTATACTTGAATGTTTTTCTCATCTTAGTATGATATATGATCTTTGCCATGTTCTTTTTTTTTTTTGAGACAGTGTTTTACTATATAGTTTAGCCTGGTTTTGAACTCTTGGTGATCCTCACCAGGCTCTTGAGTGCTGGGATTATAGGCATGCACCACCACCAAGCTGTAGGTAAAAGAACATAATATAAAACTCCATGTTTTAATGTTGGAACATGAGTGCCTGTTCCCTCTTTGCTAGTTACAGAGGTATTGGTATTAACTTACATGTCTAATGATAATAATTTACTCAGTAAGCACTTGGTTCCCAGCCTATAGGGCGTGGGAACCTACATATGAATGTGAGCTAGGTTCTGTCACCAAATTCACAGCAAGGAGGGGAGGGTGGCATACAGCCCAGTGGTGATGGCTTGCTGACAGCTGTAGGTTAGACAGGTGTGGGGTCGAGAGTGGACCTGGTTGGTAAGTTTTAGTGCAAAGAAGAAATGGCTCTTAGGAGATTGGAGGATTCAGGTCAGCAGAGTGGCTGAGTGGTTGCGGTGCAGACTCTGAAGTCCGCTGAGTTTGACGTCCAGGTGTTTCTTGCCTCCAAAGCCTATTTTCTTACCCCCCAGCCAGCATGGCAGTGGTGAGACTGTGTGCTCCAGCCCAAGGCCCTCACCCCCGTGCTTGTGCTCAGTTTCCAGGCTCTTGGACTGGTTGGCCTGCAGGAGTCGGTGAAGTATGTCGCAGTCCTGAAGAGGACGACTCTCGCCCTCCATCACCTCTCCAGTGGGCACCTGAAGTGGGTGGAGCATCTCCCAGAGAGGTAAGGCCGGCCCCTCCCAGGTGATGGCTGCCTCATTCTGTTTCCTGAGAGCCCCTCATTCCCCTGGGGGTCCTGCAGCATTTGCTTCGCCAGGTCGCCTTCATGTTGGCGTTGTGCTGTATGTTGTACTTGGTGGATTTGGACTCCACAGGCTGTGGCTACCCTGGAAGTGTCCTTTGCAGGCAGAAAAAATTCTTTTTTTTTTTTTTAAACTGATTTCTTTTTATTTTATTTATTTATTTATTTATTTATTTATTTGAGAGAGAGAGAGAGAGAGAGAGAGAGAGAGAGAGTGGGAGAGAGAGAGAGAGAGAGAGAGAGAGAGAGAGAGAGAGAGAGAGACCAGCTCAGCCCACCAGGGGGCAGGGCTGGCTGGCATGTGGTGCTGGGGGATTGAACCGCGGTCCCTGATGCTTTTGCTAAGCTTGTTCTAAGTAGGTGCTTTAGACCACTGAGCCATCTCTCCAGCCCCAGAAAAAATTCTTAAACTAGAGCACTAGAGCTGGCCAAGGAAGGGAGCCACTCACACATTCCTGGGCATGGTATCTTTGGGCTTCTCCACATCTAGATCTCATTAGGTTGAGCCTTTTGTTCATATTAAGAAGTAAAACAATGAGAAAGGGAGGAGGGCCTGAGTGCGGCTTGAGAGGGATTTCAACGGATCTGTCCTGGTGGTGGAATGTACTGAAGTTGGAAGGAATAGGAGAGAGGAGGGAAAGGAAAGGGCCTGCTTGGATCACCTGTGGCCATTTTCAAAGTTTAGGGCTGGGATGGAAAGTCAAATTCCTATGGGGCCACCCTGGGAATTGCAGTGTGCTTGACCTACCTCCAGGGGGCAGCCTTACTTAGCCAGTGGGTGAGCAGGTAAGGCCTGGAGTTACCCCATTTCTGATTTTCTAAATGCTGACAGGTATTCAAATTAAAAACAAAAGCATGTACTAATATTGTTTAGACAAGATATTATGTCTACATCTATGCAATGTATTATTGTAGCTGTCCTAACCTGTTTTGAAACTGATGTATTGTTTTTTCTCTCATTAAAATGAACAAAGAATAAAATAGGAACATAGAAAAGTAAGAATAAAAAAAAAAAACTATTATAGCTGGAAAAAAAAAAAGCAGTGCTGAAGGTGTGGCTCAGTGGGCCTCTATCAGTGATGTCTAGTATGAGTAAGACCCTGGATTTGATCCTCAACACTACCAAAAACCCAAAACCAAAGCAATAAAAATGAACGGCTGGGCAGTGTGAGTCACTCCCGTAATCCCAGCTATAGGCAGGCTGAGACTGGAGGAGCACATGTTCAAGAGCAACTTAGATCTTGACTCAAAATAAAGATGAAAAGGGGCTGGGGATACAGGTCAGTGGTAAATCATCTTTGGCTTTAACAGCAACAAAAGCAAAACCCAAAACCATGTGAATTAAGCAAATTGGAGATTGCTAGTTTGTAACATCTGGCGAAGGCCTGACAGCTCGACTTTGGAACATCCCTGAGGTTGTTCCTTCCCACGGCTAATGCTGTGGCCTCTGCTCTTTCTTCCCTCTTAGCGACAACATCCACTATCAGATGGTGTATTCCTATGGCTCTGGGGTGGTGTGGGCCCTCGGCGTGGTTCCCTTCAGCCATGTGAACACGGTCAAGTTTAACGTGGAGGATGGAGAGATTGTTCAGCAGGTATGGGGAGGCATCGGGTTTGAGGAGCCTGCGAAAGGGGGAGGAGGAATCATCAGCGTACTTATTGCGTTGGGGCCAGAGAACTTGGCTGGGTAGATTGGGACCATTTGTGGGTCCCGATTCTGTCCCTTGCTGCTGGCTTGTCCTCACTGGCATGTATTTAAAGTACTTATGTCTGCCTGAAGTGCTCTTTCTTGTTGTCTGAAAAGTTACATAGATCTAGTCACTGCCCTTAGATATTTCCTAAGGTAGTGCTATTATAAATTAATTATAGGGGCCAGGGAGATGGCTCAGTAGAATAAGTGCTTCCCTGACAAGCATAAGGGCCTGAGTTCAACCCCTAGTTCTGCCCCCCAAAATAAATAAATAAAATTATAAAACACTACATAATAAACATAGGGAAATATTTAGCTGAAGTATCAAATGTTTGCAGTTATCTAGTATATTTTTCTAGTGGCCAGAAAAAGAATCCTGATTTTTCTCCCCTTTGGAGGTTTTTGGGAGGCTGGTGAGGGGTGGAGCACCAACTGTGAAGAATCTCTGAGCTGAGCACCCTCGCAGCACTGTAGTCGCCGTGCTGCTGGGGGACTGAGGGTACTAGAAGTCCCTTAGGAGCTCACGTTCTGATCACTCCTTCAGGTGAGGGTTTCGACTCCATGGCTGCAGCGGCTAACTGGAGCCTGTGGTGTAGTAGAAGAGGCTGTCCTGGTGTGTCCTGACCCGAGCTCGGGCTCCCTACACACTTTGGCCCTGGAGACTGAGTGGGAACTGCGGCAGATCCCACTGCAGGTGAGGGCTGCAGCCGCTTCTCCCAGCCCAAGGGCTCAGGAGGGTCAGCGTGACTCTGGGGCTGGGGGTAGGGTTTCTCCTGGGGGTTTTGTGGCCTTCCTGAGCTGTGGCAGTCATGTAGGAAAGCTCAGGCCTCTGGCCGATCTGGTGTTGAGGGAACGCGCCTCACTTTCCTTTGGAGAAGCTGGCTAGGAGCTTCAGGAGCCTCTGCCCGGTACAGTTGTATCCCTTGGCAAAGTGTGGGGTGGGGGATGAAACGGTATGCTTGCCCTGAACCTAATCTGTCTTGCTTCTCTCAGTCTCTTGACTTAGAATTTGGAAGTGGATTCCAGCCCCGAGTGCTGCCCACACAGCCCAACCCAGTGGATCCTTCTCGGCCTCAGTTCTTCCTGCAGTTGTCCCCAACCCACTATGCCCTGCTGCACTACCACCAGGGGACTCTGAGTCTGCTCAGAAACTTCCCCCAGGTAACAGCAGGTGGTGTGGTTGGTAGGTTGCAGGAGGGTCTGGCCAAGACACGGGTGCCAGGAGGCAGTGTTTTTAAAGCTGGAGACATTTGATGGTAGGCCTGAGGTTGATGGCACCATCCCGAGTGGCTTGAGAGGAGTGGGCTTACAGCAGGGATGCCATACCCTTTTCCCTGGGTGTTATAGAAATCTTTAGAGTAAAACTCCTGCTTTACTTGGAGTTCATAGGAAGGTAGGGATATGAGCCCCTCTTTGTAAAGAGTGCAGCATGGGGTTCAGGGTGGTCTGTGCTGTGTTGGAGTGGAGAGTTCTGTTAGATGCAGCAAGTTCCTCCCTCTGTGCTGAGATGCCCTGGTCATCATTTCTAAAGTTGGGAGCACTTTGGACTCCCAAGGCCAGAGGCTCCCTGGAGAGGTGACCATCCAGAAGGCCACTGCCTAACGCAGCCCCGTTGGGGAGTTGACACCCTTTTTCCTCCCAGACGGCTCTTGTGAGCTTTGCCACCACCGGAGAGAAGACAGTGGCTGCAGTCATGACCTGTCGGAACGAAGTGGTGAGTACTGAGAGTGACAGGCAGCATGTGGGGTTTCTCCTGGAGCCTCAGAGCAAGAAGACTGGTCACAGCTGCCAGGTGAGGCAGGCTGTTGAGAGCTGAGTCCTCTCCTTACCTCTAGAGCTGTGTGCACATCCTCTGTCTTCCCAGAAAGGAGACCCAGTGTGACAGCCTCATCTTTATCGAGGTTTTTAGGGGTCACTGCATTTTTGTGCATAGGCGTGAGAAATGAGGTTTGCTTTTCCCCAGTGCTGGCGAGACATAAAAGCTTCATTTTGGTTACTGGGGAGTGATCCTATGGCTGAATTTTCTCCTGTCCTTTTCTCCCTAGCAGAAAGCTAGCAATTCTGAAGATGGGTCACTAGGGAGCTTTCTGGAGACGTCCAGTGCACAGGTAGGTGTGGTACTGGGTAGCGTGCCAGCCTGGGGGGCTGGGGAGCCGGGATGTAGGAGACCCCCTGAGAAAGCTGGCGCACAGCTGAGGCTAGTGCGTCTCTTCGAGTTCTCCATCCTGGACGGCTCCTACGTACTGTAAACTAAACGATGCTTCTTTTCTTCACCCCTTTTCGTGGTGAAAGGAGGAGGAAGAGTCCTTAGAATCTGTCCCTAGCTACGTTCTTCCCCGGGTTTCAGCGTTCCCGTTTCTCTGGGGATCCTGGCTAGCAGAGCGCAGTGGTGCTCGGTGTGTGTGCACTAAGGCGGAAGCACGGGACCCTGGGCCGTGGCTTCAGCGCAGGCTGTAGTTCCTGAGCCTCCCCTCCTGCCTTGCTTGGGATCTTAGCCTTCTTTAGGTAGTCTTTGCTATACTGTATGTACTGGCTTCCTTCTAAAACAAGCATAGCTGTCGTTTCCTTTATTCACCAGGTACCTCATTTCTGTCTTAGGATTTAGCTTTCTTTGTTTAATGTATTTGATACAGGGTCCCACTACACAGCTCAGACTCGTAGTGATCCTCCTGTTTTCAGCTTCCCCAGCACTGGGATTACAGGTGTGCATGCACCACCACTCCCAGACACTTCCAACTCAGCGTGCCTGTGGGCAGGGCTGTCACAGCATGCGGTACCTGGGCTGGAACCATGGTCCCTGCATGTGCCTAAGCAGGTGCTTAGTCCACTGAGCTATCTTACTGGCCCAGCATTTAGCTTTTTTTTTGCCTTTTGGAGACAAAGTTTCAGTATTCAGTTCAGGCTGTCCTTGAACTCGTTTTGTAGTCCTTGCTGGCCTGGAACTCCTGGGGATCCTTCCACCTCAGCCTCTTGATTGTTGAGATTATAGGTGTGCACCAACATATCCAACCTGTTTTCATTGCTTTTTAATTTTCTTTTACACATATTTCTCTTTGTGGTCTTTCGCTAAGGTATTTGTGCTGAATCCTTAGATATCTTTTGGGGACTTTGTGGGGAGCAGGTCTCCTCTAGTTCAATGGTCCCCAGCTTTTTTGGGTACCTGTGACCAATTTCGTGGGAGACAGTTTTTCCATAAATGTGGGATGGTGAGGTGATTTTGGTATGATTCAAGTGCCTTATGTTTAATGTGCACTTCATTTCTATTTATTTAATTTGTACAAGCGTGGTGCACCCTGACCCCTCGCATGTGCCATTCGAGGCAGTAGGGTTCCCACTCCTGTGAGAGTCTGTTGTTGCCAGTGATCTGACCCGAGGCAGAGCTCAGACAGTGACATGAGTGGTGGGAGAGTGCTGTGGTCCAACTCTCAGTATGGATGAAGGTTTCCTCGCCTGTCACTCAGCTCCTGCTGTGGCCTGGTTCCTAACAGGCTGTGGGCCAGTACCAGCCAGAGTTGGGAACCCTGCTGTAGCTGACTGTGCTCTTTGTTCCCCTAGGACTCACTGGCTTGCTTCAACCAGACCTACACCATTAACCTCTACTTAGCAGAAACGGGCCGGCGGCTGCTGGACACCACGATTACGTTCAGCCTGGAGCAGAATGATACTCGGCCTGAGCGGGTGAGTCAGAGCCTTTACCTCTAAACTCCATCCTGTGGGCGTCTTAGCTCGGGTTTTCTGTCCTCAGGGCCAGGTCACAGTTGTGGATTCTGGCGAAGAGCCTTCTGACCATGGCTCTGGTTCTTCCTGAGCCATTGACTGGTCATAAATAATAGGAAATGCTGCTGTGGCCTGTAACCATGTGCCGCTGGGCACCAGGTGCTGTCCTCGCTTTGTGCTGTGCTCTAATCGGTGGAACCTTCTCCACAGTCTTGTGACATGGTCGTTACTGGCTTAGTTTTACAAATCTTACTGTGGCTCAGTGGCATTTGATGCCTCGTTTGTAGTCACGGCTAGTAGGACATGCTGCTGGGGTTCAAGGCCCTGCTGCCTTAGCGCCATACCTGCGCTCGTCATCCTAGCTAGAGTCATGTAGGGTTATGGAATTGTTTCTCAGCCTCTGGGCTCTGGCTTTGTTATCCCTAAAGTGGAAAGTCGAATTGTGGCCCCCTGCTTGTGTTGTGGTGTGGGACTGGGGCTTGGACGGATCCAATAATACTGTCAGGTGTTCCCTCATGGACAGGTCTGAGAGGGCTTAGGACTTTCTATGTTGGCTCCAAATAATATTCCTGATTGTGTTTTCATCTATGTAATTGGTGTATGTTTAAATAATGGCATGATGTTAATGTCTAACAGCTTCAAACACTGTGAATCTTGGGGTCTGGGGCTCTGGACAGCCTCTGGATTCTCTTTTTTTTTTTGCGGTACTGGGGATTGAATTCAGGGCTCTGCGCTTGCCAGGCAAGCGCTTATTCTACTGAGCCATCTCCCCAGCCCCTACCTCTGGATTCTCACTGGCTATTTGGCTTGTAGCTGTACATCCAGGTGTTCTTGAAGAAGGATGACTCAGTGGGCTACCGGGCCTTGGTGCAGACGCAAGACCATCTGCTGCTTTTCCTGCAGCAGCTGGGTGAGTGTTTGTCATGCAGGGCTTCTGCGTTTCATCCTGCCTCACATCCCAGCCAGGCTGATTCTAGAGCGGTGAGCAGCCTTCTAGAAAGCCCCAGTGATCCATGCATGTTTCTTTTGAGCTCAGTGGCACCTGATTTTCACTAAATTCTTGGCATTTTTTTCCTTCTAAAATTCTTTTATTAATACATATTTATAGTACACAATAATTATATTGTGAGGAGTTGGTACATGTACATATCGTTTTATTCCTGTTTTATCCCTTCCTCCTTCCCCCGAAGTTCTTAGCATTTTAAAGTGGGATCTGAAATTTTCTCACCTCCCTTATTGACTCTAGCCTCTTGCTCCATTATTTGTTTGAGAAAGGTTTTAACTGTGTGGTTCAGGCTAGTCTCAGGTTCACTATGTAGCTCAGGTTGGTACTGTACTCACAGTTGGACTCCTGCCTCAGCCTCCCAAGAGCTGGAATTACAGGTGTACACCACCAAGCCTGGCTTGTTCTGTTTTATATGAGAGCTGATCCCTGAGCCACCTAGCGGAGTCCCTTTAGAAGGTAGCAGAAGCAGGCCGAGCTTTTGTCTGCTGGCTTCCTGCAGCAGGGAAGGTGGTGCTGTGGAGCCGTGAGGAGTCCCTGGCAGAGGTGGTGTGCCTGGAGATGGTGGACCTCCCCCTGACTGGGGCACAGGCTGAGCTGGAAGGAGAATTTGGCAAGAAGGCAGGTACGAACCACGGGGCTGGCCTGCAAAGCTGCTGGAGGGGGGCTACTCTGGGGTCGGGGCTGCTAGTTTATAGACATAAGAGATGCTGCCCTACGGTGTCCCTGCCTTCCTGGGCTCAACCAGTTTGCCTGGCTGTTCTAAATAAGTGGGTGAGTTTCTAGTGCATTTATGTCCCTGTGGTCTCTAATCAGTCTTTCCAGCAAAGGAACGAACTATAAATCTCTCTAGGAAAAGATGTTGCAGGAAAACAGAATCCTCCAAACTTATTATAGTAATGGCTCTTACTACCTGAGTGTCTAGAAGTTGTCGGGCTGTGTCAGGCACTGTCTCCTCATTGTTCCCAAAGCAGCCGCCACATGTCCCTAGAGAAGCAGGACTGTGTCTTCCTTTAATTGTGGAGCTAGCCCAGTATACTCCAAAGCCAGCGTCAGCCCCCTTCCCCAGTCAACTGCATTTACTGCACCCCGAGCCAGTCCTGTCTCCCCTTCTGCCCTCCAGCCATTGCTCTAGCGCCCCAGCAGACAGTTGAGGGCCTGCCTGGGCCAGGAACCTTGCTAGCAGTGCACTTTTTTTTTTTGATACTGAGAATTGGCATGTTTTCTTAAGCCAAGGATTAATTTGACTTTACTGTTTGTTTCTGCTGCCTGGATCCAGCAATTCAAGGTAAAGCCTGCTTCTTGCTCCTTGTTGCTTGTTGGCTGCCCACACGGCTAGCTAGCATTTGGTGGTTTTTCTGACTTGAGGTACAGACCCCACGTGTGTGTGGATTGCTCTGCTTATGACTTGTGCTCTTTGCCGGTCACTTCTCTTCCTTGAGCTGAGGTTGATGGAAAATAGATAAGCAAAGATAGTACTTTTCAGTTGGTACTTAGCCTGTACCAGGCGCTGTCCTGAACCCTATAAGTATATCGTGTGATCTGCTCTCCTAACAGCCCTCTGGGTTCCATGCCCTTCACAGATGAGGAAAGAGGTGTCAAGGTTAACTCCACTTCCCAAGGTCACACAGTAGTAAGGAGTGCAGCTGTTTACCATGTTGCCTTGTGCCTGTCACCAAGTCTCTGGTCAGGAGAAAGAGATTTGGAGGGTGATAGCCTAGTTGATGGAGTCATGGGTGGAGGGAACAATGGCCCTGTGAATGGGTTACAAGCAGGTGTGTTGGGTCCAGGTTATAATTGACCAAATAGGCATGGACCAGTGGGAAATAGAGGCACCCCTTTGTGTTGCATCTGTCCCTGCACTGCCGCCACCCCCCACCCTGCCCCGCTCCCTTCTGGCTTTGTCCTGGCACCCAGACGCCTTCCCTTGCCATTGTGGATGTGTGGCTGTGGTGACATTCACAGCATGGCTATCGTGCACGGCCAGTCCTTGACATTTTAGTCTTTTATTCCTAAAGATTGCAGTCAGGTGAAGTCAGGGTTTTGGAAGCTTGTGTAGAGCCACACCTCAGTTTGAGACTGCTGACATCAGACTGACTGCCTCTCAGGGCTTGGCACCTGGAGTGTAAGTGGCCAAAACACTCTAGAGGAGAGGGACATGTCTCTCCTTGGGAAAAGCATGCACCTCCTACTTACTGGACACCCAGTCTGACAGCGCGCATTACCATTTCCCTGACACCAGATGGCCTGCTGGGGATGTTCCTAAAACGCCTCTCGTCTCAGCTCATCCTCCTGCAAGCATGGACTTCCCACCTCTGGAAGATGTTCTATGATGCTCGGAAGCCCCGCAGCCAGATTAAGAATGAGATCAACATCGACACCTTGGCTAGGGATGAATTCAACCTGCAGAAGATGATGGTGATGGTAACAGCCTCAGGGAAGGTAAGATGAGAAGCCCCAGGTGCCCAAACTTACGATGTTCAGGGGGTGGTAGTAGTCATTCCATTTTGCAAAGAATCAGTTGTTTGGCTTTTCTTTCTAGGTGTGAGCCAGGTATTTGTTTATCTTGTAGCTTTTTGGCATTGAAAGCAGCTCTGGCACAATTCTGTGGAAACAGTACCTACCCAGTGTCAAGCCAGACTCCTCCTTTAAGCTGATGGTCCAAAGAACGACTGCTCACTTCCCCCACCCCCCACAGTGCACGCTCCTGATAAAGGACAAGGTGAGCCTGTCAGTCTGACTGGAGTGGCTTTTCTGGTGTTTAGCAATTCAGATTTCTCCCAGACCTTTGACTGTGTGAGTCCCTGAGGAACATGCAAGGGTTAGGACTCGAGTTTCTTCCAGTTTCTTGTCTGGGTGGAGGAATGGAGGAACTATCCAGGGCTGATGTGAAGTTGATCAAAAGCAGGTTTCATTTCTGCCTGTTTTCTTTCTAGTCGTAGGATGTAGTTGAGTAACTTTTTTCGCCTTTCTCTAGGAGGGAGGGTAGGACATTGCAAAGCTATATATTCCTACCTCCAGAATGAGGACAGAGTTTATGTCCATTCTAATATTAGAGGGGGCTGGCTGGTAGGCACTCTTCTGGAAATGCCGTCGCGGTGTTACTGAATTGCAGTTGGTCTGTTTGTTTGTGGTACTGAGGACTGAACCCAGGGCTCTGCACTGAGCCACATCCCTAGTCCATTTTATTTTTCATTTTCGGACAAGGTCTTACTAAATTGCTTAGTCTAGGCTTGAATGTGAGATCCTCCCGGCCCAGCCTCCCAAGGTGCTGGCCTGCACGTGTGCACCACCGTCCTGGCCTCTGCGCACATCACCTTTTTCTTTGCTCATCACCACATCCAGTTCGTGGTTAGGTTTGGAGCCAGAAGCAGTTTGACTTCTTTGAGCCTAAGTGACTATTTCTCTGCAGCCAAGAACTTAATTTTCCCACAAAGAGGACAAAGAGTAGGGAATTCCTTGCAGTTGAGCTAAAGTCTCAGGTTTCCCACTTTATACCCTTGTGATTTATATTCTTGCTGTGTTTGCCTGCCCTCTTTAGGAAACAGGAATGAGCTCTCTGTACGTCTTCAATCCCATTTTTGGGAAGTGGAGTCAGGTGGCTCCCCCAGTGCTCAAGCGCCCCATCTTGCAGTCCTTGCTTCTCCCGGTCATGGATCAAGACTATGCCAAGGTGTTGCTGTTGATAGACGACGAGTACAAGGTAACGCGCCTTTGGGAGGGCGGAGACATTCGCACGAGGTGAGCAGGGGGTGGCCGTCACACAGCAGCGGACCAGAGCAGCGTGTGGGCTGCAGCTGACGTGCTCGCTCACGCGCGTCCCTCAGAGACATGGCTGCTCTTGCTGCCTTCGTGATCGTTTCAGTTTTTACCTAAATTGAAGCCCTGACTAGAGTCCACAGGCTGCAATTGCTTTGAGATTTGTTGTTGTATTGCTAAGGGACTCTGATGGGAAAGCATTGGGTACCAAGACTTAGAGAGTCCTGAACTTTGCTTTAACCCTTTTCTTGGACTTTCTGGGTTTTTAAGGTCACAGCTTTCCCAGCCACTCGGAATGTCTTGCGACAGCTACATGAGCTTGCCCCGTCCATCTTCTTCTATTTGGTGGATGCAGAGCAGGGGCGGCTAAGTGGATATCGGCTTCGAAAGGTAGGTGTGGGGAGACATTGGCCAAGGAGTGACTGAACCTGAGTGGGCGAAGGGAGGGACCTCGGTGAGCAGCAGGTCCTGCGCTCCTGGCCTGCACAGGTAGAGTTCAGAGCAGAATCTGCAGGACTGTGGTCGGCAGAAGGAAGAGCAAGTCACCATCAGAGATGTCTGCTTTGGCCACTGTGTTCTCTCTGCCCTGTTGAGATTGTTGACATGTCCCATGTTCCAAACTACCCCATTCCAGCCCTGTCCCCTGGCAACTCCTATAGAATAGGCTGCAAAATACCTTTTTTTTATGTCTTGTTCCCATGTCCCTGAGTTACAAATAAATAACTGTGGAAGTCTCATTTGGTGGCTGTTTCCCTGGGGCTCTCTTATGCCCAAGAAGTGGCCTCTTTGAGTTCTCCATGATTGGATTAAATTTTATTTCTTGGGGCTGGGGAGATAGCTCAGTAGAATAAGTGCTTGCCTGGCAAGCACAATAGCCTGAGTTCAATCCTAGGTTCCGCCAATAAATAAATAAATTTCATCTCTCATAAATCTTTCTCATCCTGTCTCCACAGTGGTGCACTGTGACAGATAGACAAGGGGCATTCTGGCAGGACTCTTTGCATGGGGGATGGGGCGTTTCCTGGTTACTTAACAGATAGGAGCCATGCTTCTAGTCCTATTGTAAACTTAGCATAATCCTGACGTGAGTCAGTCATTTGTCCCTGTTAGTTGGGCGGCTGCTCTGGCACACGTGGCTGTAGGTGTTGTAGATGCAGCAGTGCAGGATGGTCCAAGTCTACGCTCACAGCCTTTTCAGCTACACTCCTTTGCTATAGCCCAGGCAAGGGGCGTTTTCTTGGCTCCCAGGAGGATGGGAAGTCGGAATGGGGGTTGAACAGAGTTGTATTTTTGCACAAAGATGTTATTGACAAACTCTTTTTTTTTTTTTTTTAAATATTTATTTATTTTTATTTATTACATGTATTTATTGTGTGTGTGTGTGTGTGGCCAGCTCAGCCCACCAGGGAGCGGGGCTGGCTGGCATGTGGTGCTGGAGGATTGAACCGCGGTCCCTGTGCTTTGCCAAGCTTGTTTCAAGTAGGTGCTTTAGACCACTGAGCCATCTCTCCAGCCCCTTGACAAACTCTTGACAGAATGTGTCTTTGAATTTTATTTTTATAAATGAGACGGCTTGCCCTGAGGCTGACACCCTTGAGCCCCGCTCTTGCAGTCAGTATATACACTGTCTTGGCAGCGCCGAGGGGCCACCCCCACCTCCCGGCTGGCAGGGCTGAGTGAGGGCTCCTGTGTGGTGGCACCCACCAGAAGTACCCTGTATTTCTGGAGTGTAGATGTACACTGTGTCGGACAGTTAGTGTCCGTTGTTTTCCTATAATGACCCTGCTAGCTTCGTAATCCCTGGTGGCCATAGTGTACAGGGACTGTAGATCTTATTAATAAATGGCAAGCTTTGCTTGGATACTTCTCCTCAGGTAAACATGACATACTGTTGAGTATTGTTTTCTTACTGGGTTTAGTGTTTTTCTTAATCAGGCTGAGGGTTCTAAAGCTCTTCATAAGCCAGATCTTCACTGCTGTTTCAAACAGCTTTGGCCTTCCAGCACAGAGGCTAAGCTGCTGCGCATTTCAGTCGCAGCTGTCTCAGGCCTGCACGTGCCCTCCGTTCACAAGTGCTTTTGCCCTAGGACCTCACCACCGAGCTGAGCTGGGAGCTGACCATCCCCCCCGAGGTCCAGCGCATCGTCAAGGTGAAGGGCAAGCGCAGCAGCGAGCACGTCCATTCCCAGGGCCGGGTGATGGGGGACCGCAGTGTGCTCTACAAGGTACGGCATAGCTGACTGGCTCAGGGCAACTAGGCTTTGAATTGTGGTGCTAGGATTTGGTGGCTGTGTGATCTTGGGTGAGTCATTTAGTCTCTTGCAACCTTGATTTACTGTCAGTGAAGTGGGCCTTTTTTGGGTAGCAGTGGGGCCTCTGCCATACTAGGGAGATGCTCTGCCCCTGAGTTGCACCCTTGGCCTGGGCATTATGCACTCCCAATGTGTAGTGGTTGGGATGGTGACAGCAAGTGCTCTTGCCGAGCCCAGTGCCTGGTGCGTGTGTGGTAACTACCTGAGAGATGTTTTTTTTTTTTAAATATATTTAGTACAAGGTCTCACTACGTAGGTTGGACTCTTAGTGATTCTCCTATTTTCAGCCTCCCAAGTGCGCGATGTTTGTTTTTAGTAGTAGCAGTAGTGGCAACGCCAGTACACCCTTCTGGGGTTAAACTTTAGGCAGTCTGTCAGAAACTCCATCTAGGTCTGGGGTTTAAGGACAGAGCATTAAAGTGTGTGTGAGGCCTCAGTTTAATCCCCAGCACCACAAAGAGAAGAAAAAATGCAAAAGATTCCATGGCTATGATCCAGCGCTCAAATTAGTGGTCAAGGGAGGAAGGAGAGATGCCGACTGGGCTGTAATGCTGCCTGTGCGAGGCTGTAGTCGTGGTTGGGATGAACATTTATCATGTCCTCGGGTAGCAAGGCTGCCTGAAGAGTGGCATAGTGAGTGCAGGCCTCGAGTTGGGCTGCCAGGTTCCGACCTGGCCCTGCTGGGCCTCGCTCCTCCTTACCGCTGGCTTACCTGGGCTGCCTGCATGTCCACTTTCACCATTCTGATGGTAGAACAGCACTGACTTCCATATATCGTCCTGAACATTACAGAAACTGAAGTGACTGGGATAGCGACTGCCACTTAGGTAACACTGGTCCTGCTGACTCGACTTCTTTATTGATAACATCTTCCTTGTGGTAGCCTTTAAGTTTACCTATTGAGAATGACCAAAATAGCGTACATTCTAAAGGACGTTTTTAGACTGGGGATGAGGTTCAGTGGTAAAGTGCTTGAGGCCCTGAGTCAGATCTCTAGCACCATGCACAAAAAAAAAAAAGGTTCAAAGCAATGTAAACTTTTTTAAAGTTTTAAAAAGCTCATAAGTATTTGTAGTAGAAAAAAAAAGTATGGGGCTGGTGAGATGGCTCAGTGGTCTAAAGCACCTACTTAGAACAAGCTTAGCAAAGCACAGGGACCGCGGTTCAATCCCCCAGCACCACATGCCAGCCAGCCCCGCCCCCTGGTGGGCTGAGCTGGCCACACACACACACACACACACACACACACACACAAATAAATAAAGTTAAAAAAAGAAAAAAAAAAGTACCGTATGCAAAATTTTGCCATTTACATGGTAAAATGAGTGGTAACCAGGAGCAGTGCTTTTAAAATTTATATTTATTATGCAGTTACTGTAGGCTGTTTTTTTAAATAAACTGAATTTTTTTGAGGCATGATCTCACTGTACAGCTCAGGTGAGCCTTATGCTCATTTTGTAGCCTAGGCTGGTCTCAAACTCACAACGATTCTCTTGCCTCAGCCTCCCAAGCGCTAGGATTGCAGGTGTACAGCACTCTGCCTAGCCAAACCTTTTATTTATTTATTTTTTCCAACTTTTTATTTTTTAAATTTTATTTATTATTACTTTTTAAACTATTTAATACAGGGTCTCACTATGCAGCTCAGACTTGTAGTGTTCCTCTTGACCTCCCTAGTGCTGGGAGAAAGGTGTGCACCACCACAGCCAGCTCGGTGCCTAGGGCTGGCACAGCTTGTGGTACTGGGAGGTTGAACCTGGGTCCTTGTGCTTGCCAGGCAGGCTCTTAGACTGCTCAGCTATCTCCCCAGCCCCTGGCCAAACTTTTTAAATTTTTTTTCTTTCAAAATTTTATTGATAAACAGATAGCAATGAGACAGTTTCAACTTTTTAAATTTTGATTGTAGAATTATAAGAAAAAATAGTGGTGACTGGGTGTGGTGACACATGCCTGCCTAGCACTCGGGAGGCTGAGGCTGGAGGACTTCCATATGGCCATCTTTGTCTACATAATGAGTTCAAGGAAAGTCTAAACTACAAATCAAGATGCTATCATAAAAAAACTCAAAAAACAAAACAAGCCCAAGAAAACCCCAGAAAAGTTGTGGATGTAATGCATAGAATTCCTGTCCCTCGTCCTAGTTTGCCTACACAACCACGGTACATTTATCTAAACTAGGAAACCAGCGTTAGCATGCAACCATCACCTAAACTCCAGATTTTATTTGAGTTTCACCAGATTTTTTGCTGATGCCATTATTTTAGAGTACAGTCACACAGTGCATTTAGCCGTCAGGCTTCTTTAGTGCCCTGTGGTCTAAGACAGGTTTTCAGTCTCCCCTTGTTTTTCAGGACCTTGATTTTTTAAAAATTTTTTTTATTTTTTACTTTGTTGCTGTACCGGGGATTGAACTCAGGACCCTGCACTTGCCAGGCAAGCACTTATTCTACTGAGCCATCTCCCCGGGCCCAGGACCTTCATAATTTGAAGAGTAGTAGTCAGGTGTATTGTAGAACATCTCTCAGTTGTGGTTTTTCTGATGTTTTCTCATGGTTAGGCTGTGGTTATGGAGTTTTGGAAAGAAGTAAAGAAGCGAGTCATAGCTGGGTATTACATGTTCTTTTTAGAGAGTAGAACATATCAGTGAACAACAGACGAAACTTCTGTCTTCTGAAGTTGTCATTGTTGGGAGAGGCTAATAGTCAAAACAATAAATAGGCAGATTACGAGCTTTGGCTGCATAGTGAGTTCAAGGTCAGCCTGAACTGCAAAGTAAGACCCTGTCTCTAAAAACACAAAAATGTAGATTTTTGGGGCCAGGGAGATAGCTCAGTAGAATAAGCGCTTCCCTGGCAAGCACAGGGGCCTGAGTTCAATACCTGGTTCTGCAAAAAAAAAAAAAAAAAAAGAAAATTTTTTTTTTTTTTTTTTAATGTATTTGGTACGAGGTCTCACTATGCAGCTCAGACTTGTAGCGCTCCTCCTATTTTCAGCCTCCCCAGCGCTAGATTGCAGGCATGGGCCACCATGTTTGGAATCAGAGCCTGGCTCAGGCCACCTGGGGGTGGGGCCAGCACAGCATGGGGTTCTGGGGATAGATCCTCGGTCCCAGCATTTGCCTAAGCAGGCGCTTAGTCTGCTGAGCTATCTTGCTGGCTCTAAAAATGCAGATTACATTGTCACTTAGCATGGGCCCAGTTCAGGAGAGAAACATGAAGCCGGAACAAGGGAACAGGAAGAACTGGGGAACTGGGAAGCAGGTATAGTTAAAAACTGGTAGCTAAGGAGGGTCTCACTGAGAAAGTGCCAGGTTTAGAAGACTTGGGAGAAGATGTGGGCTATGGGTACCTGGAGGAAGAGCCTTCCGAACAGGAAAGCCAGAGCCTGCCCTGGTGTTAGAGGAACAGAGAGAAAGGCCACGTGATGAGAACAGGACCTGACTAGGGAGAGGTGTCAGGGCTGCTGCGGTTGGAGGCGTGGGACTGGGTCACGCAGGGATCATTCTGGCTTCCCTTGGGAAGAGAAGAGCCTAGCCACTGGGGAGTTTTGAGCAGAGAAGTGACATAATGCCTGAGATTGAACTTTTACATGAGGTTCACTTGGCCTTGACTGGACTATACCCAAGGAAGAGAACAGGAAGACCAGTGAGGCCATTGTAGCAATTTGGGCCAGGCAATGTGGCTGGAACTAGGTTGGTAGTATGTAAGTGGTGAGGAGGGAATAGGTTCTGGACACCAAAGGTAGAGTCAGTAGTATCCCTGCCCCCACCATGCGCGTGCTTGTGGCCACACACTAGAAAGAAGCATCAAGAACAATGCAGACAGTATTTTGTCTGGTTTTTTTGTTTGTTTGTTTTTTGGAGGAACTGGAAATTGAACTCAGGCCCTTGCGCTTGCCAGGGAAGTGCTTATTCTACTGAGCCATCTCCCTGGCCCCCCATAGACAGTATTTTGTGACGAAGACATAAGGAGTCGTACTGACTTGGTGGAAAGCCTGAGGCAAGACAGGTTTAAGCAGACAATAATTCTTTCAGTCTGAGGCTTTGGAAGTATAGCTCATCTAAGGAGAAGGGACCCTTAGTAACTGGGAGTTTAGCAGTAATCTAGCTTAAAGACATAATTTTGTATGTCAACGCTAAGTAGCGATAGAATTGTGGAGTTTGCTGAGGTCCCCAGGTGAGTGTAGATAGAAATGCTCAGGGCCGGTTGGGCACAGTGACACATGCCTGTAGTCCCAGCACTCTGAGAGGCTGAAACAGGTGGATCACAAGTTTGAGTCACAAGCAAGACCTTATGTCTAAATAAAAAATAAGGACTTGACGCATGGCTTAGTGTGTAATGGTCCTGGGTTTAGTTACTTAATCCCCAGTACTGTGAAGTAATAAAAAGAGAAATGCCCAGTGTCTGAGTGCTGCTTAGTGTGCTCAGTCATAAAAAGATACAGACTAGGGAGATGTAGAGGACCCAACAGAGAGGTACGCTGATAAGTCTGAAGGGAAACCAGGAACCTCCGTCCTGGATCCACGTGCAGGTGGTGTTCCAGAAGGGCTTGCTCCTGTGTCGTGTGGTACTTGTAGGTCAGGTAAGACAAGCTCCTAATGTCCTCTGGAGTTAGGAAGGGGGAAGGCACTGCTGACTGTGGAAAATTGGGTCCAACAAGTAGAAGTGTCATTGCTGGAGCTGTGTTCTTCGGTCTAGGATGGTAGGCCCAGGGCTTGTTTCTGGTGGCCACAGGCTAGCTCTGTGACTTGATTTTTTTTTTTTTTTTTGTGGGACTCAGACTTGAACTCAGGCCTTTGCACTTGCCAGGGAAACGCTTATTCCACTGAACCTCCCTGGCCCCTCTGTGACTTAAGATGCTGCGGCACTGCTCTGAATTCCTCATGTGCAGAATGTGGATAGCAACAGCCTTTTTATAAGGTTGTTGAAAGGGAGTAAGTGCAGTGTAAGGCACCTAGTGCGGCCCCCAGGGACACAAAGCAAGTATGATGATTAGAAATGACACAGCAGGCTCTTGTGGTGAGCAGCCCTGGTTCTGTTGCTAGGCTGATGAGCTCCAGGTTGGCCTCATGCCCCAGGCTCACAGTGGAGCCAAGTATGAAGGAGCTTTGCTCTCTCTCCCCAGAGCCTGAATCCCAACTTGCTGGCCGTGGTGACAGAGAGCACAGACGTCCACCACGAGCGTACCTTTATTGGTGTCTTTCTCATCGATGGAGTCACAGGGCGCATCATCCACTCTTCAGTGCAGAAGAAAGCCAAGGGCCCTGTCCACATCGTGCACTCAGAGAACTGGGTGGTGGTAAGAAGTCTGTTGGGAACACGAAGTCACTGAGAGGTCTCCCAGTCTAGGTCCTTCCCAGAAAGCCAGCTGCTGCTTTGTGTTTGCATAGGCTCCCAGCCCCGCTGGGTGGCAGGCAGCCCAGGGTCTGGGCAGGCAGTGAGGGCCACAAATCATATTGCTCAGCTGTGGTCTTAGCTCTTCCTGTTCCTGACTGTCCACCCTTGAAGTAGTCATGTGAGCTCTGCGTTGTGTCATTAGTGACGTAGAGATAGTAATAGTAACCTCCAGTCTAGCTTAGAGCCATGACTGGCACCTAGGAAGCATTCAGAGTTAGCTGTTGTTATGACTTCTAGGAAGGTTCTTGTTCTTAATTCCTGTATCCCATAGTAAACTTTGGGTCGCTTAGACACAACTGTCTGGAACGCTAGGCAGCTTGGGAAATAAGGAAACTGGGCTGCCCTTGTGCTCTGCTTCCCCCTGACTCCGTAGCCCATTTCAAGGGTACTTTCAGATATAAACTCCCCTTTCCAGCTGAACCTGAGCTGCTTCTCTGTGTCCCTACAGTACCAGTACTGGAACACCAAGGCTCGACGCAATGAGTTCACGGCCCTGGAGCTCTATGAGGGGACTGAGCAGTACAATGCCACTGCCTTCAGCTCCCTGGACCGCCCCCAGCTTCCGCAGGTCCTTCAGCAGTCCTACATCTTCCCCTCCTCCATCAGTGCCATGGAAGCCACCATCACAGAGCGGGGCATCACCAGCCGACACCTGCTCAGTGAGTGTGGGGAGGAGGGCCCTGCGCTGGCCAGGTTCCCTCAGCAGTGACACTGAAGGGCGGGATGCACACTGCCAGCGGAGCCATTTGAGTGCTTGCAGGGAACAGTTGGTGGAGTGGGAAGTCTCCTCGTCCAGCTTTGCCTTCTCTAAAGATGACCTCTTCTCTCTCTGTTGTCATTTTGATGAGCTGCTTCCCTTTGGTGTTCTCACCTTGCTCCGAAAATCAGTCCCTGCTGCCATTCTCTTTAGAAACATGGAGACCTGTTTTATTAATGGCAACTTTATCGAACTGTTAACTCCCTTATGATTCTCTATTAGTGGATGCTTGTAATACATAATAATTGCACTTATTTTTGTGTAGCTGTTGAATCTAGATCATTGTTATCTTCCCCCAGTATTATGAATGGTTTGTGTAGAAACTGGCAGGACCTCATCCTGTGTAGTTTAAGTTCAGGACTCTGTGAGTATGTTTAACCAGCTCCTTGCCTACTTGATTTAAGAAATATGTGGGACTCTTAGTTCTGACAGATACTTAGTATCACGATCACATTGTCAAAATAGGAGGAGAACCACTCTCTTGGCAGCTTTGCGCACCACCACTGACCCTGGTGCTGTCTGCTGCTGCTCATGGCCTGGTTTGCTAGCTGAGGGGCCTTGCTTTGCCGGAGCATTAGTACTGGGGGAGGCAGGGCCCGAGGGATCCAGACTGTATCTTCCATACTCTTCTCTTTCATTGCTCCCCAGAGCTTGAGGGTTTTAGACAATTTTTATTAGATGTTTACAGTACTCAATGATTATATTTGTTGTGCGGAGTTTGTACTCATACCTAATGTACCTTAATTTCTTTTCTGTTTCTTCCCTTCCTTTCCTGTGTCTTGACTCTTATTAATCTTTTAATGTATTTGGTACAGGGTCTCACTATGCAGCTTGGACTGTTAGTGATACTCCTCTTTTTAGCCTCCCCAGTGCTGGGATTATAGGCATGTGCCACTACACCCAGACTCTGGCTGGCTCAGCACACCCAGGGGTGGGACTGGTGTGGCATGCAGTACCCAGGATTGAACACCAGTCCCTGTGCTTGCCTAAGCAGGCCCTCTTAATCTTTTTAGTGTGTGTGTGTGTGTGTGTGTGTGTGTGTGTGTGTGTGTGTGTTTCTGGGGATTGAGCCAGGGCCTTCATACTGAGCTACCTCACTAACCCTTTTTTTTTTTTTTTTGGTGGTACCAGGGATTGAACTCAGGACCTTGCTCTTGCCAGCCAAGCGCTTACTCTACTGTGTCATCTCCCCAGCCTTCTCACTAACCTTTTTAATTTTTTTTTTTTGCTTGTGATCCTCTTGCCTCAGCCTCCTGGTGCTGGAATAAAATGCATGCGTTACTGTGCCCAGCTTTGAGCGTTAACCTTCATCTGTTGATCTTTTAGGGTGGTATGAAGAAACTGGTATCTCTGAAGTGATAACCTTCATGCAAACCTTGCATATTATTTGATTACTATTTTGACTATTGAAGAGAGCCTCATTGACTTCTTGGGGGGTGTTGTTTTAAAGTCTTTAAGATCTCTATGATAATATATTTTGGTACTTGTTCCTTGTCTGGAATTGATTCAGTGTGACAATCTCTTTTCCCTGTGCAGTTGGGCTACCGTCCGGAGCAATTCTTTCTCTCCCTAAGGCCTTGCTGGATCCGCGGCGTCCTGAGATCCCAACCGAACAAAGCAGGTGAGAACCCTGTGGGCAGGGCTGGAGGCTCTGCCTCTGGGCCTCAACGATGAGCTTTGTGCCTTATTCTGGCTTCATGGAGCTTCTGGGGGAAACACAATAAGTAACAAAATATATGCTATGTTAGATACCCGTAAGCTAAGCAGGAAAGTATAATAGAGGGATGGGCTATGAGGAATGGGGAGGATTATGCATGGGGCACGTTGGGATCTGGTGGCCTGGACAGCCCCTCTGAGAAGGTGACTGGGGCCAAGACCTGCAGGAAGTGAAGGAGCTCGCAGAGTGACGGGGGTGGAGGGGACCTGCACAGGGCGAAGGGGCAAGCAGCACATGGCCTCTGCATTGTGCTTGTTGAGGACAAGGCTGTGGGGCTGAAGCCGTGCATGATGGAAATGCTGGGCACTGAGGTTACGGAAGTCTTGGGGCCAGAATATGTGGGGAGGCCAGTAACTCCTTCGTGTCGCTGTTAATGTCTGTGCTTCACCATTGCAGTGTTTGCTCATCTCTTGCGGGCCAACACCTGTGGGCAGTGGGAGGCCAGAGCAGCTCATCGTGGGCCTGTGTGGAACAGAGCAGTGTGGTTGCAGCACTGCACCAGAGGGGGTTGAAGCTGGGGAAAGGTGGGGCGGTAATGGCCTTTCTGAGGAGGAATGGATGGTTACACTTAGATGCAGGAGTTGGCCTGGCAGCCCAGAGTGGTGATTTGAAAATGGCCCTGACTTGGGGCCAGGGAGATGGCTCAGTGGAATAAGCGCTTCCCTGGCAAGCACAAGGGCCTGAGTTCAATCCCTGGTTCCGCCAAAAAAAAAAAAAAGAGTTACCATTAAATGTGTATTAATTTATTTGGGGCTGGGGAGATGGCTCAGTGGAATAAGCACTTCCCTGGGAAGTGCAAGGGCCTGAGGTCAATCCCCAGTTCCGCAAAAAAAAAAGAAAATAGCTCTGACTTTCCTCCTGTGGTGTGAAATGCCAGTCAACTGGGTCATGTTATTTCTTTTCAAATTCAGAACAAGGTAGGAATTCAGACCTTACCTTCACTACCCAGACAGCCTTCTTTCCTGTAGTCCTTCCTATCTTTTAGCTGCTAAATTTTTAACCACTGAATGCAAGCAGACCTTGAAGGTGATTTGAGGTTAGATGTATATAAAAGGAGATCCTTTCACAGCCGCTCAGAGTGCTTCTCCCTGCTGATGTTTTGCAGAGAGGAGAACCTCATCCCCTATTCTCCAGATGTACAGATCCACGCAGAGCGATTCATCAACTATAACCAGACTGTCTCTCGAATGCGGGGTATCTACACAGCTCCCTCGGGCCTGGAGTCGACATGCTTGGTGAGTGGCGCCCTCAAGACCCTGTAGGTGGCTGCTCTTCATTTCCTTCTTGGAGAACGTTGCAGGATCCCCTTTTCTTCTTCACCTGCACCTGAGGTTTTGGTGGCCCACTGGCTGGCTGGCTTCCTGATTCTCATTCCATTTGCCTGCCAGGTTGTAGCCTACGGTTTGGATATTTACCAGACCCGAGTCTACCCATCCAAACAGTTTGATGTCCTGAAGGATGACTACGACTACGTGTTGATCAGCGGTGTCCTCTTTGGCCTGGTCTTTGCCACCATGATCACTAAGAGGCTGGCGCAGGTAAAGCTCCTGAACCGAGCCTGGAGGTAGACTGAAGACTCCGCGCTGAGTGGAGAGTCATGGTGGCGGCAGCTGAGGCGCTACAGCTGCGCCTGGGGGACTGGTGGAATGTGTGTGTTGGGTTCTGCTCTCGTGGAGATTAATGTAGAACTGCTTTTGAGACTTTGGGTCCACGATCCTGTGGATAGAGACTGGACCCATCCAACTCAGCTGGTGATCTCCCGGCGTCTGATCGATGTTCCCCCAAAGCCTAGGGCCACTGCCATTTCCTTCCTTTGTCCACTCATGAATGTTGTGTTTTAAAACACGACCTTTAACTGAGCCAAGTGCAGTGACCCCTATTTGCAATCCCATTACTCTGCTAGGTTGAGGCAGGATGGTCGTAAATTTAAGCTCAGCCTGAGCAAGTTAGTGACATAGAGACACCCTATCTCAGCATACAGGGTGGTACTGTGGAGGTGTACCTTACTGAGAAGGCCATGGGTTCAACCCCAGGACCACAAAACAAAATAAAACAAAGCAAAATTCTTTTCTTTTTCTTTTTAATTTTTGTTAAAAAATACTACATGCTACATGCTTATAGTATGTAATGATTGTATTTATCATGGCTGATTTTTCTTTTTTCTACTGCTGAGGATCTAACCCAAACCTTCATGTAAGCAGGCAAATGCTCTAACATTGAGCTATATCCCTAAGCCTTCCTGTTTCTCTTTTGCAAGGCATGTTTAAATTCATTTTAGTTTGCTACTTTTTTTTTGAACCGGGAGTCAAACTCAGGACCTTGTGCTTGTGAAGCAGGCAGGCGCCATGCTGCTGAGCTATATCCCTAGCCCTGGTTTGCCTTTTGTGTTTCCCGTTCTGCTCTAGAAATCCTGACTTTTCCCTGCCTCTTGGTTCTAAGTTGGTAGGGTGCGCCTGTTGCTCACTGTGTCCTGTAGGTGCATTTGCTGCTTGACCTTGGTGGGTGGGGAGATGCAGGGTCTATCCTAGAGCACTGATGCACTCTTGAGGCTTCTCTCCAAAGTAGCTTAGACTGAGGATTCCATACATGATGTCAAAACTAACTTTAAGCCTCTATTGCAGTGATGGTGAACCTTTTAGAGCTTTCACTGATGAGAAAGCCGGCTGCAGCATGTGCGCCATAGTTCCAGTACCACAGCATTGCTCTAGTGTCATGCTTTTTCTTTCCTTTTTTTTTTTTTTTTGTGAGACAGGGTCTTGATATGTAGTTTGTGCTGGCCTTGCATTCACTGTGGAGCCCAGGCTGGCCTTGAACTCACCATGATGCTCTTGCCTCAGCTTTCTGAGTACTGGGATTATAGGCGCGCCCCTCTACACCCGTAAGGTTGAGCACCTGTTCTTTTGGGTTTATCAAAGCCAAGTTTGTATAGCATCTTGGTTTGCTTGTCATCATCTATGTGATTCTCCTGAGATGTGTCAGAACAAAGGATTTTTTAGAGCTACTGAGTTGTCTGAACCTGAAGAGATTTCATGTTCTCATTTGGCCCACAGGCTGGCCTAGTTATCTTAAACCCCAGAGAAAGATGCTCTTGTTTAAGGACCGTATTTATTTTTAATTTCCTGTGTGTATGTGTTGGGGAATCAACCCAGAGCCTCATATACTGTAGCACTGGGCTATCCCCCCAGCTAGTTTTAGATGTAAATATATCATTTCTCTTAAAATGAGCAGGTTTAAGGTGTACTTACCTTTTTTGAGTGTGGTGCTAGGGATCAAACCCAGGACCTCAGACACATACTAGGCAAACACTGTACCAGTGAGCTCCAACTGTAGCCCTGGACCCAACCTTTGAAGCTTTAAACAAGAGAAAAATGGCCAGGAGAGGAAACTGGACTCTTGTGAATATTGCATGGCTGATTGGCTGGGATGCTGTGTCTGCTACAAATTAAAGGAACCCTAAAATGTTTGCTTTTTCATGGATTGGGGGATTCATAGGACTTTGCTGTGAATCTTGCCTTGTGGTGAGATGTACCATGTGACAGAATAAAGCCAAACGATGAATGAATCTGGTGTTATCCTTTTTGTGTCTTAGGAAGATCACTTAAAGTCTACTTCTATAGCAGAGGATAGTCTTTTTTTTTTTTTTAATGTATTTAGTACAGGGTCTACAGAGTCTTACTACACATATCGGACTCATAGTGATCCTTTGTTTCTCGGCCTCCCAAGCGCTGGGATTACAAGTGTGCACCACCATGCCTAGTCTCAATCGCCATCTCAGTGCACCCTGGGGGTGGGACTGGCAGGGCACAACAGGTATTGAACCCTCAGCTCCTGCATCTGCCTAAACAGGCACCTTAATCCGCTGATCTATCGGACTGGCCCTTCTTTTGTAGTAGAGGGTATAGAAAGTCCTTTCTGGTCCTAGTTTCAGTTCAGGCAGTTTGTATTTATAATCCCATGGATAAATTATTGGAATCCTATAAAGTTAATTCCAGTCTACCACTTCCAGAGTAACCCACAATGAGAATAAAGACACTAGACATATTTATAGTTATGGGGAGCCAAGGGGTCCTAAGTCTAGCCATGGGATGGCTATCCAGAACAAAGGCCTTGACCCAGGGCTGAACCCAGGTTTTATTCAGTCAAGAAGAAGGAGTGGCTTGAGGATGAATGACTGAGAATGGGAGGAAGTAGGTGAGTACTGTGAGCTGGGCTAGGCAGGAGGCTTGTGTTTACCTGTTCAACTTGCAGAGAGAAGGATATGCAGAGAGTAAACTGCATTGCACAGTTGAGATAGTATCTAATGTTTTGGGGTCTGGTGCTTCAGCTCTGATGTGTGATCGTTCCTTTCTTTTTTTTGGTGGGGATTGAACTCAGGACCCTGTGCTTGCCAGGCAGGTGCTTATTCTACTGAGCTATCTCCCCGGCCCTGATGTGTGATCTTTCAAGCCCCAGGAAGTCATAGCCTCTGTCTCGAAGCTCAATCCCAGCCGACAGCATGGAGCACGGGCTCCTTGTCCTGTCTTGACCTGGCTCGTATTAAAGAGCAGCAGGGAAAGACTACCACCAGCATCTTGGCTAGACCAGTATGCGTTGCTTAAAGTCAGTTGAAGGGATATGGGGAAAATCCTAGCCAGCTGTGTACATAATCCTTTCATCTTTCTATGGTCATATGCTGATGTAGGTTATGGCACAGAAGGAAGAAAACAATCATTTTATTTTAGAAATAAAATTGTGAAATATTTATAAAGGAGTGGGTAAGTATCTCCAGAAAAAACCAGGCATCTCTTCTTGACTGATCTTCAGTCAAGACGACTGATCTCTTCATACTGTGTATAAATATGACCTGGGAGAAGGGAGTAAGTATGAGTTCAAATGTCTTGTAGTTTTCAGGTAGCCTGGCTGGAGCTTTAGCATGATCAACTGTTGTCTTCTGCCTATTGTGCTTGCACAGCCCCCCTTGCGAGGTTGTAATTTTTGTTTACGTGTGCCAGGTTCTCAAATAAGCTAATGGGAAAGAAGTTACTGTCCTTGCATGAAATCCCCTGGATTTTGGCTTTAAGCACTACAATTTTACTGCAGAGTACCTCAAAGCAGATGCTTAAAATAGCAAATGCCATGTTTTTTCTTAGGTTTTGACCTTCTTTAATCTGGAAGAATTTGGTTCTGACCAGCTATATCCAGCCTTTGCTGGTGGCTTTTTTGGTTCTTGCTGGTAGCGGGGATTGAACTCAGGGCCTCAAGCATACCAGCCAAGTACGTCACCTCTAAGCTTCTTTGGTGGTCCCTCCTATGGCTTTGAGACCATGTTTCCTGTTTTCCAGTCCATTTCCCTTTCTGTCTTTTAGAGCGTATCTGTTCTTCTCTTCATTCATTAGGTTGATCTGATGGCCCCTTACAGTACTCCATTAATAACCAGTAATCCCTCAGTATTTTCTAGGCCAGTTTTTAAAGTTAGTTTGATCACCATGTTAGGTCTTTTGGCATAAATTTTTGCAGCTAGTACTGCTTTGTAATCTCAGTCCTTGCTGGAAATAATGTAAAGTGGTTTGTGGCTTTGTTTTCTTATTCTTTGACTTGTGAATAAGAATCAATTAATGGGCTGGAGAGATGGCTCAGTGGTCTAAAGCACCTACTTGAAACAAGCTTGGCAAAGCACAGGGACCGCGGTTCGATCCCCAGCACCACAT
>NW_004524668.1:6429155-6430054 GCF_000260255.1 Octodon degus
GGCCCCAGAAACCTAGATAATTTTTGTTAAATCTCCAATAGTCATTTTGTTTAGAGTCTACAGTTCTAAACTGTGACTTATTTTGCCTTTGTTCTGGTCATCTCTCCTGTTGCTGGGGCACAACACCTGACACCCACAATTTAAAAGAGGTTTATTTGGCTCATAGTTTCAAGGGACCAAGTCATGACTGGCTGGCTTCTGCAGGACAGGAACATAGTGGCAGATGGAAATGGTGGAGCAGAGTGGCTCACTTCCTGGGGGCTGAGAGGCAAGAGGGGAACAGTGCCCGAGGGCAGAGGCGAGGAAACAGCCTAGAGGCTGGCCTCCAGGACCCGTCCAGACACCCCCACGCGTGCTCCGTTTAATCCCTTGGCGGCTCCCAAGTCATCCAAGTTGACAGTCCAGCTTAAATATCACAGCCGTGTGCAGAGGAGAACTCGGGGCCTCACGTACCCTCTCGTCTGCACTGGAGCAGGTACGAAACTTTTGGAAGCCACTGCTTTGGCCATGAACCCTGTCAGTCTTGGTCTTCTGTATGAGACCGTGTACTCCTCTGCTTTATTTATTTTTCATTTCAAAACTTGAATGCTATGTAAGATTTTTTCCCCATAATTTTATTGAGAAACAAATAGCAATGAGACAGTTTCAAATCAAATTAGGACAGTTTCAATAATTAACACATTGCATACTGTCTTCCCTAGTGGTTATTTGTTGTACAAGATGCAGACATGATATCCTATTTACAAACACTATTAGAACAAATCCCTCTATTCATTAAGAGACTGTAGCTGTATACCTATCCTAACCATTTTGTATACACAGATATAAAATGGTCATTCATCTGTATCCCTTTTTTTTTTGTTTAGTTCCGTCATTTAAATATTATAGGTGTGTGAACT
>NW_004524668.1:6434173-6440458 GCF_000260255.1 Octodon degus
CTGGGCAGTGGGGCTGAGGAATCCAACCCTGGTCCCTGCACCTTCCAAAGCAGGCACTTTAGTCCGCTAAGCTGGCTGGCTGGCCCAACCTTCTTCTCTTTTCTTTTTTCTTTTTTGTAGAACCAGGGATTCAACTCAGGCCCAGGCAAGTGCTTATTCTACTGAGCTATCTGCCCAGCCTCCCGACCATATTTTCAAGAATGAGTTCCATATTTTTGGTCCAGAAGGTACATAAATATCTCATAATATTTTTTCCTGGTTTTTTTTTTTTTTTTTTTTTTTTTGAGGTACCGGGGATTGAACTCAGGACCCTGCACTTCCCAGGCAGGCACTTATTCTACTGAGCTATCTCCCTGGCTCTCCCTTGCTCTTTGATTATAGGATAGCTTGTTAGGTGTTGGTCAGCATCACCCTTAGTAGTATTATAATCATTGACCACTATGTGAATTTTAGTTTCATTTCTTCTTTCACGTACTATCATTTCTGTATTATAAATAGTTGACAACAAGGAGATGTCACTGTTTTGTCTTTCCATTTTTATAGCAGACTTTTCTTCTCGGATATGCTAACACTTCTCCCTTTTTTAGTTTTTTCTTTTGTAGATCTTTCGGTCTTTCCTTCCTATTGAGTCTCAGTGTCCCAAATGTGTCTGTTTTGTAGTATAAAATAATAAAGAGTTCTGGATAAATGTAAAAATTGTCTGTAGGAAGACCATGACCCATGTTCAATAGTGGTTTCTTTTTTTTTTTTATTGGCTGTTTATTTCAATAGTGGTTTCCTCAGTCCAAACAATTCATATAACCACGGTATGATCCTTATAGTTGTTATCAAATACAGTGCCCTTCCCAGTGTAAATTATGAAGGGCCAAATATACCTAGATTTAAATTCACAAAGCATGTAAGATTTGATACCAAAGATAGCTCTTTTAGGGGCATGAATTGAACCCGTCCCAAGCCACCTGTATATAGCACCAGACTTTCGTCAGTTGTGCTATGTCAAGTGTGAGTGCAATAGAAAACATTTTATTTGTTCAACAGTAGTTGAGGAGTAAAGTGAGTAGCATCACAAGTAGAATTATCTACAAAATGAATATATCATTTCAATAAAGTGAAACATTTATATGATATCACGTTACTGAATTTTTTTTTTTGCATTTGAGACAAGGTCTCACTACGTGGCTCAGACTCACAGCGATCCTTTTGCTTTCAGCCTTCCCAGTGCTGGGATTATAGACACACTCAGACTCCACTTGCTCATCACCCTGGGGGCGGGGCCGGCCTGTGCAGAATGTGGTGCTGGGGATTGAACCGCAGTCCCTGCGCTTGCCTAAGCAAGTGCTTAGTCTTTAAGAACCTCCCAAAAAGATGTTTGAATGCAGTCTTTTTAGACAAATAACACACACTGCTTTACATATAATTTCTTCAATGCGGAGAGGAAAATTAATAAACATCTCTGCATTATCTGTTGGCTTCTAGTCCTTCTAGAATGAAAATTTTCCTAAAATTCCAGAAGGCTTTGATTGATCTGCATATCGGTTAGTTTCTGTTGAAATCAAATCCATTATTTCAGAATTCCAGTAATATTCAAAGTAATGTAAAATATTTGGCTATCCTGTCTAAATGACAGATCTATACCAGCTGTACTAGTGAATGGAAACCTAGAAGTAGGCATTGGATTTTCCAGATTCACCTCAACTAATTTCCCTGCAGTGTGGAGTCTTCATTTGCAGAATGAAAATTGGGCTGGGGATAGAACTCAGTGGCATAAGCACCTGCCTGGCAAGCACAAGATCCCAAGCTCAATTCCTGGTACCAAAAAATCCCCCTAAAGCCCCCCAAAAGGATGAAAACCATCATCTGATAATTTTGAAAAGTCATCTTCAGGTTCACTGTCACTTTTTGATTCACTCATAATTCCTCATCAGTATTATCTTCTGATTCAGACATTTTAAATGGTAACTAAAATGCAGAGGGCTGGTGAGATGGCTCAGCAGACTAAGCACCTGCTTTTGGCAAGTGCAGGGACCAGGGTTCCATCTCTTATCTGCATGCCACCCTGCCCTTGCCCCTGGGGCATGCTGAGCTGCCCCAAACAAGTTTGGGTGTGGTGGTGGCACATCCTAGTGCTGAGGAGGCTGAACACAGGAGGATCACTGACTCCTAGCTGTGTTGTGAGACCCTGTACCAAATATATTAAAGAAGAAAAAGGAAACACTAAATAAAGTATGCAAAAAGTAGTTGATATAAAACTAGAGTAGGAGTGTGTCTCATTGAAAAAGTAATCAACTGTTGAAATGACTTGGGGTAGAGTGTGAGCAAACATTTGATGTTCGGGCTCTCCTGTTAGTGGTTAAAATAAGGAAACTTTGGACCTTGGCATTGAACATGGGAAACAAGACACCTGGTACCATAATTTCTATTCTGTAAGGGAAAGATACATTTTGATACTGTGTCTATTTATATAAAACAAAGAACTTTGACTGCTTAGATTGATAAGCTCATGTAGGTTTTGGGAGACATTTTTTTTTTTTTTTTTTGTATCATCTTTACTAATGAACTACACCTCAGTGTGAAAACACTTCTTTATATGACCCAGCTTATATTACAAGATTAATTGTCATCCTTCTGTAATTAAATCAGACGTAGGGGGCTGGGGATACCTCAGTGGCCTAAGTGTCTACCTGACAAGTGTAAGGTCCTGAGTTCGATCCACAGTACAATGAATTAAACAAATAAATATCAGAGGTAGACAACATTGGGTGCATTTTTTTTTTCCTTTGTAAGTGTAAGATGAAACATTACAACTATAGTTTCATCTCAATAAAAAATATAGTGGCTTGTGTGAAAATTGTGCTTCAATTTTTTTACTTTGTTTTAAAAAGTTAAACTAGGGGGCCAGGGAGATAGCTCAGTAGAATAAGCGCCTGCCTGGCAAGCATAAGGTCCTGAGTTCACCGGTACCACACACACAAAAAAAGTTAAATTTTTAAAAATTCATGGAATATTTTATTAACGTTACCATGTTTCATTAACACTAATATTCTAGTAGTACATTTAAAAATAATACTTAAGGACAAAATCAAGATTACATTAGAGATGCAAGAAAGATATAATGTACAAAATCCTTTGACAAGTTATTAGCTAATTTATTCTGTAAAGACAGTGAGTCAGGCATTGTTCTAAGCATGTTACAAATCTATGCGGTTATTTTAGCCTCAAAAATTTTCATTCCTTCATATTATATATGTGGAAAGGAAGGTACAGAGGCAAAATCAGGTGCTTAAACTGATGTACCACTAATTCTTGGAATTGGAATTTAAGTCGAAGTAACCTGGGTTCAGACACCATTTTTACTTCTCTAGTACCTAAATAAAAATATTTTTTTCCAATTTCCTAACAGCACACAAACAGAAATGAGTTATGACTGCAGTGTGTAAGGGAGGCTGGCTATGCTGTTTGATGGATCCTGGGAACCAAAGGCAGCTCAATTAGATAGAAGTATTATAGGCAGTCAGACAGGCCAGGCCCTCAAGGAGGCAATGTGGAAGACAAGGTGACCTTGCAACTTTGGAAGAGACAGATACTCCAGCTTTGGGCCGCACCTCAAGACAAGAGTAAACAAACACAGCCACATACTTCCCTCAGGATGGGCATCAGGGATTGATATTCTAAATAGGTATTCATCACCTTGAAAGAGCCCAAATGAGAGTCACTAACCCAGCCCCCAACAGGAAGAGACCCTGTCCCTGCCCACTTGCTACATCACTTGCTTCCCCATTTGGTCCTGGATTTAATCAATTTTACCTGAGCCATGGTGCTTGTAATCTCACTAGTTGAACATAGTATGGTCCCACCTCATGCCCACCTAAGCGAGTTCTCATGTTCTCCACCACCTTAGACCCCCACCTCACCGCATGGTTTTACACTATAAAAGTCTCTGAGACAGCTTCCCAGGGACCACCTGCTCTGAGGCCCTGCTTCTGTCCCTCTCTAGGACAGGATCTTTCTTTTCCCCAATACATTCTGCTCTTATCCTTCACTTGTTCCTAAAATTCATTCTTAAGTTTCAGAGAACACAAACTTGTCCCAGGTACCTTTCAGGTTGGGAGTTTCATTTTTCTCCTATGTCACCGGCATGGTGGTGGTACTCCATGCAAAGCCAGAATTCACATGGCCATAACATGACTGGAGCACGGTTGTCACAGAGGGAGCAGGTGACTGGTGCCTGCCGTGGATGTCCCGCTTCTGTGTTCCTGGAATGGTATGGGATGTACTGCTTGACACTGTCAACCAGAGCCAGAAAGCTTGGCCCCACTCTAGGGTCTGCCCTAGAGTGACTCGGCACTAAAAGGGTATATCAAGGGGTTCGGGAAGGTTTCTGCGCACCCCACTTCCTTGGAGGAGTTCCCATTTTCACAGCAGCCGCCACCACTGTCTCGGAGCTCCAGGCTTCTTAGTCAGCATAGAAGGAAGAGAAAGAAGCTTGATAGACGCTGCAGCAGCTGCTCCTCCTCCTCTGCCCTTCCTTCTTTTCTGCTGCCATAAAGTGCTGCCGTTTGCCTTAGAGCCAGCAAAATATAGACTAAAACCTCCACTAACTATGAACTAAACAAATCTTCCCCTCCTTCCTTTTGAGTGTTGGGCGTTTGTCCCAGCAATGAGTAAAAAGTAACTGAGGCAGGGAACATAGGAGAAACGACCTTCAAGACCGTAAGGACCAGCCACAATGACGTGCTTCACTTTGTGCTACGGCGTTTAGTCAGATTCTCTTCCTTACTCCTCACAAGAAGTCAGTCAGTGCTTTGGGAAAATAAAGTATCCTGCTGCATGCTGAGAACCCCTCAATACATGTTCAGATGTGGATGTATTTTTTCCCAGGAAAAACCTGTATCATCTGACAAAAAGTCAGAGGCCCAGAATTATTAGTGAGAAAAGATAATGGTAATCAACAAACAAAGCAAGCGCCAGTGAGAAAAACGATGGAATGCTGAGTACCCAGGGCTTTGCCAAGAGGACACAGCTGCTCTGAAACCCCAACTCCACATCTTCTCATTTTTCTACAGGTGCTGTTAGCCAGGAGGAGGGATGGGACCAGATTCCTAAGCGAGAGGCTGTGAGTCCTTCGTGTTCATCAGGCTCTTCCTGTTAATACCAGGAGGCGTCAAGCGCACCCTGCCATCTGTACTGTCAGCATTACCATGTCACTGGTTGCTAACAGATTAGGATTTCCCGAGCCTTCCTTGTTGGCAGTATTCTTAAGATATAGGGAAGGACAGACAAGGATCTTTGCATGTCTGAAAAGATGTTCTAATTTATGTTCTTCCTCTTGCCTCCTCCATGTGAAGGGTAAGCTTTCTGGAGCATGTCTGTGATCCACAGTTGATTCCTCCACAAAAAGCAATTCGTGGTGGCAGTGGACGCTAATACTTTCTCAAACTCAAGAGGCCAGGCCAACTCACAGGTAGATGGAAATTCCCTTCTTTTTTTTGAGGAACTGGGGATTGAACTCAGGCCCTTGCGCTTGCCAGATAATTCTCATCTTTGTGGCTGACTAGAAGGCTGTTCCTCAGTAAAAATGTCTGCAGTGTCAATTTCCAGAACCCAGGTCAGGCCAGCATCACGATGGAATCACCAGGGGGTGTTTAGGGTTGTCCTGGGCTCAGTTAAAAAATTATAAACGGGCCCAGGGAGATGGCTCAGTAGAATAAGTGCTTCCCTGGCAAGTGCAAGGGCTTGAGTTCAATCCCTGGTTCCACGAAACAAAAAAACAAACAAACAAAAAAAAAAGAAACAGTAAACAATGCCAAAAAGTTAGGGTGAATTTCTGCTTCAAAGAGTTGTTTTCAGCCCTGATTCCCAGAGGTCAGCCCTGAACATGATACATATCTCTTGATCACCCAGAGTTCTGGAACTTGATTTTATCCCCTGATGTATCATAGAGAGTTCCCACTATCAGCAGTATGAACCTCTCACTCACACCACTTGTGATGGTCGCAAGGTTGAAACTCCTGAGCTATTCCATTAAAGATCTTTATGAGATCAGTCAAACAGTAACCCTTCTGGTAGGAATCATAACATGAGGGATGTGTACACACCTGCCTCTCCGGGAGTTAAAGAGTTAAAGAGTAGCCAAACAAGTGGGGGCTGACTGTAATTCCAAGACCCTGGGAAGCTAAAGCAGGAGGATCGGGGCTGGAGAGATGGCTCAGTGGTCTAAAGCACCTACTTGGAACAAGCTTGGCAAAGCACAGGGACTGCGGTTCAATCCCCCAGCACCACATGCCA
>NW_004524668.1:6440558-6448096 GCF_000260255.1 Octodon degus
AAAGCACCTACTTGGAACAAGCTTGGCAAAGCACAGGGACTGCGGTTCAATCCCCCAGCACCACATGCCAGCCAACTGCGCCCCCTGGTGGGCTGAGCTGGCCACACACAGACACACACACACACACACACAAATGTTAAAATAAATTAAAAAAAAAAATAAAGCAGGAGGATCCCATGTTGGGGCCCATCTTGGACAATGTAGTGAAATCCTGTGCCAAAATAAAAAATTAAAATATGGGCTGGGGATGTAGCTCACTACGGAGACGGGGGCGCGCGCGCGCACACACGCGCACACGCACACACATACACTGGCATTGGAGATGGACCCACTGACCTCTAATCAGGAGGCTTATTTTCTATCGGCACTAGCCCTTATGTAAATTACCAATCCATGATTCTGAGAAGGTTCTTTTTCCAGTATTGAGACTAAGGCCAATCATGTAGGTGTCTTTGCAAAATGGATTTATATTGAAGCACAGTCTGCTTTATTATTTCCTAACAAGAATGAATGAAAGGTTAAGGATGTAGCCCTGAAATGAGAGTACGTGCCCAGGATGCACAAGGCCTTGAGTTCAATGCCTAGCTCCACTAAAAGAATAAAGAATGAGAGCAAAAAAGACAAGCTAAAAACACATTTGAAGGTACCCTAACATGAGGTCCAGTATACTTTGTGGCTCACGTTACAGCGGGGATTACATTACATATCCCATGTGGTATAATTAAATAAGAGTTACACCAGAAAACCAGGATGTCAGCTTATTGAGAATGAAGTCTATAAAAGTTGGCTCTTTCTATTTGTATATCTCATAACCTTAGATGTAACCAACAGCTGATTGAAAATATGTGAAAGACAAAAAGCTTCCATTGGTGGTGAACATATACATATTCTGTTCATTGTTTCTAAGTAATACAATATAACAATTTTTTTTTTTCTGTACTTTAGGGAAGGGTCTACAGGGTGTTTTTTAAGGGTCTCACTACTAGATCAGACTTGTAGTGATTCTCCTGTTCATGGCCTCCCAAGTGCTAGGATTACAGGTGTGTGCCACCATGCCCAGTCTCAATCGCTATCTCAGTGTGTCCCGGGGGTGGAGCTGTCACAGCAGGCCCAGGGATCGAACCCGACCCCTGCGCCTACTTGCAGGTGCTTTAACCCACTGAACTATTTGGCCGGCCCTTACAGTATAACAATTGCATAGCATCTCCACTGTATTAGATATTGTAAATAATCTACAGCAATGATTTTAAGCATGATGGGATATGCTTAAAATCCCATGAAAGAGCTGGAGAGATGGCTCAGTGGTCTAAAGCACCTACTTAGAACAAGCTTAGCAAAGCACAGGGACCGCGGTTCAATGCCCCAGCACCACATGCCAGCCAGCCCCGCCCCCAGGTGGGCTGAGCTGCCCCCCAATAAATAAATAAATAAATAAATATTAAAAAAAAATCCCATGAAAATACTATATCATTTGCATGAAAATACTACATCGTTTTAAAGAAAGATTTTAGGGTTAGGGAGATAGCTTTGTGGTCTAAGCGCCTGCCTGGGAAGCACAAGGACCCAGGTTCGAATCCCGGTACCTCATGCTGTGCTGGCCACCTAAACCAGGCATGGTGGTGCATGCCTGTAATTCCAGCGCCAGGCAGGCTGAGACAGGAGGTTCACTGAGTCTGAGCTGCATAGCAAGACCCTGTTATCAAATACATAAGTAAACAAACAAGTGATTAAGAACAGTACAACAAATTCCCAGATAGCTTCCACCCGGATTCTCTGAAGGTTAACAGCACACTACATTTGCTTTATTCTTCTCCTTTAATTCCGCTGGTGAATCAAAACTTTTCCAAGACTATGAATTTGAAAAGATGGTAATAGTAGAATTGAGGAATAAAAACCAAGATTTTATAAAACTCTTCTGATATAGTTTTGATTTTTTGCTATTTACTTTTTAATGTATTTAGTCCAGGGTCTACAGGGTCTCACTACACAGATCGGACTCGCATTGATCCTCCTGTTTTTCAGCCTCCCAAGTGCTGGAATTCCAGGTGCATGCCACCATGCCCAGTCTCAATATCCTTCTCAGTGCACCCTGGGGGTAGGGCTGGCACAGCACGCTGGGGGAATCGAACCTCTGTCCCTATGCCTGCATAAGCAAACACTTGAATCTGTTGAGCTACCTGGCTGGCCCTGATTTTTTGTTATATATAAAGTGAACCAATATATCTTAACTTCATTTTACAGAAATTTGCAAGTCAAGCACTTACGCACCTTGGCCACTAACGACGCCACAGCAAATTTTCATGTTTACCTTGAACTGATTTAGTAATTTCAATCTCACTCTTACTTTCTTTGGTTTCTTTAATATTTCATTTCCTGCTATTCCATAAAACTAACATTCTCTTCTATCCCCAGCACATCTACTAAAATTATTTCTCTCTTAAGACAGCAAGACTACAAGGTAAGATTTTGTTTTCAATTCATACCATATGAAATACAGTATGATGGGGTTGCTCACAAATAATTATAGTATGGTACTAAAGTGAATTTGGCTTTTTTTTTTTTTTTTAATGTATTTGGTACAAGGTGCTCACTACATAGCTCAGACTCCAAGTGCTCCTGTCTCAGCCTCCCCAGTGCTGAGATTAAAGGTGAGTGCCACCACACTAGACTAGGTGGCCGGCTCCCGGCCACAGCATGTGGTGCTGGGGATCAAACCCAGGTCCCTGCACTTGTGTGAATTTGGCTTTCATTTTTTTTTTCTTTTTTGTATTGGAGATTGAACTGAGCTGCATCCCCAGCTTCCCCCACCCCTTTTAAATGTATTCGGTACAGGATGTCACCTCCCCAGCGCTGGGATTACAGGTGTGCACCACCACGGCCAGGTCCCAGTCTCCGGCTCAGTGCAACTGGGGGTGGGGCTTGAACCCCGGTTGCTGCACTTGCCTAAGCACTCAGTCCACTGAGCTATCTTACCGCGCCCCCCTCCCCCCACCCTTCTTATTTTGAGACAAGATCTCACTAAGTTGCTAAGTCAACCAGGCTGGACTCAAACTTGTGATCCTTCTGCTGCAGTGTACAAGACTCCTGGGATACAGATGTGCACCACCATACCTGGCTAGGACTTTTTTTTTTTTTTTTTTTTTTCTTACAATGCTTCTGAGGTTCTCACAGTGAGGCATATCCATCTCTTTTGTTTTTAAATTCAAGTACAATTTACAACCACGACCAAACCATACAAATTATAGGTATATGGTTCAATGAATACTGTGCTTACATCCGTGGGATTCCCCCAACTTGCATCGTATAGAACTTTTCTAGCTCCCATCAGGCCTCCTCATCAGTACCTCTCCACTAATCATTAAAACACGCCACTCAGCAGTGGCTTAAGTACTTTCATCCTATTTCCGGAAAGATGACTGTATTCTATCTTTTATCAATTTAAAATTTCAGTTCTTTGTCCAATCACTTGGGGTTAGAAGTCCTTCACTTGACATTTTAAGATTTCAGTTAATTCATACAAATTACTCTCTAGTTACTACCGTATTCTCTAGACCACAATATCAGAAGCTTGTGCTTCATCTAGAGGTCTTTTTTAGTGTTTCTTTCGCCACCTAAATTCCAAATCTTTGTGACTACACATGAACAAACCTCCAGTACTGAAATAAATGTGTTATTTATACGAGCCTTCTCCAAATCTGTGACCAAAAATACTGCAAAAAGCGATGCAAATAAGAGGTGATAAAATTATTATTATTATTATTATTATTATTATATTATTATTATTTTGAGGTACCGGGGATTGAACTCAGGACCTTGCGCTTGCCACGCAAGCACTTACTCTACTCAGCTATCTCCCCGACCTCCACAAAATTATTATTGAGGGAAATCGAAGCATAGGAAGGGTTTGGAGACAAGTGAAAAAAGGATTACTGATTAACATTGCGTAGGGGGGTGCGAGAAGACTTTGTAAACCGTGACGTGCAGGAGTACACTACGAGGCATCTTAGGCGTGGAAAACGGGTGTTGTCCCTGACTGGAGTCATTTTTGCGGATGCATGTCAGGCACCTCATCTCCTGAACGCAAGTTGCAAACTCACCTTTCCCGCGAGCCGAAAAGCCACTTGGCTTCCCGCAGCCGGAGCTACTCCCGGCGCGCAGGCGCAGAGGTTCACGCCCTCCCACCCTCGCCCCAATCGCGGGGCTCTGCGCACGCGCAGTGTGTCCGACTCGTCGGGTGGCTAAGTTTCTCACCTAGGAACGCTGTAGACGACTCGCCGAGCGTCGCTTTTTTGGCAGTCATCCGCGGCGCAAAAGTCTGACGCATCAATTACGTCACTTCCGCCCCCTCCCGGGAGGCGGCGCTGGGCCGGTGGCAAGCCCCCGGAGGGAGCCGCAGTAGTACGACGAAGATGGCGACGAGCGGCGGCGAAGAGGCAGCGGCGGCATCAGCGCTAGCGCCCGGGGCCCCGGCGACAGGGACAGACACGACCCCGGGCTGGGAGGTGGCCGTGCGGCCCCTGCTATCCGCGTCCTACTCCGCCTTCGAGATGAAGGAGTTGCCGCAGCTGGTGGCCTCAGTCATCGAGAGGTACCGGGCGGCGGCCCTGGCTGGGCGGCGCAGGGGGGGAGGGGACTCGAGCAGATCTAGACCCACTTCCCGGGCTGCCTCCTGGCTCTCGAGGATCCCCACTTCAGCCGCGGCTACGGGGCTCCCCGCTGTGGGAGGCTAGGGCTCCTTCCGCCAGCCATGTAAATCATCTGTGCCTCAATTTCCCCTCCAGAGCAAAACTTTTGAGGCCGCCCTTGTGGGAGGGCGTGGCCGGACACATCTAAGTGACTTTGAGATCCTTCGCGCCAGAGAACGTCCCCAGAGCTGTCCCCCGTGTTAAGGTCAAGGCATGGATGAGTTTGCATTTCTCGCTTGTCCTCATCTCCCTAGCCTGGTCGGAGTGGAGCCGCGGGGTTAAGTCCGGGACATAATTTAGTAACGGTCCTTCCATCGTGCTGTAATCACTCGTGGCACGTGCTGTTTCAGTGATTAAAGGCGCTAGTTACCCCTCTTGACTTTTTTTTTTTTTTTTTTTTTTTTTTTTACTGTATACTGCTTGTATATTTCTACTGTAACGGTCTTGGGTAAAACGTCTCAGCGTGTGAACCTGAAAAGTGATTTTTCTTGCAGGGAAGGAATGCGTTTTTCCTCTACAAATAAAATATCTTAATCTTTTACAGTAGGTTTGTTGGCTTACAGTTACATTTTTGTACCTTTTTGCCCACAGCTTCTTCCACCCGGGAAGGTCGCGATCTCATTGTCTACTACTTCTGATACGCTGCAGCACTGTGTTTAAAGCAGTCTCAGGTTAATAGTAGACTTTCACTTTTAGAAGCAGTGTCACTTTCATTTTCTCGCCAACCTTCCTTGAGGAATTCCCTGCCATTGTTAACTGGGTCACTTTACTTTCTTGCCAGTTTATCTAAATGTTATCCACAAGGTTAGAAATTGCTGTTGTTACTCAAGGGAAACCCTTGGTTTGACACAGTAACTGTTACAGTGCTTATTGTTCTTAGGCTTGTGGTGCTTTCCATGCTCAATTTTAAATTGCAAGTTTATTTATTTTTTGTTTGCTTGTTTTTTGTGGTACCGGGTTGAGCTCAGGACCTTGTGCTTGCCAGGCAAGCCTTCCTTAGTCTACTGAGCTATCTCCCCAGCCTGGATGCTCAATTTTAAACACATTCTAGCAATATAATGTTTGAGTTTAGTAACTTTAGACTTAGCAAATGGATTTTCCTACCTAATTCTGAAGCTAAGAATGTTCTGGAGATGTAAACAGGGATCAAAGAGACTACTTTCAAATTATGTAGCCAATTTTTTTCCCATCTCAAACATTTGGTGTAGGGGGGCTTCTGAGTTCAATTCCCAGTACCAAAAAACCCCCAACCAAACCTGATGAACCAATGCCATGTGTGCTGTAGCTGGCTGTATGTTATCATTGAAAGCTTTAACAGGTTTACCATCACTGTATAGTGATATTTTTCCTGAACAGGACCAAAGTGTTAATTACAATCAGCAATGTGTCACTCCTTTTACAATATTTTATTTTTATGGATCTGAACTATGAAGGGTATAAAATCATTTTTCTACACGTTCCTATTCATCTTGTATTCCTAGACCTTGTGTATGGAAGTGGGGGGGGGGGGAGAAAGGAAGAGAGAGAAATATTCTGGGAATTGAACTCAGGGCCTGTCCTCTGAGCTCCATTAGGGCTGTATCTTTTAAACTCGTAGTTAAGCCACCTCATGCAGCTCTTTGAAGGATTCAAAGCCAAAAACATTAGAGTAGGTTTGAAATTTTTCAGTGCTGTCCCCCCATTCTGTATTAGTTCAAATAATTAGGAGTAGCATGTGCTTGTAGACAGTATTAGAACCTCTGTTTATGATTTAGAAAAACCATTCCAACTAACCGGTGTTTAGGAACTGTTTTATTAGAAGGGCTTTGAAGGTTCTGTTCTAGTTTTTGTGGCTCGCTTAGCTTTGAAAGCCTGTTATGTGTTCTCTTCAGGCTTTGTAAGGAAAGTATGATTGTAAGAACTTCCAGAAGAAACATCTAGCTTAGCAGTTCTGTACAGAGTAGGACAATTACATATAGCAGTCTTCACTTTGGTGTACAGCACGAGTTAGTAAACTGTTTAAAGGGTGAAATAGTAAATACCTGCAGATGCTGTTGTGTGTGGACTGCTCAGCTCTGCCTCCACGGCCTGAAAGCAGCCATGTGCAGCACTGTAAGGTGAATGACTAGCTGTGTTCTACTCTTACATATGGGCGCTGAAACTTGAATTCCACATGGTAATTTCATAAAATTTACAAAACGCTTAGCCACCGATATGCAAAGATAGTCGACTCGCTGGATTTGGCATGCAGGTCAGAGTTTGCTGACCCCTGCACATAGGTTATAAGTTGCTATCAGTTTCCAAGAAAATTTATTTGCTTTTCCCAGAAGTGAAGTAAGGGTCTCAGAACTATAGAAATACATCTTCCATAGTGAGTCATGGCCACAGAGCGTAAAGCTGACACAGATACGTGCTGAGGTGAGGTTTATTTTCTAGATAATCACAGGCTGGGATGTTCAGGCGCCTACTTTCCTTGTGTAGCTCCACTCCTGTCTTCGGTGGTTCCCTTGTTTCTCCCATTTTTGTGCTTGCCCTGTCTCCAGGGACCTTCTGTTTTTCTGTTACAGTCAGCTCTTCCCTACTTCCCTGTTCGAAGCCCTGGGTCCACTGTGCTGGCTCTTTTCTATTTGGCAGCCTGCTTATCCCTTGGATTCCTCTCCTTTGACTGTTGGGCATCGTGACACTTAACTCTAAGAGACTCCTCAGTATCCCACCCCTCTACTTCGGGTCTCTATTCTGTCATGTTTCTGTAGTTCGAACTGACCTTTTCAAGAAAAATAGATTAAAATTTCTTATATCAGATTTTGTTTGATAACTTTGACTTCATAGCCAAATTTTGAAATGAGAGGAATACATTGAGAAATGCGTTCTCAA
>NW_004524668.1:6448611-6457005 GCF_000260255.1 Octodon degus
CTTCCCCCTTTGTTTTCCTTTTATTCTGAGACAAGGTCTCGGTGAGTGGCCTTGGTGAGTGGCCTAGGCTGGCCTCCATGTTCCTGCTTCACCCTCCATAGCACTTAGGATAACTGGTGTGTGTGTGTGTGTGTGCCCACACTCAGCTTCATTTTTATTTTTATTCCTATAGCAAGTCTTTTGCTAGTAAAGAATTAAAAATCTTAACCACACTTATCTTCCAGACAGAAATGGAGTTAGAACTTGTTCAGTGGAGCACATGCCATCCATGGCGTTAATTAGTATACAGCAATTGCTGGGTGCAGCTTTCTGTGTTAAAGAGAATTCCTTTCTTAACTCTGTAAGATATGTTGGTCAACATAGTTATCCTTAGATAATTTAATTGAATCTTTATAGATTTAAAAAAGAAAAAAGTCCATTTTTGCCCCATTCAGTCATTCCTGGCCTGATGTGGCCTTTTTAGTCATAAGCCCAGATAGTTGATGAATGTAGGGCAAAAACACCTCCTTGGGAAGGGAGAAAGTATTAATACATCCTCATTAGGTGCTACAGTCATTTCTTGAAGGTCTTGAAAGGGAGCAGTGTGGTGATGCTGTTATCTTTTCCATGTACATGTTATATGACATAGGTTGATGATTGACCTGCAGAAAAAATAGCCCACCACCAAAAGGAGCGTACTTGTGGGAATCATGAGATTAATCCTAATGACCAGTGTTCCCATGTCTTAGTATCATATTTAACACTGATCTGTCAAGAATGTGGGAGAATTTCCTGAAAGAAAACTTTTAGTTCTTTGGTTAATAAAACAGTATATAGATATCGTACATGTAGAGAGATCCGTGATTGTTTAGCTATTTCATGATTTTGGTATTATGAAACAGATACAATGGATTCTATACTTAGAAGTTTCATGAATCTGATGAGGGGTTAGAGAATGGAAGACTTTCCAAAGTTTATGAGGAAGATACCTATGTGTTTTTACCAAAGGGGGAGAAGGGGGATGCGTCCTCAGTCTTTAAGCCCTCCCTCCTTGGGTTTCCCTCTCTTCCTAAAAAGAGCTTGCTATTTCTAGACCCCAGCCAGTTCTTTTTTCACTTACACATCAGATTGGATTTTTCTGGCCTGGTTGCTCAGCTGCTGTTTTCTTTTGTACTCTGCATTGTGTTTATTTACTGTGGAATAAAAAAGCCTCAGATACCATGTCCATCAGCAGTGTTTCAGGCTCAGTGGTGCTACTACTGTGAAGTTTGTTGGAAAAAAGCAGAGTTTGTTTCAGGGAGATAGCTTGACCAGCCAGAAAAGAAAGACATCTTTTCATGTCCCTTTGGTTTTCTTCCTTGTGTTGCATTTATCTTGAATTTTGTCTTTCCATCTTTGAGACAGGGTTTGCTATGCAGTTTAGACTGGCCTTGAGCTCACTTTGTACCCTAAGCCAGCCCCAAACTCCCAGCAGTTCTCCTGCCTCAACCTCCCAAGTGCTGGGATTCCAGGCTTGCACCGCCATGCCCAGAAGGCCTTGAAACTCCTCATTTTTCTCCTTCCTACTAACCTTGTGCCCTTTATTCCATTCCCCATTTCTTTAGGTTACTCTGGTGTTGTGGTGTGTGTCAGTGTTTCGGGGAATGAGCCTGACAGGATAGTGAGGTGTGACACCACGTTTTGGCTAGGTGACTCGCGCTGTTTCTTTACAATGAAGACCCGATGGTGAAGCCAGGCATGGTGTTGCATGTCTGTAGTCTCTTATCACTTGGGTGGCTGAGCCTGGAGGATGGCAAATTCAAGTTTGAGCCCAGCCTGAGCAAAGAAGATGTGAGAATGCAAGACATGGTATCATCCATTACTTCCTTTGTCCTCCTTTGTGTGGGGTCCCCCCGCCCCTTGAGGTTGGAATTGCACCCAGGGCTTCTGTACCAAGATGTATCTTCAGCTTGTCTCACCAAACTGCTGCTCTGCTCAGGCTGGGCCTGAACTCACAGTCTTCTACGGCAGCCTCCCAGAGTGCTGGGATTACAGGCATGCCACCACACCTAGCTCTTCAGGCCTTTTAAATACTTACATTTCTCAGGTTTATTTGTATTTGTCCTAGCCTTGTAAGGAGCTGAAGAGGGCTGCATTTTCCTTGCCCAATTCTGTTTCCTTGTTGGAATAAGACTTGTGTGTGTTTTGGGAAGGAAATCAGGTTAGTGAAATCACTGGGATCCTAGAGATTCAGTTTCAGTCCCCAACATGGATATATCCACACATTAAGAAAGAGAAATTTATAGCAGGATGACACTGAGCCAGGCAGTTACATGAACTTATTCTTCACTTAATTATGTAGAGCAAAGACGTATCTTTGGGAAGGGGAATCTCATTCATTTTATGAAAACAGATTAAGTTCATCTGTTGAGTGAGCACTTTTTCTCTTGAATTTGATAAATCTATTAATCAGCATAAAAATAGATCTAACCAGCTCTAAGCTTTTGAAGTAAATCAAGAAAGGTAAATAACTCAAGGAAGGAAACATATCAAATTGTAGAGTGGAAAACCTCAGAACAAGGAAGTATGGAAATAAAGGAGAAACTAAGTATGTGAGATAGGAGCAAGGGGATTGACTACAGACTTTTGTCCTGAATATATGAATTTTATAAACGAGCTGGTTACCAAGAACTTTCAGTGCTGCTTAGTGCCCAAAAGTTTGTGCATCCTGTTTTTAATCTGTTGTGACAACAAGGAAAACTGACTCCTGATGGACAGAAAGATCCTTCTGTATCATAAGTGCTCCATAAATATTTTTTTTCTTGGTGGGCCTATCCTAAAAGCGAGGACTAATCTTTGGTACGTACCCACTTAATCCTTCTTTATAAATCTTCAAATACCACAGTACTTGTCTGCCAGACTTTTCACTGGTGTTTGAGGTGATTTGTCACTCACATTGGCATCTTCTAAACATTGGCTCGTCTTCTTGGCTCCTGTGTTCATTTGGCAGGTGGATAGTCTTGCTGGCAGTGAGTGGGGCCCTAACTCTGTTTACATATGTCTTGCTCGGCTGACACTTCTTACTGGGGATTAACTCACTAAGAAAACTGTTTAGCCCTATCTCTATTCTTACCATTTAATAAGATACACTTTAGTCTTCTCTGTCCCTTCATGTTTCAATGATTGTGGGTTAGCCTCTGAATTTTTTTTTTTTTCCCCTTTGCGGAACTGGGGTTTGAACTCAGGCCCTTGCGCTTTGCGAGGGAAGCACTTATTCCACTGAGCCATCTCCCTGGCCCAGCATCTGATTTGGTAGATTAAATGAGTTGTATGCATACAGCCATTACCTTTAGTGGGCTCAAGATTTTCAAGACAGTAATTCCTCAGCTAATGATGAAAGACATGGTTAAATGTCTCCAAATCTGTTGTTACCTACCTTTTAGCTTACATGGGAGGGTGGCCAGGCTGGGGCAGTGGCCCTGGTACTCTGGTAGTCAGGTTTGTTTGTTTTTTTTCATGACCTCTGACGGGTAAGAGGAAGAATTTTTTTTTTTTTTTTTTTTTTTAGTGTATTTAGTACAGGGTCTCACTACAAAGATTCATGGTCCCCCTGTTTTCAGCTTCGCAAGTGCTGAGATTACAGGCATGCGCCACCACGCTCAGTCTCAGTCAGTTGCTGTCCCACACTGGGAACTGAACCCAGTCCTTGCAGCTGCCTAAGCAAGGGCTTTCATCTGCGGAGCTAGCTGTCTGTCTGGCCTCTGGTAGTCAGTTTTGGATACTTCCACATTAAGCAATCACATCAAGTCTTTTAAATATTTATTTATTTATGAGACAGAGTCTTGCTATGGAGTTCAGCCTGGCTTAGAACTCATGTACTGTGTAGCCCAAGCTATCCTCAAACTCATGGCAGTCTCTTGCCTCAGCCTCCTTTGTGTTGAGATTGCAGGTGTGCACCACAATGCCAAGCTACCAAAATGAATTGCTTTAATCTGTATCCTCACTAATAGTATTTTGAGTGGTCTGGTCCACTCTTTTTTACAAAAGCTGTTACTAGCTTTTTTTTTTTTTTTTTTTGGTGTTTGCTACTCACTGTTATACTGTGGAACACATTGGTATCCTGTTACTTTTTACTTGCATTTTAGTTTTAAATAAGTTTGAAAATGTTTCCTGTTTATTAGTGTATGCTCACTAAGCCTCATATCATAAACCACTTAAGTCTAGGCTTTATTTCCCAATCTTTTTTTTTAAAATAATACCAGCATTTATTTATTTTTTATATTATTATTATTATTATTATTATTATTATTTTGCGGAACTGGGGATTGAACTCAGGCCCTTGCGCTTGCCAGGGAAGCGCTTATTCCACTGAGCCATCTCCCCGGCCCCAATACCAGCATTTATACCTTGAGCCTTGCAAGGTCAAGGGGAGGCACTCAGCTACTAAGCTGCATCTCAGATCCCAATTTTTTTTTTTTAACCTGGGATTAGAACTCAGGACCTTGCACTTGCCAGGTAGGCAGTTACACTACTGAGCTATCTCCCTGGACCCCAGCTCCTAATCTTGAATATAAGGATGTTAATACTACCTACCAGAGTTGCTGAAAGGATTAAATGAATGCCTATAAAGGGTGTATGGCATTTAAGAGGCAGTAAATAAGTAATGGCTGGATTTTCTTTTCAGTGAATCGGAAATCTTGCACCACGAGAAGCAGTATGAGCCGTTCTACTCATCTTTTGTTGCACTTTCCACACACTATATTACAACAGTTTGCAGCCTCAGTAAGTATTGCTCTTGTCCCTTCCTTCTGAGGGTTGGTGAATGGGGATACTATTTGTCCTCTTGTCAGAGCATCCAAACAAGCTGTTATTGTAGTCTGCTTTAGCACTCCTAAGCTGCTTCCCCCGAGAGTGGCGACAGCTGTTGGCTGTGCTGGGGCTCAGAGGCTCCCTTACGCAGGCACATCTAGTGGCTTCAGAAGCTACTGGGCTGGGGTGCCTGTTTCACAGTCATTTTGTCAGTCTTGCCTGTGACCATCCTTGCTGCCTTCTTCCTCCCTTCTCCCTCGTCCTCCTTTCCCCACGTCTTGTACTTTCTCTTCCTTTTTCTCCCCCTCTTGTACTTTTTCCTCCTCCTCATGTTCCCCTTCTTGCTTTCACCATTTCTGCTATTCCCTCTTCTTTGCTCTCTTTTCCTCCTCTTTCCCTCCTTCTCTTTTCCCTCCTCCTTCTTTTTCCTCTTTTTGTGGTACTGGGGGTGGAATCCAGAGAGTGCTGAGCTATATTGCTAGTTTGGGTTTTTTTTTTTTTTTTGCAGAACCAGGGATTGAACTCAGGCCTTTGTGCTTGCCAGGGAAGCACTTATTCCACTGAGCCATCTCCCCGGCCCTATATTGCTAGCTTTTTAAAAAATTATTTTGACACAGGGTCCTAGTAAGTTGCCAGTGCTGGCCTAGAACTTGCTGTTCTCCTACCCTTGCCTCTCAGTGACCTAGGTTTACAGAAGGCACGGGCTACCATGTCTGGCCAGTTCCGTCTCTTATCAAAAGCATTTTATTGATTTCAAACGTGTAGTCACTTGGGAGTTAATTTTGTGTGTGTGTGGGGGGGTGATGGTGGTAGCAGATGCTAATCTCTGGGTCTAACAGTTACAAATCAAGGCTTTGTTCCTTATTGGTTTGGGTGGAAATGTGAATTCCCTTGTGGTCTCTAGTATATGAATTTTCCTACCCTCAAAGTGACCAAAGTCTGTTTTATATTATTTCTGAGGGTTTTTTTTTCTTTATTTTAGGGAAGGGTCTACAGGGTATTCAGGGTCTCACTACTAGATGAGACTCGTAGTGATCCACCTGTTTATAGCCTCCCAAGTGCTGGGATTACAGGCATGCGCCACCATACCCAGGCTCAATTGCTGTCTTAGCGCGCCCTGGGGGTGGGACAGGCACAGCAGGCCCTGGGGATCGAACCCCCAGCCCCTGCACCTGCTTGCAGTTGCTTTAATCCACTGAGCTATTTGGCTGGCCCTTATTTCTGAATCTTTGAATTTTCAGTTTTGGGTTTTTTTTATCCTAATTTAAATAACTCTGAAAAATTTAAATTATTTACTTGGATAGTTATTAAGCTAGTATACTGAAAGGAACCTGTATATTGCTGAATCATCTTTCATTGTGAAGTGCTATTTATTGTAGGGACAGATAGCTGTAGCTGTTAGCTTAAGGAAACAAATTTTTTTTTTTAAGAATACGAAATAGTTATAAAACAAAAAAAATAAGCATTAACAACAATACAAAATTTCACTGAATGCTAATAGAAATTCAACCGTGGTTACTGTATTGCATAAAGTTATCTTAAAATTAGTTGTTTAGGTTACCAGATATAAGTGTGCAAAATTGGTTTTAAAAAAAAACAAAAAGTTATAAGAAATTGAAAAATAAAAGAATAAAAAGAAAAAAAACCCCTAAGCATTAACTGCTCCTTTCAAAAGGCTAGTGGAGGGCTGGCGAGAAGCACCTGCTTAGTTCCAGCTTAGCTAAGTGCAAGGACTACAGTTCAATCCCCAGCACCACATGCTGCACCACCCCCACCCCAGGGTGGGCTGAACCATCCACAAAAAAACAAAAAACAAAAGACAACCAGCAGAAACTGGCAGTTTAATTATCTAAACTATTCTGCACGTATACATAAATATATCTTTTATATTTCTTTCTTTTGTGCTTTTCCTCATCCCATTTTTTCCTTCTCATTGAACAAATATTTTTCCCTTTCACAGTATCGATTGAACCTTTCAGACTAAATTTACGCTTTCAGGTTCTCACAGTGGCAAAAACTGTGGAATGCTTCACAGATGTACATGTTGTCCTTGTGCAGGGGCCATCCTAAACTCTCCATCGTTCCATTGTTAGTATATGTGTTGCCGAAGTGAGCGCAGGAAACGGTTTTTTTTTTTTTTTTGGTGGAACCAGGGATTGAACTCAGGACTTTGTGCTTGCCAGCCAAGCACTTATTCTACTGAGCTATCTCCCCAGCCCCAGGAAACTTTATACAGGAAGTGCCTTGCAAAATAGTTGTTTAGAACCCATGGGAAAGGGGAGGTTACATACATGCCCAACAGGGTGAACTCAGGAGGCAAACTTCCAGGATTTGGAGTCTAGGCGTGTGACGGGGCATGTGATTTAACCTCTCTGTGCTGAAGTTTGCTCATCTGTTAAACATGGGAGAGGCCAGTAATAATATGCTTATAGAATTGGACTAAAGATTAAATGAGCTAATATAGTCGTTGTGGTTGGCACTAAGATAAATTAATCTATAAGCAATAATGCTTATCACCGTGAAAATGCTTTTCTTTCCTTGAGTTGTTGCTTCTGAATGGCTATTATAGAATAATACTGGGAAATGTTAGATGTGTGAAGATCAGTACTTGATTGGTGTGATTTATTGCGAGGAGACTGAGCAGTCTGAGATTAAAGTGTATCATTTTCTCAGTTCCCCGCAACCAGCTTCAGTCGGTGGCAGCAGCCTGTAAAGTCCTAATTGAATTTTCTCTCCTGCGCCTGGAGAATCCCGACGAGGCTTGTGCAGTGTCCCAGGTGAGTGTGATGGCCCATTTCTAGCCCTTGTTTTGAAGTAGCATCATGATCGCTAGTAGGATTGATGGAGAACGGGTGGCATGGAGCAAAGCTCGATAAACTTCTGTATCTGGTGGAAAATCATTTGCAGGCCATATGGTATCTGTTGCAGTGAGTCAGCTCTGCCTTTTACTGTGACCACAGCCATGAGCAGTACGTGAGTGAGTGGATTCAGCTGTGTTCCATTAATATGCATTTATAAGCAGTAGGCTGCATTGGGGCCATAGTTGGCCAGCATCTGGTCACACTATTGTCTTTTTCAGGGTTTGCAAATTTGTAATTTGCAGATAACAGAATGTATGTGAAAAGTGAGCTGGCCCTACCAAGAGACCAGTCACTGACATGGTTGAGTGTTGCCATGCTGGGATGGAGCCTCCAAGTGGCTATAGTTTAGTAAAAACAGAAATTGTTTTCTGGTACGGGGGATAGAACCCAGAGCCTTCACACTGAGCTACATCTCTAAACACTATCTTGTGAATTATTGAGAGACATAAAAACTCTAGTTTTGTATGTGAAACTTTCCATTAAAAAAGAAATCTACAATTTAAAATTGAAAACAAATGCCATGAGAATAATCTAACAAACCCGAGAGTCAGATAAGGACTAAGGACCAGTGGTGTTCCATCTCTGCTTTGGTGTTTCTCTTTTCCTCCAGTTGCAGTTCTCAGTTCTTTTATAGGAATCAAAATTTGCTTTTTTTTTTTTTTTTTAAATTTTTTAAAAAAAATTTATTTGTGTGTGTGTGTGGCCAGCTCAGCCCACCAGGGGGAGGGGCTGACTGGCATGTGGTGCTGGGGGATTGAACCGCGGT
>NW_004524668.1:6457105-6469960 GCF_000260255.1 Octodon degus
TGCTGGGGGATTGAACCGCGGTCCCTGTGCTTTGCTAAGCTTGTTCTAAGTAGGTGCTTTAGACCACTGAGCCATCTCACCAGCCCCTAAGCTTGTTCTAAGTAGGTGCTTTAGACCACTGAGCCATCTCACCAGCCCCCAAAATTTGCTTTTGTGTTAGTTAGAATTCCTGAAAGAGTAAATCTCTTGTGAGATGTATTTGAATTTGTTTTCTTTTCAGAAACACTTGATTCTCCTAATCAAGGGCCTGTGTACTGGCTGTAGCCGACTAGATAGAACTGAAATAATCACATTCACAGCAATGATGAAATCTGCCAAGCTGCCACAAACAGTGAAGACACTTTCTGATGGTGGGTGTCCTTTACAGACCTGGTTGTGTGGCCGCCTCTGTGGCAGCTTTGCCTTCTGATGGCACTCTTCTGATCACGGGTATTACTTTCATATTTTACAGTGGAAGATCAGAAAGAGCTGGCCTCACCAGTAAGCCCCGAGCTGAAGCAGAAGGAGGTGCAGATGAATTTTTTGAACCAGCTGACCTCAGTTTTTAATCCTAGAACTGTAACTTCACCAGCCGTCAGTCCACAGGCACTGGTAAGTTCCTCCAGCCAAATGTCCTGGTCTCCATGGGATTTAAGATGATAGCAGTCCAAAAAAAGAAGTAGCGTGCTTTATGTTTGTGATAATAAATGGTGTCACATCCCACATGCAGTGGTTTGGTCAAGGATGGATCACGTGTACTATGGCTGTCGCATAAACTTCTGTCGTCTAGTGATCTCATAGCTGCCTTACCCGGTGTGCACTCTGAGGAGTTTGCCTAATGATAAAATTGTCTAGTGATGCAGTGCTTAGGATGTATTCACACCTTTAAACTGTGTAAGGTTATGTGATGATAATAGAAAAAATAGAAGACAACACAAAGTAAAACTCACCCCAACATTGTCTGTTATTATTGCTATTTTAATGACCACTCTTCTAGGCATTTTTCAATGCAAATAAACATAAAGACCTTGTGGAATTTTTTGTAGAAGGCATCACTGTATAGCTATAGAATACACACATATATATATATATATATATATATGTATTTAGGACAGGCTCTACAGGCTCTCACTATGTAGATTGTAGTAATTCTGTTTTCAGCCTTCCAAGTGCTGGGATTATAGGGGTGCACCACCACGCCCAGTCTCACCATCTCAGTGTGCCCTGTGGGTGCAGCTGGCACAGCACACTGGGCATCAAACCCTGGCCACTGCACTCTACCTAAGCAGGCGCTTTAGTCTGCTGAGCTATCAAGCCGGCCCCTAGAATAAATATCTATATATCTATATATCTATATATCTATATATTTTGATTTATTTATTTATTTTGTGTGTGGCCAGTTCAGCCCACCAGGGGGCGGGGCTGGCTGGCATGTGGTGCTGGGGGATTGAACCGCGGTCCCTGTGCTTTTGCTCAGCTTGTTCTAAGTAGGTGCTTTAGACCACTGAGCCATCTCACCAGCCCCTATGTTTTTTTTTAAATATGAATTGCTTGAAGCTACATATTTTTCCCCTCTTCTTGAATGAACAACCTTGATTTTCTCTGGTATAGATGAAGGGTTGTCCCATCGTTAGCTGGGCGGTATGAGAGTAGCCACATAGCTGCTTGTTCACTTTCTGTTCTCCACAGCAGGACAGCCAGCAGTGAGAGGTGGGCGTGTCTTGCTAGCCCTGTGTTTCTCTTAGGTGGAAGGAGAAAATGATGACCAGTCATCTACAGATCAAGCCTCTGCTATCAAAACCAAGAATGTATTCATTGCTCAGAACGTGGCTAGTCTTCAAGAGCTTGGTATGACTCTGGTGACTGTGAGAAAGCCGGTTTCTTGCTGCCAGCGATTCAAGTGTGCATGTTTTGTGTGGAATAGGTTTGGGCATCAGTAAGGACTTTTTGTGAGGTTGTACCTTTTCACTGATCCAGGTGGCTCCGAGAAGCTGCTGCGTGTTTGTTTGAATCTGCCATATTTCCTACGCTACATCAATCGGTTCCAGGATGCAGTGTTGGCCAATTCCTTCTTCATCATGCCTGCAACAGTAGCAGATGCCACTGCTGTTCGCAATGGGTAAGGTGCTACTGGGAGCGTGGTCTTTTCAGTCTGATTGAAAGCGATATAACGGCTGTATTTTATAACTTGTTGATTTCATTTTTCAAGTTATAAAAGCAAGTGATTCTAGGAGATATTTTTGTTGATTTTTTCCATTATGTTCTAGTTTTCATTCACTGGTGATTGATGTAACTATGGCATTGGATACCCTTTCTCTACCTGTGTTAGAGCCTCTCAATCCCTCTCGGCTACAAGATGTGACGGTCCTCAGCCTAAGCTGTCTATATGCAGGTGAGAACTTATGAGTTCTTAGTTTTTAGTCAAGGACAGGTACATTTTCAGGAAACTGTTCCTCAGAGAAGCCTGAGGACTGTCTGCCCTGTTCTTATTCCTTTCCCTGAAGATTTTATGTTACATATAAGGTGACATGAAATCTAATAAGAATCTTTTTAAATTATCCTGTTGCTTAACTGCTGGTATTGTGTTAAATGCATATTTGGTCTTGTAGTATTTACAGATATTGTCTACTCTATGAGGAGCAAAATGCCAAGGACTGTAAACAGTATGTAGTTCCATTCTACAGAAAGGAGCTCCACAGTGAAGAAGATGAGATGTATAGAATATTTTGGGCACACAAAGAACAGAGGGATTGAACCTTATTGTGGAAGCATGTTTGAAGAAACTTTTATAGGACAGGCTTTATGGATACTTATTTTAGTAAATGTGAAGAATATTTGTGTTTCACGAAAATCCCTCTCTATTGATCGTGCTGTCTTGTAAGTGGCCTGATACTTGGTGTTTATTTTTTTAAATTAGTATTAGTGGCCAGGGAGATGGCTCAGTGGAATAAGCGCTTCCCTGGCAAGTGCCAGGGTCTGAGTTCAATCCCTGGTTCCGCAAAAAAAAAAAAAAAAAAAAAAAATTGTTAGCATGACTTGAAACCAACTCATTAATTTTGGGTTTTATGCCTTTGATGATATAGCACTTTGAGAAGTGTACTTGATTCTTGGTGAGGTTTTGGGTTTGCAGTCTTGTAATCCTGACCTGGAGAGTACACCAGGAAGTTGCTGTGGTTGATTCATCTCCTTACATTCTCTGAACAGCTAGGTTGAGCATCTGTGTACAAATGGAGGTAAAAAGATACAGGTGTTTGGGCTTATTCAGAGCACATTAGTGAAGAACTTTTATATATAAAAGGAACTGAATGAGAGGTGAGAAAGTGTTCAGAACTTCAGAACAACCAGAGTTTATTTTCAGTTTGGAAAGTCAGCAGAAATGAAAGTCTTAATGTATCTTGAGAGATGGTAGACCTTATAGCAGAGGGGTGTGTGTGGGGTGTGTGTGTGTGTGTGTGTGTGTAAATCTGTGAGTTTTGTAGGCTTCAGTGGGCGCCATATACCATATAGCTGGACAGAAAGACTCAAGGAGAAATGCAACTCAAAGTCATTTGGAGTACATCCTGTAGACAGTAAAGACCATTACAGGCTCTGAAGAGTGCAAGCATCTGAGGTATATTTTTAGGAGTGTGTGCGTGTGTGTGTGTGTGTGTGTGTGTGTGTGTGTGTGTGTGGCTGGCAGAATCAGGGAGTGAACTCAGACCCTTGTGCTTGCCAGGAAAGCACTTATTCTACTGAGCCATCTCCCCCGCCCCTGAGCTATATTTTTAGGAAAAACATTTAGGCACTGCAGTGCAGGATATTTGGGTCTGGAGAAATACTGGAGGTGGGGAGATATGTTAGCAGGTATTTGTAGTCTTTCAGGCAGAACACACTTAGGACCCTAGCTGGGGTTAGCAGCATTAAGAATAGAATGCTACGGCATGGCGGTACGTGCCTCTTACAATCCCATCGCTCTGAGAGGCTGAGGCAGAAAGATCATAAGTCTGAGCCCAGCCTAGGTAATTTAGCAAGACCCTGATTCTAAAGATCTGGGGATATAGCTTAGTGTGAAGGCCTTGGTCATTCCCCAGTTACACACACACACACACACACACACACACACAGAGTAGAAAGCTAAGGAGATAAGTGAGAATGTGCTTTTCAGTGGCTGGATCCAGTGTTTCCCAAAACTCTCCCTTTGATCATGTATTTTTAATTTTAGAGTTAGTTTATTTTACTCCCTGAAGAATTTCTTGGCTCTCATGTGGATCTCAGTATATTTAGTCAAGATGTAATCAAAGTCCGAAAGGGTAGTCAGATGTGGTAACGTATACTTCCTGCAGTTTAGAAGCCTGAGACAGAAGGTTGGTACATTTGAGGCCTACCTGGACAACTTAGCAAAACTCTGTCTCAGAAATTAAAGCAGGCTTTGCATGGTAGTGCATGCCTGCAACATGAGGACCTGAGAAGCTGAGACAGGAGGATTGCTGCAAGTTTGAGGCAAATAAAATATAGGAAAGGGCTGGTAAAGCAGCTTAGGAGTAGAATGCTTGCCTAACATGTGTGGGCCTCTGGGTTTAATCCCTAGTACTGAAGAAAAGAAATTTCATAGTTGGATTAAATATCCCAGCCTTAATTTATTGTTGAAATTTGAGATGTGATTTAAGGAGAGATGTGGCTTTGATGCCTTTAAAAAATATTTCCAAGTCAAATGTGGGATTTTTTTTGTTTTGTTTTGTAATCTTAAATTTAAAAATTATATTCAGTTTTTAAATTACTACGTTCTAGCTGGATGATAGCACATAACCTGTAGTCCTAGTTGCTTGGGAGGCTGAGGCAGTGTGAATTTGAGCAGGGAAACATGTTTAGGACTAGCCTTGGTAGAACAGTGGCAGCCTGTCTCTGAAACAGTAGGTTTTATTTCTGTAGCAGTTTTGGGTTCAAAAAATTGAGTGAGTTTTGTAGAATTCCCATCAGGCTCTCCCCAGTGCGTGTGAAATAAGTGTGGTACATTGCCATGAACTAGAGTCCATAATCCATTAGAGCCCCTCTTTGTATTATGTAGTCTTGTGGGTTTTGCCAAATGTAATAATCCTGCGTCTACCATTATTGTATCAGAATAATTTCACTACCCATAAAAATCCCCTGGGCTCCTCCTGTTTATCCTGTACCTACTTCCCTCACTCTTGGTAACCACTGATCTTTTTCCCACCTCTGTATTACCTTGTCCACAGTAATGTCATGTATTTAGAATTATATAGCTCAGTATACAGCCTTTACACGGGGAGTGAGGGTTGGGTTCTTCCATGTCTTTTCTGACTTGGTAGCTTGTTTTTTTACATTGCTGAATTATATTCTGCTAAATGGATGCCCCACAGTTTATCCATTTACTTATTGAAGAACATTGTTTGCTTGAAGTTATAAGTAATTAAGAGTAAAGCTGCAATAAATATTTATATGCAGGTTGTTATGAGGATGTGTGTTTTCCACTCATTTAGGTAAGTAGCTAGGAACATGCTGGCCAGATTGTATGGTGTGATCGTGTTTAGCCTTGCCCTGAAGAGTTTACTTTCAGTAGTCAGTCGTGGAGTTGCTTGTGGGTGGGCGTTTTGGTGGTGCCTTGGGAATACCCCATGAGTGGAATCTGTGTGTCATTTTTCAGGTGTGAGTGTGGCAACTTGCATGGCCATCCTTCATGTGGGCAGTGCACAGCAAGTGCGGACAGGGTCTACAAGCTCCAAAGAAGAAGACTACGAAAGTGATGCAGCCACCATTGTTCAGAAATGTGTAAGCCAAGCACCTGGGGGTGTGGGCGCCTTGGTTGTTCAAGTGAGGGAGTGCGGCCAGCTCTGTTCTCCCTCGCTGGAAAAGAAGGCTTAGAGTGATGTTCACAGCCCTTTCCTTTGGTAGTGGGACTGAGAGATAGGCATTCAGCTGGTGTATGTGACATTGTATAGATGCTTTTCTGTTGGCTCAGTAGAGAACACTGCAGCTTTGTGGTGACAGTGGGCCTTGAGGAAGATTATTCATTCAGAAGTACATTTGAAGCTTTACTAAGTGTCCTTTCAGGAGGTGTGAATAAAATACATTTCACATCTGGCTAAGTGCATAAAATGAATTGTGGTTGGAAGCCATCTGATACAGAGCTGCAGGTACAGGGAATGCGCAGGTGTGGGAAATGCATGAGAAGGTGACATAGGTGCCGAGTAAAAGGTGGGTGTCAGCCCTGAGTAAGATAAAGAACAATTATATCATTGGAAAATGGCCCGAGGATAGTTACCTCTTCAAGTTAAGTCAGTTTGGGTAGGATTTAGCACTTAGGAAGAAATAATGTACCAGCTTGCTCAGATTTTTGTGTCTTTGACATTGAATAGCTTGAAATCTATGACATGATTGGACAAGCAATCAGCACTTCCCGCCGGGCCGGTGGTGAGGTAAGAAGTATGTCCCTGCAGTGTTCCCATGCTGTGTCCCCTGAGGTACGGATGCCTCCTGTTCATGCCTTGTCTTGTGCCCATTGCAACAGCACTACCAGAACTTCCAGCTGCTGGGTGCCTGGTGCTTGTTGAACAGCCTTTTCCTCATCCTGCACCTCAGTCCTGCTGCCTTGGCTGATAGGGGGAAAGAGAAGGACCCCCTGGCTGCCCTCCGAGTTGGGGACATCCTTTCCCGCACAAAAGAAGGCGTGGGCTCCCCCAAACTGGGGCCCGGGAAAGGGTACGTGTCTGCTTTCTTTGTCACCCTTTCTGTTGTACTGTTGTTCTGTTGTTGCTGTTTGCTAGTGGCGAGGAGCTTGTGGCATTCCTGTTCTATCCATGACGGGTATTGTTTTGTTTTGTGGATTGGCACCAGGGCCTTGCATGCACTGGGCATAGTGCATGCCCGTAATTCCACTAGTGGAGGAGCTGAGGATCGCCACGCGCTCAAGGCAAGCACAGGCTACGATGTGTTCAAGGCCAGCTGAACTACATAGTGAGACCAAGTCTCACAAGACCTAAAAAATCCCAGGGCCTTACAAATGCTGAGCACATATCCAGCCGCTGAGTCTCACTCCCAACCTCTCTCCTCTGTGTCAATAGAGAGATCTGCCTCCCTTCCTGGTTTGAATGTGTAAGGGAGATAATGATCCTGGTCTATTAGCTCCACATCATAGCTGTGGGATTTTGGATGAGTCACCAGTTTCTTTTGATCTTGTTTCCTCATCTGGCAGAGAGAGAATATCTGTAATGTGTATTTTAGAGTTATCAAGTTCACCTCTTTTGTAAAGTGGGTTCAGTTCACTTGGAGTTGAGTACTCCCCTATTTAACCTGTCAGGGAGGGTATTGTCAGGCTTTCCTCGATTGCCGCCTGAAACATTTGTTGCTGTTTTGGTGAAGTCTGAGCTCTACTTGCTAGAAAGGAGACATAATTAACCATAATTAACGTGCTATTCAAGGTTTTGCTTCTAAGCCTAGGCATTCTGGATTTTATTTATTCTTTTAGTTCCTATTGTGTATTTGTCTCTTCTCTAGGTATTAAAGACAAGCAGTAAATGAAGCAGTGTCCTTAGCATTATAGAATTTATCTTCAGGTACACTAACAAGTATAGTACAGACAGCCATACATAAGTATTAAGAAGAGAAACAAGCCAGAAGGGGGCTGGTGAGTGATAGGAGCTATTGTTTTGGTTAGGATGGTTTCGAAAGGGCTTACAGACAGGATGTGGAAACCACATGTGAAGTGAGAGGACAAGCCATGTGGTTGGGTAGCATTGTTAAGGTCCAGGGCACAAGTGAGCTTGGCGTTCTAGCATCAGCAAAGTCAGTGTGGCCAGAGAAGAGAAATTGAGCAGGGAAACTAGCAGCAGTTAGGTCAGAGAGGTAGCCAGTGGTCAGATGAGAGCCAGGTGCTGCTGGAGGTTTTTCTCTAGGAGAGAGACATGAACTGACTTATTAGTGATCCAAGAATCCAGCTGTTGTGTGGAAACTGGCCTGCCGGGACAATTACTTGTTTCTCTCTCTTTCTCTTCTTCCCACTGAACCTATCCCTAAACCAGTATTCCCTAGGTCAGTAAATTATACAACTCAGTTGTCTCAAGCAAAAGAATTCTGATGAAGCCACCAGTAAATTCAGTCAGCCATACCTTCCAAACATACCCAAATGAACTTCTTTTCTCTGCTTTTACCACCACCACTCTATTCCAGGTTTCCTTATTTTCTCCTTTGGAGTAGTTCACTAGCTTCATAACACTTCTTCCTTCCTGTCTGTAAAATGCCTTATGTCCTTTGCTTTACTTTTTTCTTTGGTGTTCTTAATTGATTTACATGGCTTGTTATATATTAGAGGTATTAACCATTTGTCATATGGACATGCTGAAGAGAAGGAAAAAGTTTTACTTAACTATGATGTAAGCCTGGCTTGGGAGGCTGAGGCAGAAGGATCTCTGAGTTTGGGGCTGCCCTGAAGTATGTAGTGAGGCCTTGTCTCAAACCCCTCCCCCCCCAAAAAAAAAGATGGGGAAAAAAAAATCAAATGTAATGTAAACTGTTTGTTTTAGGTTTATTCTTGAATATTTTGTCATTTTAATCTTTTTCTTAAAAGAGTAAGTCTTTAAAAGTTCAACATTTAAATGTTAGTAACTTCCCATGACTCAGTTGCTTTGAACTGACAGGTAAGAGTTCCTTCTAGTCCTGGGTTCTTACCCTGCAGCTTGCAGGTCCTTTGGCAGCTCACGGGTAGGTTGCAAGGAGACTGAATTTCTGAAATGCTATGCTGATTTTGTGCATATGTATATATTTTTTCTTGGGGAAAGGTCCATAAACCTTCAGAAGCACCTAAGACCTCAGAATGGGAAGATAGGCCCCTTAATTATTTATTATTTTAAGGTGTTTCCTGTTTTCTGTGTGTAGGCATCAGGGATTTGGGGTGCTGTCAGTAATACTGGCAAACCATGCCATCAAGCTGCTAACATCTCTCTTTCAAGACCTGCAAGTGGAGGCTCTTCACAAGGTGAGGAAGGAGACTGTTTTCTTGAAATCAGCACTTGCTTTATTCGCTTTTGGGTGAACAAGCCTAATCTAGCAATGCAGGAGGTTCTTTCTGCCAGAGTCGTGTCATGAATTCCTCTTTGATACTGTTCCCTTCAGGGTTGGGAGACAGATGACACCCCTGCAGTCCTGAGTATTATGGCCCAGAGCACCTCTATCCAAAGAATTCAACGACTAATTGACTCAGTCCCACTCACAAACCTGCTCTTGACGTTACTCTCAACCTCCTATAGAAAGGTAAGCGGGAATCTAGCCATTAATAATCTGGAAGAATTTGTGTAACCTCAAAATGAATAAGATTATCTATATGCATGATCTTTATAAACCTACATTTGTAACGATGATTTTGAAGAGGAGAGGAACTTTATTTTTTGAAATAGAGGTCTTCTCTACGGGCTCATATGATCCTCATGCCTCAGCTCTCAAGTTTCTGGGAAGGGGCATCCATTATAGCATTCACCTTGGCAAGGAGCGCAGTGGGTAACTGGTTGAATGTACCCACACATTTGAATCTGCTATTATCAGTGTTATGATATATGTGATACTTAGAGATTTATGATTGGCATTCTATAACAGAAACTTAAGGGGTGCTAGCAAAATGCTTTTTTTTTCTTTTTCTTTTCCAATTTTTGAACATGTATCTGGTTGAGAGTGCTTTTGTAGAAAAAAGTAATGAGAGTTCTGATGGAGAATTGCTTCAGTTTTAGAAAAGAAAATGAGTATGGAGAAAACTTACCATACGGTGAATGGGATTAGGTAGGGCAGCTCTGGTTTTAACTGCCACTTCATCCTTCCCACAGGCATGTGTCCTGCAGCGACAGAGGAAAGGCTCCATGAGCAGTGACGCCAGCGCCTCCACTGACTCCAATACCTACTATGAGGATGACTTCAGTAGCACAGAGGAGGACAGCAGCCAAGGTAGGTGCAGCTTTTCTTTGTTCCAGAGAAGAGCTCCAGAGTTCATTTTCCTTTTGTTTTTGCCTGCCTAGCCCAGACCTTGATTTTGTGTACACTGAAAGATTGCTGTGTTGCTGAGATCAGGTTGAGCAGTGGACCACAGCAAGTGACGAACAAACGCTGCTTTCAGCCAAGCCCATGGTGCTTTTCATTCCTTTCCCAATACCTACTATGAGGATGACTTCAGTAGCACAGAGGAGGAATATATCATGTTAGTCCAAGTTCTCTCGGTGTTGACACATGACCTCTGTTCTCAGCTTTCTGGTGCAACTGGAAAGGTCCCGTGTGAGGTGTTTGGCTTGGCTGTTGTCATAGCTTTGTAGTTTAGGAGGGAAAGTGATGGTGGTGTAATAAACATCAGGGTCAAACTGACCTTCCCTCCTTCCTTAGTTTACAGAGAGAGTGAATAAGATAAGTATCTCAGATTCTTCATAGCCAGGCGTGAGAGAGACATTAAGAAAGATGAGAGGGAGAACTACCCGCTCGGGCCCGCCCCCCTGTCCCTCTCTTGGACAGGAGCTTTCTTTCTCTCAATAAATACATTCTGCTCATAAAAAAAAAAAAGAAAGATGACATCTTGTCTTCTTAGGGTTTATAGCTCATAAGACAGAGTAAACTTGGCAGATGTTTGGCTTAGTGCAAATAAAATAAAGTGAACTTATTTCTGCTTTTATTGGTGTCTTTAAAATCAGTTTTATTGAGGTATTACTTGTGTATAGTAAAATATTCTCATTTCTGACAGATTTGTGCAATATTGCAACCACTATCAGTCAGGATATTCTTAGGTTCTTTTGATGAAGCATTTTTAGAAAGCAGATTTCATGAATGTATACATGTTCCTTTCTCTTTTCAGATGATGACAGTGAGCCTATTTTGGGGCAGTGGTTTGAGGAGACCATCTCTCCCAGCAAAGAGAAAGTGGCACCTCCACCACCTCCCCCTCCCCCTCCCCTGGAAAGCTCACCTCGTGTTAAAAGCCCCAGTAAGCAGGCCTCTGGTGAGAAGGGCAACATCTTGGCTAGTCGCAAAGATCCTGAGTTGGTAAGAGTGGATTTCTGAGGTTTGGGGGGAGGAGGAATTGAGGGGAACATTTATGAGACACAGATCATTTGCACTAAAATATTTTCTAGGTTGGTGTTTACCTAGAATGTTTAAGTATATTTTTGCTTAGGATTCATGTGTATTGATTATATTACACTAAATAATTCAGAGTTCTTTTTCTTTGGGTACTGGTAGTCACACTCAGGACCTTGTGCTTGCCAGGCAGGTGCTGTGCTGCTGAGGTATATCCTGTCCTCTGATTATGAGTAGCATGTTCTTTTGCATCAGAGTAGGTTTACATCCTGCTGCTTACTTGGTTTGGGCAAGAATTAGAACTTCTTAGCTTTAGTTTTGTCTCTTTTATTTATTTATTTTTATTTTTAGGGAAGAGTCTACAGGGTGCTCAGGGTTTTACTACTAGATCTGACTTGTAGTGATCTGCCTGTTTACAGCCTCCCAAGAGCTGGGATTATAGGCATGCGCCACCATGCCCAGTATCAGTTGCCATATCAGCTCGCTCTGGGGGCAGGGCCAGCACAGCAGACCTGGGGATCAAACCCCTGGCCCCTGAGCCTGCTAGTTTTGTCTCTTGTGTGGGAACGATTATATCTACTTCTAAGGCGGCTGTGGAAATAGGAGTATATTTTTAAAGCCCTTAGTGTAGATCTACTAACATTTTACCTTACTCCATATTTTCTGAAGTCTGTTGCATTAAATTGGCATATTATTTTGAGTAACTGGTAGAATTATGTGGAAAAGACTCATAAACAGTCCCATTGTAAATAGCTTAAAAACCTGATTCATTCTTTATTGTATGAGACCTGAGAACATATTTCTTATTTGTATTCAGGGCTTGTAGGAACCCAGGGTCTGTGGCCCTGATAACAGTTATTTTATTCCTTTTAGTTTTTAGGTCTGGCTTCCAACATTTTGAACTTCATCACCTCTTCCATGCTGAACTCTCGGAACAATTTCATCCGAAACTATTTGAGTGTGTCTTTTTCAGAACACCACATGGCCACCCTGGCCAGTATCATCAAGGAGGTGGACAAGGATGGACTCAAGGGTCAGTGGGCGGGCCTTGTTCCTGGTGGGTTTTCCCAGTGGAGGTTGGGTGTTGGCATAGTATGTGATGCATGGAATAGCTGCTGAATACCTGGTTCCCATCTGTCCTAAGGTTCATCAGATGAAGAGTTTGCTGCTGCTCTTTATCACTTCAACCACTGTCTGGTGACTTCTGACCTTCAGTCCCCAAACTTGCAGGTTTGTGTTCTCTGTGGTCCCTAAGGCCAGAAACTTTATATTGGCTCCTTGGAGCTGCTGTCTTTAAAGAACATTATGTTCTTCAAATACCTTCCTTAAAAGAGCATTGAGAGCTTCTGATGTTTCTGCATGCCTTAATTAGGATCATTTCAAAAGAAAGTGTCCTTTTCCTCCAAGACAGTAAGCTTAACCAAAAACTACTTACAAAAACAAATTCTCAGTGATTATGTTAGTAGAAAAGTAGACAAAGTGCACAAGAAGGCAGTTTATAAAAATAGGAAATGTAAATGGTCAAGAAACATAGCAGAAATGCTTGTTAACAATAATGGAAGAAGTAGGCATCTTAAGGCTGTTGTGGCCTTCCTGGTAGCTTGCCTTGTTGATTCTTTACCTTGTCTTTCCTTTCTTACTTGGCTGAAGCTTGCTCTGCAGAGCTCTGCTGAGCTAGTTTCTCCATTTTTTTAAATGTGTTTAGTACAGGGTCTACATGGTCTCATTATGTGGATCAGACGTGTAGTGATCCTCCTGTTTTCAGCCTCCCAAGCACTGGGATTACAGGCGCACGCCACGACGCCCAATCTCAGTCACTGGCTCAGCTCGCCCACCGGG
>NW_004524668.1:6470060-6474994 GCF_000260255.1 Octodon degus
CCTATTCTTAACTTTTACTTTTTCAAATAATCTTTGCCACTACAGAAAAAAAAAAAAGTAATGTGACAAACATGACCTCGGCTAGCTTCCCTACAAAAACACAATTGCAGCCATCGTCCTTCAAATCTAAAATAATTCATAATAGGTACTACTGTTATGTGCACCTGTAGTAGACTGACAAAATTTACCTATGTTGTATATATTGTAGTTCTTTGGACTGCTGTATGATAATCTTGTGTTTGTGGTGGTGCCAGTTAATCTATTGAAGTACATATGAATTGTGTCCAGGTTTTATTGCTATTCCAGATGTCATTGTGCTCTTTTTTATTATGTGGCTGCTGTTATACAAGGGCAAGTGGTTCTTTTGGGCCTCTAACTAGGAGTACATTGCCAGATGATACAAAGTGTGTCTTCAGCACATAAGATTACTGCTGTCTTCAGTGGCTACACCCAAGTTTTGGTCCCACCAACAGCGTATCAGAGATCATGTGGCTGCATATCCTTTCCCAACACTTGATGGTACCAGTTTCTTCACGTGGTCAAAGTTAGTAGTTCTCTACTTGTGTGTACAGAAGGGTTCCTGAGGACTTTGTCAGAAATGCGGATTCTGGGCCTGAATGGGTGTGGGTTTAATGAAGTACTTAGCTAGAAGGTACAAGACCCTGGGTTCAGTCAGCACTGCAAAGAAACAGCAAAACAAAACTTCTTTTCTTTGCAGATTTGTTATTCCCTGATATCCCCTCCTTCAATAACTTCATTTTCTAAGACAGGGTCTCACTATGTAGCCCAGATTGCTTTTGAACCCACTATGTAGCCCAGGCTGCTCTTGAGTTCATAGCAATCAATAACTTTTAATTAGGTTTCCCAATAATTTTCCAAGAGGATTAAAAAAAAATGTTATTGTAACTCTGAGATTATTTCAGCCAGGTGTGGTTGTACATGCCTGTAATCCCAGCACTGAGGAGGCTGAGCCATGAACTCAAGGCCAGCTTGGGTTACATAAGGAGTTCAAGGTCAGCCTACACTACATAGTGAAACCCTGTTTCAAAAAAGAAAATATTATTTTAGCAGATTTTCAGAAATAGGATATAGAGTGAGGGATGTAGCTGGGTCACACAGTGCCTGCCTGGCAAGTGCAGGGCCCTGAGTTTTATTTCCAGTACCTTTCTTCCCAGAAAGAACTAGGATATAACTCAAGGGCATGTCAGTTGTCCCAAAATTGTAAAATCCTGGAGACTATTCCCCCCATAAACATATTTAATTTCTACCTGAGGAAGTTTTTTCCAGCAATATATAGCTAAAAGTTTATAAAATTGTAGTTAAGAATTAATAACTTTCTATTACTCTGAGCTTTTCTTCAATCGAAACCATTAATTTATCTCACTTATACCCTTTCTATGGTTGGTTTTTTTTTTTTTTGCAGAACTGGGGATTTAACTCAGGCCCTTGTGCTTGCCAGGCAAGTGCTTATTCTACTGAGCCATTGGTTGGCTGTTTTTAAGGGGTTAAAAATCTCATAATCCAAAATTCTTTGGGAAGTTCCTTATTTTGTTATTATTATTATTTTTAATTTAAAAGATCATTTTGGGGCTGGATATATAGCTCAGTAGTAAAGTGTGTGGTCCTGAATTTGATTTCCAGCAACAACTCCCATTCCCCCCAGGAAAAGATCATTTATGTTGAACTACTGTTACATAGAATATTATATTGTGACATGAGAAAATAGAAATTGAGTAGAAAGGTTGTTAACCTAACGTAAAGTGCTTCAGGTAGCACGTAGCCTGCAGTACCTTCTTAGGCTATATGAGAACAAGGTATTTTCCCAGTGTTGTCAGATCTTTTCTCAGTTCTGAGTTTATTTAGGAAACACTGAAAAAATTGTTTCCTGTCTAAAGTTGTTTAAAGAATAGAGGAGAAACTCCCCCCCCCCCCATAGAAGTCCTTAAGGCTCATATAATGATAGGGGATTATTACCATTTTAGGAAATCCTATAGTGATCCACTCTTTAGCATTTAAAGAACAATCATAGCTGTTGTACAGAGACGCACCCTATTGCTCTTACTAAGGATGGGATGACAAAGGGAATCCTCAGACCTCTTTTTTCATCTTATCTTTAAAGTGGGATTTTAAAGTTTTTCCTAAACTTTTTTTTTTTTAACTTCATTGTGGAAGAAAGTTGAGGATAATTACTGTATTTGCTGTCAAATCTCTCTACTTGCATGGTGTTTAATATACAAAGAATTTTTAATTTTTTATGTATCTAGGACAGGGTTTACGGTGTCTACAGGGTCTCACTACACCGATTGGCTTCCTAGTGATTCTCCCTCCCAGACTGTAAGTGTAAATAGTCATGCATTGTATCCTCCCTTGGGTCTTTGTCAGCTACCCTGTTTTGAGTAAAACCTGTAGGTTCCTCAATACTTAGAGAAGAAATTATATCCCCCTTACCAGTGGCATTGGAACGTCTTGGCAGGTGGATTTCCTGCAAAAAGTCTGTTACAAATTTGTCTAATCAAGCAGTCTAGAAAGGTGTTAACACAGCTGGAGTCTTTCAGGCATCACTAAGTCTTCGGGTTTCTCTTATTGGGGAAAGCTGTCTCTTTATTAAGTGTTTATTAGTACCCATGAGGAGTGTAATGCCTTCCTAAGTGCTATGAGGTAACCAGAGGTGGAATTAAAACACTTGTCCAGGAGTAGAGTTTGGTCAGCATACGAGAAGCATAATTCTGTAAGTGTTCAAATGAAAGAAGTGGAGTGATGTTGATATGAAGAAGGGAAATGCTCCTAGTGTGGGGGGTGGGAGTTGGACAGGAGGACTTTACAGAAGTGGGGGCATGTGCTGTGTTACAGAAAGGATGGGCAGTGTTAGAACGCCAAGGAGGAGGTAAAAGGGCACTAGCAAAGAAAGTTAAGTACTACATGGCAAAATTGCTTCAGCAAGAGAAGCTGACAAAGAGGTTAGGCCAGCTTGTGAGGCATCTTGAACTCCATAGGAGAAGTTGAAGTAGTGGAGACACCCAGGTCTGGGGACACACACTGGCAGTCCCACAACTAGGAAGGCTGAGATTAGTGTGGTAGTTGGATGTACACTGGAGAAGCATTAGTGGCAGTAAGATGGAGTAGGACATGATAAGTGGTCAGAACAGTGCCTGGCTTTAAACCACAGAGGTACCACTTCATACTTATCAGGATGGCTTTTATCAAAAACAAACAAACAAAAAAAAAGGAGTAAGTGTTAGTTAGGATAGAGAGTAGAATCCTTGTGCATTGCTGGTGGGAATATACAGTGGTATAGTCTATTATGAAAATGGAATGGAAAATGTGGAATTACCATATGGCCTGTGTAGCTCAGGGGTAGAATGCTTGCCTGGCATGCACAAGGCCCTGAGTTCAATCCCCAGTACAGGAAAAAAAATTATATTGTTCAGCCATCCCACTTATATTCTAAGGAGATGAAAACAGGGACTTGAACATTTGTGTATTCGTGTTCATAGCAGTACCATTCACAATAGCCAAAAGGGGAAAGAAGCCTGGTGCTCATTAGTGTTTGAATGGATAAGCAAAATGTATGTTTCTGCCACCAATACAACCTGATGAACCTTGAGGACGCTATCCTGAGTGCAGTGAGCCAGCAAAGGTGGGTCCCATGTGTTTGTGCTCACAGTCAGGTTCAGAGGCAGGAAGTGGAAGGGTGGCTCCCAGCGATTTAGGGAGGGGGCATGAGAGATGAGTACGTTCAGCTTCTGATGAAGATGAACAGGTTTTGGAGGTGGATGATGTGGAAGGTTGCACAAAAGTGTTTAAGTCTGCAGAATTGTAACATGTAAAATTTGTTCAGATACTGAATTTTATATTTTACTGCACAGAAAAGTAAGAAGAAAAGGTGCTCAGCACATAGTGCAAGTCCTTCCTGAGAGTTAGCTCTGGCTGGGCATGGTGGCACACATCTGTCATTTTAAGCACTGTCAGCTGAGGCAACAGCAAGTTGTGTGTCTCAGAAAGCCAAGCAAAGGTTTGCCTCATTGTTAAAAACCAGATTCCCGTGAATTAGTTGTGTATTTCTTTTGACCATGAAGCCTAAAAAACTGACACTAAGGTGAAAAGAGAACAAAAGTTGTAACTTAAAAAGCTGTTGTCAAAATAGCATTATAAGGAGTTCATATTACCCATCATCCATATTTATAGCTGCCTGCACCTTGAACATTTAGTTTTTGTTCCCCAACTATTCTCATTCTTCCAGTAATAGTCAATTTTCTGTTTTTCTTTGCTGAGGTTAGAACTCTGGGCATGGTAGGCAGGTGCTCTTAATTAATCCCCCCCATGCCAGTTGAATCTAGGGCCTTCCACCCCAAACAACACCCCCAGTCCTTTGAGACAGGGTGCTGCCACAGCCTCCTGCAGGCCTGCACCACCACGCTCTGTTAGGAGTTAATTTTAAGAGTGGAGCAGTCATTTATGGCTGTGGGTTTCAGTAAACCTTCTGGCTGTGCTTGTGTTCTTCTGCCTCCCTCATTAGTGACGCAGAACACGTAGGACCTACCTGCTATCACTGCCTTTTGTACTCTGTGAAAGTGTGTTTACAGTGTGTGGCCTGTGCTCGGCGCCTGGCCTGTGTTAGCTGCCATGTATGGAACTGCTCTTGAGATCCGAGGCATCTTGGATCCCATTTACTTCTAAGAAATAGAACCATCAAGGATATTTTGTAAGAATAGAATTTAATTTTGTTTATTTAGAAATGTAATCTGTTTCCTGAGGTAGTGAAAGAAAGGCCATCAACCATTATAGTTGTTCTGGAAGTTTTCTTTTAAAAGGATCAACTTCTTTTCTTTTCTTTTTTTTTTTTTTTTTGTATTTTAGGGAAGGGTCTACAGAGTGTTCAGGGTCTCACTACTACATTGGACTTGTAGTGATCTGCCTGTTTACAGCCTCTCAAG
>NW_004524668.1:6475624-6483818 GCF_000260255.1 Octodon degus
ATGTGGTGCTGGGGGATTGAACCGCGGTCCCTGTGCTTTGCTAAGCTTGTTCTAAGTAGGTGCTTTAGACCACTGAGCCATCTCACCAGCCCCTATTTTTTTATTTTGGCGGAACCGGGGATTGAACTCAGGCCCTTGTGCTTGCCAGGCAAGTGCTTATTCTGCTGAGCCATCTCCCTGGCCCCGTGTCTTACTTTGTTGAACTAAATGATTTTTCTCCAAATTCCTTCTAAATCTCCTGTTTCTTTACTCCGTCCAGGATTTGACAGTGAACAGCGGTGCGCATGAGTAACCTTTGGCCTTGTTTTATGCCCGTTTCCTAATGACTTCCTGTGTCTCTTATGGCAGAACACACTACTGCAGCAGCTGGGAGTTGCCCCTTTTTCCGAGGGTCCTTGGCCCTTGTACATTCACCCGCAAGGCCTCTCTGTGCTTTCACGCCTCCTACTTATCTGGCAACATAAAGCTAGCACACAAGGTGACCCCGATGTTGCTGAATGCCTTAAAGTTTGGGACAGGTAAGAATCCTCCATGAGAAGGTTTGTAGAGGCAGTTATTTACTGTTTTGTTTGGCTTCCTTGTAGTTAATCTGAGGCTTTGGGATGTTGCTGTGATTATGTGTTTAGAGTAGTAAGGATGGGAGAATGAGGGGAGCTGTGGGAAGATGCGCTTTCAACAAAACAGTTATACTGACTGTGGTCTGGAAACAGAATCTTCCGGGAGCACGCTGGGGATTTGGCTATAATTGTTAGAACCTGAATCCTAAGCATAACCAATTTTATTCTGACCTGATTTTTTTGAAAGAGAGGGAGCAGGGGAAGCCAACTCTGTCTTTGGTTATTTTGCTTTTCACATGATACCATTTAGAGGGACTTGCAGACTTTTTGGATAAATTTTAAAGAATTTATTTCCTTGGGGGAAGCTCAGATTAATCATCTAAATCCTCCTTGGATGGACCTGTATTTGCCATTTTTGTTTACATGGTTAGGAGTCTTCAAAGCAGTTTGTTTTCTTAAAGGGCTTTGCTTTTCTAGTCCCCATTTTGGGATCAAATAGCTCTAGCGTTGGATTTAGGAGCTCATAAACCTCCTTGGATGCCAGAGGCCCGCTGTAGTTCTCCTGGTGCCACCTTATGAAAAGGCTCAGAGCCGGCAGGGTGGGTGCTGCGAGGAAGGGCACCCTTATTAAAACACAAATCTCTTTCCTAATAGCCAAGGGGAGTGGAGAAAGTTGGCTGTATTCATTCCTTTATTTGCATTAAAGCTCTTCTGACAAGTTCTCAAATATTGTAATTGCTTTTTTATTATTTTATGGTTTGATTCATTTGTAATGAATGAATGATTATGTAATGATTATAACCTATAGCATAAATTACAGAATTTGGGGCAGGTTCTGGCTTCTGTCTTAACTAACGAGACCAGAAATCAAAGTAGCATCAAGATATAGGAAAAAGTAATTGAGTTGGTTCTGTCTGCTTAAGTATATTAAATGAAAACAGCAGCATCTTTCAGGGACCTCGTAGTTGTTTCTGTTGTCACAGATGGCAGAGGGGGCATTGACATTACTGTGATATTTGAGAGAACATAAAGCTATTAGAAGTATTTTTGCGACCAAGTTTGACAGTTTGATTTTTTTTTTCCTGACAGCTTGATAGGCAGATTTTAGATATTTTCTTTTTTTTACCATCCAGCTTTTTTTTTTTCCTGCTTATATTGTTAATGTGTGGATTCAAGGAGTTTAACTGTTTTAGAGCTTGATTAAATTATAACCTTGGGAGACTTGGAACATTTTCTCACCAGTATCCTCCTTTTTCTCTGCTGTAGGTTTTTGTCTACAATGAAGCAGAATGCCCTGCAAGGGGTGGTGCCCAGTGAGGCGGAAGATCTGAACGTAGAGCATCTACAGCTGCTCCTGCTCATTTTCCACCACCTTTCTGAGAAAGGCCGGCAGACGATCCTGACCCAGTTGGTCCAGATCATCCAGGAGCTGAGTGTCGGCATGGATGCCCAGATGCGCTCTGTGCCTCTCATCCTGGCGCGCCTCCTTTTGATCTTCGATTATCTGCTTCATCAGTACTCCAAAGCCCCTGTGTATCTGTTTGAGCAGGTACCAGCCCACACATTGTTTTCGCTCCACTGTTACCCAGGAGTATCTTTCTTCTTAGTGGTTAGGATTCAAATCGAAAGTGACCTGCTCGTGGTTGGTCTTAACTGTTCAGGGTTGGTTTAAGGGTAGAATTAGGAAAGTTACTAGAGGTTGCTTATGTGCACCTGTACTTTATCCAGAGATGATGTAGATTACTTGATTTGATATATTAAAATTGGATTATAGTCTCCTCTCTGGTATTCATTTTGAATTAATTGTTTAATAAAAAATGTTTTGAACATCAGCTCTTAATGGGTGTTTATTAGTAGCTGAGTAATAATCAACTGGTCAGTTTTATGGTTCATCAAAGCCTCTTCTAAGAATCCAAACTGAAGGTGAAAGAGCACTTGAGGGTTACTGTGTTCAGCATTTCTTAAAATGTTTCACTGAGCTGTGTTCCCTTTATGCTCCATCAGATATTGCTAAGTCACAGAAAATTTTTTAAATTTTTGTTTTGGTTTGTTGAATTTCTAGGCCTTGATGTGCCAACCTACGTATCATGTCTGAAGGAAAAGTCAAAATAATGACTATACGTCTTTCCTAATTTGAGTTTTCGTTCTAAAAGGTGCAGCATAACCTGCTGAGCCCTCCTTTTGGGTGGGTAAGTGGATCCCAAGACAGCAGCAGCCGACGAGCAACCACCCCTCTCTATCATGGGTTCAAAGAAGTAGAAGAAAACTGGTCCAAGCATTTCTCATCAGGTGAGAAAGAAGATTATCAATATGAAAACAGCTTCCCAATTCTCATTGCCAGGGTCACATATGAAGCTTGGGGACTCCTAGAGGATCTTTGTGTTAGTTTACAGCCTATGGGCAGTAAACATCTGTGAATTCAAGACAGCTTCAGAAATTGACTCCCACATACCCCACATTTATTTTTCAAAATTGAGGCATAGAATTTAGGGGTCCCTTAGTCTGGCCATAGGACACAATGTATGGATTCTTCTCACTCTTGGTGATTAAATTTAGTTTTTCCTTAGTGGTTCTCACCCACAAGCTAAATTTTTTAAGGCCTTGGTGATTTACTGTGCTGAAAACCATGGGAACACTATATTCTCTGCACTCTCATGTAGTAGTTGTCTGTTCTTCTGATGAGGTATCTCTTGAGTTCACTTAATAGTATATTTATTCATATCCAGAGGACTATTAGATAGCGACTTCTATGAAGTCTTAAGATCAGTTTACTATCACCTGTTAGGTAATCCCGTGAATATTGGGAAAACAACATAGTCTTTAAAATGTAGTCGGTGTAATGGTGTAATTGATTAACTTAGTCATAGAGCACCGTAGTTAACTCCTAGAACAGTGGTTTCAAGTGTAATGTAAATGCCCCATGCTAGGGGACATTTGCCAGTGTCTGGAGAAATGTTTTGGTTGTCACAGTTTGGTGGAGGATTGGGGAGGTGGCTGCTACTGGCATCAGGGAGCAGAGGCCAGTTGTGTGTTAATTCTGCAGTGCACAAGGAAGCCTCTCACGGCAGAGAGCTTTCTGGCCCCAAATGTCAGAAGTACCAGGGCTGAGAAATGTGCTAAAATTTCAACATTTGTGCTTGGTAGACTGCATGTAGAATGAAACTGTTGGTTTCACTAGCACATTGCTTTCCAGATGCTGTCCCACAACCCAGATTCTACTGTGTCCTGTCCCCAGAAGCCTCAGAGGACGATTTGAGCCGACTGGATTCCGTGGTACTGAGGACTTTGGAGCCCCTTGTTACACGTGGGCTCAGATGATCCCTACCAGATCAGCACCGAGGCAGTTACTTTCTGTAATGATAGAGTTTAGTGTGTGTTAGGATCTGAGCTTTTGTTATATAGAAAATGCTGTCTTGAGATGTATTTGCTGAGCTGCCCTTTTGCTGTAGGGCTCGTCACCTTTGCCTTGTTATATTTGAAGATTCTTTCTAGCATTTATGATGTGCAAATATTTTAATGGCCAAAAATAGTTGACTCTTTTGTCCTAAAGTCTGCACGTGTATGCTCAAGATAGTTTACATGCTGAGTGAGGGCCTAGGAAGTACCATCTGATGCAAGGAGGAATCAGAAAGTGCCACTTAAAGGGGATATTTTGTCAATCTTGAGCTTAAGTGATAGTGCAGGGGTAGTCAGAAAAAACATCTCAAAAAGCAAGAAATGATTATCTTTTCTGATATTAGGCCTGTGAAGTTCTTTTCTCGAAGCCTGTCAAATATGATGAACTTTATGCTGCGTTGACAGCCCTGCTCGCAGCAGGGTCCCAGCTCAATACTGTGAGGAGGAAGGAGAACAAGAATGTGACGGCTCTGGTAAGACCACAGAAGCCCGGTGAGACTTGGGCTATTTGATAATCAGTGATTTCTACCAGACGTTTCTTTCTTCCAAAAGTGGTCTAATCAGCTTATTGAATATTTGTTTCCAAAACTGACCAGTATTTCAGTATTTCTATGTAGTTTGAGTGGTTATTTTTACCACAAACATCATTTTATCATTTTTCCATTCTTTTGGTTTAGCGCTGAGAGACATAAGACTTCGAGGGTTAGCTGGGCCTCCTATGGCTGCTGAGTGATGTCTGATGTTGGGACACTGACACTTGCGAGTCTTCTGTGGTTCTCTGGGTGTATCTTTGTGTTTCTAGGTATCATATCAGCAGTCCCATGCCACACGAAAGGCTGGCTGATTATAAGCCTGCCAAACAGAATATCCTATTCTGCTTAATTGGTAAATGACTAATGAGCCAGAATTGTCATACCTCATCCTTTTTGGCCAATGAAATGTATGTAATGTGGAACAAATTGTTTTTTGGCATTTTAAGCTTTATTATTAGGCATATTCTCTAGAAAGGTCTGAAGAGCAGACACAAGGGTAAATCTCACTTGAAAACAGAGATTCCACACAATTCTACTTCAAAAGTTTTATTTGGAGTAGTTCTTGTTGTAAAGGAACTTGTATGCCAGTACCTTGTTCTCACTCTGTGACTGCTCTGTTTCCTTCCTCCAGGAGGCCTGTGCCCTTCAATATTACTTCTTAATTTTGTGGAGGATTCTAGGAATTTTGCCACCATCAAAGAGTTACATGAACCAGCTGGCCATGAACTCGCCTGAGATGAGTGAATGTGATATCTTACATACTCTGCGATGGTCAGCTCGCCTCCGCATCAGCTCCTACGTCACCTGGATAAAGGTATACCTGTAATCCAGAGCCTGCTGTGAAGGGGTGTTACTGTCATGTTGTGTGCTTATTGGGGCCTTAATGCTAAGCCTTTTTCTTGTTGTCCAAATAGGATCACCTTATAAAACAGGGAATGAAGGCTGAGCATGCTGGCTCTCTGATAGAACTGGCCTCCACCAAGTGTAGCTCAGTGAAATATGATGTTGAAATTGTAGAGGAATACTTTGCTCGACAGGTATGCTAATATTAAAACTGTAATGATAGAACTTGACTTCTGCCAGTCTTTTCCCACAACTAATTATCATCCTGGCATTTTTAAAGATTTCATCCTTCTGTAACATCGACTGTACCACCATCTTGGAGCTCCATGAAATTCCTAGTCTGCAGTCCATTTACACACTTGATGCTGCTATCTCAAAAGTTCAGGTCTCTCTGGATGAGCATTTTTCTAAGATGGCTGCAGAGACCGATCCTCATAAGTCATCTGAGATCACCAAAAACCTCCTTCCAGCCACGCTCCAGCTTATTGACACCTACGCATCCTTCACTAGGTATGGCGAACTGCCCACCTGAGGCACAAGTACTGCTTCCCTGTGCGGATCTGCCAGATGCTCAGTTTACGTGTTCCTCTCTTAAGGCATAGAAATACAGAGGTGTGCTGATGAGGGAATTTTCACATAGCTCACGAGGAGTCAGAAGAAAGTTTTAAGTTCTCTAATTCTTTAAAATGTTTTCTAGAATTTTACTTGTAGGATACAAAAAAAGCTAGTGTAATTTTTCTAAACACCATCATTCCTTTTTTTTTCTCTTTTGGTGGAACCAGGGATTGAACTCAGGCCCTTGCGCTTGCCAGGCAGGTGCTTACTCTACTGGGCTATCTCCCTGTACCCCGCCCCTATCATTCCTGATATGAACTGAAATGAAGCCCTTTGAATATGTTTTTTAAGGGCTGGCCAGATAGCTCAGCGGACTAAAGCATCTGCTTAGGCAGGCGCAGTGACCAGGGTTTGATCCCTTGTCTGCCTTGCTGGCCCAGCCCCTGGGCCGTGCTGAGATGGCGACTGAGACTGGGTATGGTGGTGCGTGCCTATAATCCCAGTGGTTGGGAGCCTGAAAACAGGAGGATCACTATGAGTCTGAGCTACGTAGAGAGACCCTGTAGATCCTGTACTAAAATACAAAAAAGAAAAAAAAAAGCTATAAGAAATTCACAAAAAGGGGAAAAAAAGCAGAGTAGCAAATGTTCTTTAAATTCATGGTGTACTAGATAATTTCTTCATGAGTTAGAGATTATTTTGAAATTTCGTGTTTTTTGCCACAGACTTTGCAAACTATTTCCTGTGAACTTTGGTCTCTTAAAAACTACTTCATTTTCAGTATATAAAAATGGGGAGATTAATTACAAATTGCTATTTCTGCATTTTCTTAAATGCAAAGCTCTGGCAAAACTGGGCCTGGTTTCTTATCGGATGGTGCTGATGGGCCTTTTAGAGATGAGTGCCCAGACTATGGTGCAGCACCCACTTACTTACCACGAAGGGCCTGCGCTGCCGTTAAACTTGAATATTGAGGTTTTAGTTTGCAAAAAACAACTCCTACATTAATAGTGTCTGTCTTAAAAGAAAAAGGAAGAATTCATGTGCCATATGTTTGCCATCAGTGTACTAGGACAAATAATGGAGGAAGGGTTTTCCCTCGCAGCAGGTCCTGCCTGGCCCTCTTAAGCTTCTTTATTCATCTGGTCCCCGTAGGATCTCGCTCTTTAGCTCCTGTTGTATGGAGTTTTTATGCTGACAGGGCTCTGGGTCATTGTAAAACTTGGCTAACCTTGTCTTTTAATGTGAATACCTTGCAGTAGAAAGAGGACTATCAATTGAGATAATCTTTTTGAGCACATGTAAGTAATAAATGTAAGTGCCTGCTATGCCAGTGCTATGGTTGGTGCTAGAGATAGAGTAGTAGCCAAAATAGGACAACTTATGCCCTCTGGGAATTTCTAGGCTTTCCTCTGACCTACTAGGCCAGTGCTTCCTAAACTGAGCTGATAACAGTTTTGGGCAAGTAATTATTGTGAAATGAGGTGTAAGTTGAAATTGAACAGATTTTTGGTTTATTTTTTGATATTTCTCAGAGTTACTGATGTATGCCAGTGTTTCAAGCTCAGGGGAGGATAGATAGAGTATTTACCATTTTCCGAATTGATTTGTCATGGAATTATGTTTTGGGGACATTTTAGGAAATGAGGTATTTTTTGGGACAGTGGTACCCGTTGGAATTCTTGGGAAGGGACTGGCACTGTTAACTATATTTTAAAGGTTAGGAAACTAAGATGTAGCCTTTTCAACTTGTCTAGGGTACATTTCACCAGACTTTGATGGGATTAGAGTCATACAACTCTCCTATCTCTCTCTCCCCACCATATTTTCTTTAGGGCCTATTTGCTACAGAACTTTCACGAAGAAGGATCCACTGATAAACCTTCCAAGGAGAAGTTGCATGGTTTTGCTGCTGTTTTGGCTGTTGGCTCTAGTAGGTGTAAGGCAAACACTCTAGGTAAGTGGATGAATGTATTTTAAGTAATTTCAATAATACTGCTTTCTCTGTTTACTGGTGTTTAAAGTTTATTATAGCTTTTCTGTGTGTCAAGAACTTACATAGATTTATTCACCTTCTTCACAAAAACCTTGTCAAGAATTATTTCATTTTTGCTCATTAAGAAATTGAAGCTTAGGTTGCATTTTTCAAGTTTTACTTCTTACAAATGATGAAGCTGAGATCTAAACCAAGACCAGTGGTTCCAAAGCATGAGGCTATTTGGCCTTTATCATAGATCTGTGTTATTTTCATTTATGGTAGTTAGGAAACCAGTCTAGTGCAACCTTTTTTTTTTTTTTTTTTTTTTTTTT
>NW_004524668.1:6483918-6486666 GCF_000260255.1 Octodon degus
ACTCATAGTGATCTGCCTGTTTACAGCCTCCCAAGAGCTGGGATTACAGGCGTGCGCCACCATACCCAGTCTTAATTGCTGTCTCAGTGTGCCCCAGGGGTGGGGCCAGCACCACAGGCCCAGGAATCAAACCCCTGACCCCAGTACCTGCTTGCAGGTGCTTTAATCCGCTGCGCTATTTGACTGGCCCCAACCTAACTTCATGCTTAGAAAATTCTCTTTCCTAGGTCCAGAACAATTTCTTAGAAATTTAGGCAACAGAAAACAAAGGATTGGATTGGAGATTGGTGCAGAAATTATTGTTGGAAATGTACACCTATTTGTGTCTTTCTTAATGAGAAGCTTTATTCTTAATATTCAGAGTGTTGGGGTGGGGATATAGCTCAGCAGCAAGCACCTGCCTGCATGGCAAGCACCTGCCTGACAATCAGAAGGTCGATTTCCAGTACCGAAAACAAAAAGGAAGGAAGGAAGGAAGGAAGGAAGGAAGGAAGGAAGGAAGGAAGGAAGGAAGGAAGATTGATTCAGTCTTGCTACCAGTTTATTGATTGCTGTTAATGTGCATTAATGATCCCTGTCCTTAAGGTTTAGCTTTATAAGAGTAAAGGAAGCAGATGTTTAATGGTGATTTTAGCTTGACTTGTTAAAATGATTACCTCTCACTTTGTTTTCATTTGTTGTCTTTACTTATAAGATTAGAAAGTGAATATGATGAAAAATGAAAACCTTATAATTGAGATTTGCTCTTAAGCAATTAGCTGGTTCTTGGACATAGCAATGCAATTGAAATATCCATCTAAAGTTGTCATAGTAATCATTTTGGCAGGCTGGGCTGTCGTGTTTCTTTCCGCATTTGGGCTTTCAAATGCCACATGTCATTTTTTCTTTCTTGTTGAGTCTTTGTCCTTACTGTTGCCTCCAGGTCCGATACTGGTTCAGAATTTGCCATCATCGGTGCAGGCTGTGTGTGAGTCCTGGAATAATATTAATACTAATGAATTTCCCAATATTGGATCCTGGGTGAGTCTGTGTGTTCTGAGGGTGGAAATGCTGAGATTAGCTGATCTGTGTTGTCTTTTTAAAAAATTTTTAACTTTTTAATATTACCATGGTGTACATGTTTGCAGTGTGTTATGTCTGCATTCCTTGGGAGCTGCTGCAGGGACACAGTGGGTCCTAAGTATTTTCATTTCCTTACTCTCCCTTCCCTCCCCTCTCTCCATCTCGTGTATTCTATGTTATTCTCATTCTTTGCTTTTATACTAGTTACCAAGATATTCGCATATGGTCCTTTTACTTCGTGTCCATGTTTCCATGGTCATCTTCACTTGGGATATGATGCTTAAATGCACTTAAAAATAATAAGTAAATGCATTAAAGTCCCTAGTACTTTATCTGATGTAAGAAATCTCAATAGATGTTAACTTTATTTGATTTTTATATTTTATATGAGGGACTTCTTCCTTTTCTCATTTTCTGTGATAGCTTTTAGGTTCTCTATGCTTTTAGGTACTATCAAGTCTCTGTCAGCTTACTTGATCTTTGTGTATGTACTACTCAAATTATCTGTATTAACAGATTACTCTGTATAGTTCTTTGGGAAAGTGAACTATCATAACCTTATTCCTGCTTTGTAATTATGACATTTGTGTATACCACCTAAAGCTGTGGAGTACAGCCATAACTTTGATCTTCATAATGGAGTCCAGATATATTGCAGAATCCATCTTTCTCAATCATTACAAACAATAGTTCTGCTCTTAAATATAGGGTGTTATATAGTCTAGTCATTTGAAGTTGGTGTTGTTTGTTATTTTTGTTTGTTTATGGGACTGGGCAGAACCCAGAGTCTTGTACCTGCTAGACAAGTGCTCTACCATTGAGCTATACTCCCTCCCTCTCTTTCAAATTTTATTCTCAGCCAAGGATCACTAAATTGTCCCAAGTTGGCCTTGAACTTGTGATCATTTTGCCTCAGTCTCCTAAGTCATTGGGATTACAGACATGTACCTTGCATGTAGTGCATTTGTTGTATTTGTTACCTTCGTACTAAGCAGAATGTGAAATGCTGCCTTCTCCCACCCTACCTTCCTTCCCAAGATGAACAACAGTACATGCTGAATGGAGGCCACTGTTTATAAGCCTCCATGGGCCCTCAGTGTATGTCGTCCTCCCCACTGCCATCAGAGCTACGTGGCCGTCCGCTTACTTCTGTTTTGCCTCCTTTCAGCGCAATGCCTTTGCCAATGATACCATCCCTTCAGAGAGTTATATCAGTGCTGTGCAGGCTGCTCATCTGGGGACTCTCTGTGGCCAAAGTCTGCCCCTGGCTGCTTCTCTGAAGCACACCCTGCTTTCACTGGTCAGATTGACTGGAGACCTGATTGTGTGAGTAGCCAGTTCCCAACCCTCAGACAACCTAGCCTGTGTGCTGTTGTAGCTAAAGGAGGACAAAGGTTCTGTATCACAGTGTGTATCTTGTATGTGTCTAAGAGAACCTTTGCTTTAGAGTAGAGGAATAAGTGCTTAAACTAGAATGCTTTCTTACCTGCTGATTTATTGTTGTTTCTTGAGAGAGGGTCTCACTTGGTGGTTTAGGGTGACCTTAAACTTCCTATGTAAATCAGGCTGATCTTGAACTTGTGGCAGTCTTCCTGCCTTAGCCTCTTGCATAGTGAGATTATAGTCTTGGACCACCACCTCTAACTGGGTTTAAATTTTTTTTTTTTTTTTTTTTTTTTTTTTTTA
>NW_004524668.1:6486766-6586750 GCF_000260255.1 Octodon degus
CTACAGGGTCTCACTACACAGATCAGACTGATAGTGATCCTCCTATTTTCAGCCTCCCAAGCACTGGGTTATAGCACACGCCACCACACCCAGTCTTAGTTGCCATCACAACGTGCCCTGGGAGCAGGGCTGGCACAACATGGCAGGGGTTGAACCTGGTCCACTGGGCTATCTGGCCGGCCCAACCTGGGTTGAAATTTTAAAGTACTAGTAAGAATTAGTCCATAGTGTTTGCTTGCAGTTATCAGGGAAGTTTGACTCTTATCATGAGGAGTAGGTCAGACTACCAAAGAGGGACAGTTTGTCTTTCTGTACATAAGTCATTGATATAGTCATATAGTGAATCGTATTAAAAATGATCCAGGTTCCTAGTGGTGGTATCATACTCTAACATTAGCTAGTTTTTTAGGTTTCAGTTATCTTTCCTTTTTTTAATACCATAAAAGTATATTTTATTAATTTGACTATTTTTAGTGGTACCAGGAATCGAACTTAGGACCTTGATCTTGCCGTGGAATGTGCTTAAAGCCACGGAGCTATCTTTCAGCTCAGTTTGACATTTTAATAAGTAGATTTTTAAAATATTTTTGTTGCTGATACCCTAGTGAAAGAGAATATAAAATTGCCTGATTGTATGCATATAAAAAGCCAAAGGCTGAAATAAATGCCCTCTCTTTAGTAGAGGCTTGATTTCCTTCTGTGTCTTGCAGTGTTTTGGAAGGCTGTGTTCGCTAACTTGGTTCTGTTTCATTTGCTGAAGGTGGTCTGATGAGATGAACCCACCACAAGTCATTCGGACCTTGCTGCCCCTTCTTTTGGAGTCAAGCACTGAGAGTGTTGCTGAGATCAGTAGCAACTCCCTAGAGCGTATCTTGGGCCCCGCAGAGTCTGATGAGTTCTTGGCTCGTGTTTACGAGAAGCTGATCACTGGTTGTTACAACATTCTCGCCAATCACGCAGATCCTAACAGGTGAGCCTGGTGAAGGAGATCGGACGGGCTCATCGCATACTCCTGCTGTCAGTGAGCTTTAGCTGACGGCTTGTGGACACAGCAGTCAGTGGGCAGTTCTGAGCTCATGTGGAAACATTTGCCAAGTATTTGGGATCCTCTTTTCTGATTGATTATTAGCAGTAAATGTTGAGAAAAAAAAATGAAAGCCTTAAATGTTCAGATTTAGAGACTTGAAATAATTTAATTTTTATTTATTTATTTTTTTGTGGTACCAGGGATCAAACTCAGGAGCTTGTGTTTGCTAGGCAAGCACTTACTCCACTGTACTATCTCCCTGGCTCCTTGTTTCTTTTCTCTTTTCTTTCTTTCTCTTTTTTTTTTTTTAAATAAAATGATTATTGAGTGCTGCACTGGCTGTGATGAAGTACACAGTGGAGCCCCACAAAATAAATTTCTGAGGTTTCTGGGATTGTATTTGTGAGGCTGGTGGACTTTGGAGCTTGGTGTTCCAACCACATCATTTCACCTTGATAGCTCAGGACATGTTGAAGTAGGCGAACCATGAAATGTAGTTTGTTGTTGTGTAATCTACCGCAAACTGTACAAATAAAGGCTCCCACTGTTGGGATTTTGTCTCCTTATTGAGGCCAGATTTTGATTAGGGACTCCTTTTTATTCTTTATTTCCTTTTTCTCTTTTCTTCATTTTTTAATGGCTCATCATCAGTTCAGATTGAGTTGAACTACATAATAAAAGCCCAAACATGTAGTTCAAAGAAAGAAGCTATTTGTTGTTTTTTTTGGTATCAGGAATCGAACTCATGACTTCATGCATACCAGGCAGGTGTAGCACCCCTGAGCTATATCTCTGGCTCCTTTCTTCTTTTTTTAATTATAAGAAATTTGAAATGGTTTAGCAAAAATTATTCATTCAGAGTGATCCCCCTCACAAAAAAGTCATTGGCTGAATCTGTATTAGAACTCAAGGGTTCAGATGCTGTTGCTGTCTAAATTTCTTAGGAAAGAAGGTAGTAAAATAAAATAGAGGGGCTGCTATCATAGAACACTTATGGAACACCTGTGGTTTATGCTGAACTTCAGATACCAAAAGTGGATATTCAGATAACAAAAGTGCCATCAAGGTCTAGTCAGAAACTTTTGAGTTTTTCAGTCAGTGTAAAAAGAACATTGAAAGAGCGCATTGCTGGTATTTACATTTTCCTTTGATCCTCAGTGGACTAGATGAATCCATCTTGGAGGAATGTCTCCAGTATTTGGAAAAGCAGCTGGAAAGCAGCCAAGCCCGTAAAGCTATGGAGGAGTTTTTCTCTGACAGGTGAGCCATCCTGTTGGCATTCTCTTTGTGTTTTGTGAAGGCTTCCTGAAAGGAAAGAGCTGTATGTGTTGACTCGAGTGTTCTCGTCAGGGAATGTCACACTTCTGAGATGTCTGTATTGAGGAGAGCTTGAATTTCTGGCTCTTTAAGATCATTGCGAGGGACTGAACTTCCTGAGCACCTAGTGTAGTTGACTCACAAGGGATCATTTTCCCTAGAGGAGATGAGATTGTGAAGAAATGGAAAGGATTCTTTTTATGTGAGCTTAATGTGCGTCTTCCCTTTCCCCCCTCCCGCCTTCCAGTGGAGAACTCGTGCAGATCATGATGGCAACAGCCAATGAGAACCTTTCTGCTAAATTCTGTAACCGAGTCTTGAAATTCTTCACCAAACTCTTCCAGCTGAGTGAGTGACAGCTTTTAGTAATCTTCTTATGGGAACTTTGATGTCCAGCTAATGCAGTGTCTATCTTCTGCCTGAGTTTAACTGCAGCATGAAAATGCTAACAAGTGGAGAGAATCCCTCAGAAAAAGTTTGGAAGGAAGATGAAACTTGCTTGGAGGCGCTCCCCTTTTTCTGCCTCTCAGATTGCCCCTTCCTTGCCTTTCCCTGGCCCTTGTTCACTCACTGGAGCTTCCTGGTCTGTTTCTAGCCGAGAAGAGCCCTAACCCAAGTCTCCTGCATCTCTGTGGCTCGCTGGCACAGCTGGCGTGTGTGGAGCCTGTGCGCCTGCAGGCCTGGCTCACTCGCATGACTACATCGCCCCCCAAAGACTCGGATCAGCTGGACGTAATTCAGGAGAACCGGCAGCTGTTGCAGTTACTGACTACATACATTGTTCGGGAAAACAGGTAGAATGACTACAAGGATGTCTAGTGTTCTTTACAACTCCAGAAATACAGGGAGCGCATTTGAAGCCATCTCGCCTTAGCATTTTCAGTATTTTCCTGTCTTCCTGTGGTAGACTCCAGGAATCTAGCATGGCTTATTGATTTTTCCCATGTAAAAACATTATAATTACTCGTACAAACTTGAAACTCAGGGTTTGATTCCTAGTGGTAACTCACCAGTTTTCTCTTTCTTTTCTGCCAGCCAAGTTGGGGAAGGTGTATGTGCTGTGCTTCTGGGTACTCTGAGCCCGATGGCAACGGAGATGCTGGCCAATGGTGATGGGACTGGCTTCCCTGAACTCATGGTTGTAATGGCTACCCTGGCCAGTGCAGGTCAAGGAGCTGGTCACCTTCAGCTTCATAATGCTGCTGTGGACTGGCTAGGCAGATGGTAAGATGATGAACTAGAGGAGCCTATCTGTGGGTTACCACACTGTGTTTAGAAAAGAGAAGGGTAGTTGGGGTTCAGAGTGAATATAAAAGAAATTTGAAACTACGTTTTTGGAAGGTTAACATGGTAACTAATATTCTGCTCATACTGGACTTCATTATCACTGTTTTCTTATTAGAGTTTCCTGGTCATAATTTGCCAAAGGAAATCTTGAAATTGTATATTGAATGTCAGTGGTAAATCTGGGACCAGGGTAGCTCAAGCTGTTTATTAGTTTTCTATGAGTACTTTGGCCTTACAGTGTCCACAGATTAATTTGAGGCCTAAGAAAATGCTTCCTTTGTTTGGTGCCTTAGGTAATTTTGTGTTCTTCTTCTCCTTTTTTTCCCTTGGGATAGCAAGAAATACCTGTCACAGAAGAATGTGGTTGAGAAGCTAAATGCCAATGTGATGCATGGAAAGGTAAGAGAGGTAAAGAGTAAGAATGGCCCAGGAGCGCTGGGAAGGAGATTGTTGTGCTTGAGTGGAAATCTTTTCTTTCTGTGGCTCTGTCCTTGCATAGTTTGCAGCATTACAAGGCTGATAATCTCAAAGACCTGGTAAAGCTGGTAATCTCAGGATCTTAAGATATCATTTCCTGTTACTCTTAAGATCCTGTTACATCCTGAAGTACCCATTCTTTGCCTCTGTGCCCCCAAGTCAGGGCTGCATGGGTCATCGGCTGCATCCTCAGCTCTCCTCTAAATGCTCAAGTTGCCTAATGTGCTGCAGATGCAGGGCCTTGTGCTGAGAAAGGAGGACTGAGACTGCTGAACCTTGCCTTCAGGCCTTTTGCCCACCTGCCCAACCTGTGAACCCGACATGGTGGCTAGAAGTAGAGTTGCCCCATGAGACCCACCACAGAACCATTTATTTCTCCCCTGTCCTGCTGGCCATTCTTTGGCACAGAAATGTCAGGATGCAGAGGAAGGAACTTAAAAATCTGAGTCTTTAATGTCAGACTTTTTTTAAGGGAAAAACAAGGAATAGTTCATTGATTTTTCTCTTGATCTCTAATGCTAGTCCTTTCCTTTTGTGTTACAAACCAGATAATTAAAAAGACTTTCAATAATAGTTAAGAAAATGTTAATGTGAAAGATGCTAATGATGGGGCTGGTGAGATGGCTCAGTGGTCTAAAGCACCTACTTAGAACAAGCTTAGCAAAGCACAGGGACCGCGGTTCAATCCCCCAGCACCACATGCCAGTCAGCCCCGCCCCCTGGTGGGCTGAGCTGGCCACACACACACACACACACAAATAAATAAAAATTTTTTAAAAAGATGCTAATGAGAGCCTCTTCATAGTTACAGTCTGGCCTTTTCTTGAATGATTTTAGTCTGCAGCCTTAGTCCATCCTCCCAATTGTTTTTTCATCTTTCTAGTTTTAATTCTACCATCTTGTAGGACTTTGTAAAGCATTACTTTTTCTTCAGAATAAATGAGTATACACTCATTCAGTACAGTTTACTATCTGTGCAAGACCAGTGGTAAGAGCTGGCCAAATAGTTATTAAGACAATGATTTGTTTTGTCTGTCTTTTTTACTGTTCTTCTGATCTTGATGTTTATTTAAAAGAACTAGGATGTAAGACTTTGAGAACTGAAGGTTTTGTGGGATTGTGTTCTTCACAGCACGTGATCGTTTTGGAATGTACGTGCCATATTATGTCTTACTTGGCTGATGTCACAAATGCACTGAGCCAGAGTAATGGTCAAGGCCCCAGTCACCTCTCTGTGGATGGGGAAGAGCGAGCCATTGAGGTGGACTCAGATTGGGTGGAGGAGTTGGCAGTGGAAGAGGAAGATTCCCAGGCTGAAGATTCAGTAAGTGCCGAGTTCCCTTGACGTGCACCTCTCCAGGGGATGGGAATACACGAGGCCAGTAAAAGGACTGGGCTGTTCTTTCCTAGTTCCTCATGAGCTTCAAAACTCTTCTGCTGTTGCTTTCTTCCAGCTCACATGCCTGGTGCTAAGCTTGGTTTCTCTGCTTTTTGGGGCCTGCAGAGCAGGCCGTGGGGGATTTAATCTCTTTGTAAACGGACATTTCACTGAGTATAGTCCTTTTTATAGTCACTTGTCCTTCTTCAGACTTTGCACCTAAAATATAACTTCAGCGATGAGTGTTTCCCCGAGTTATGGGAGCTCCTTTAGAGAACACTGAGGGTTTATTTTCTTAAGTACAAAACCCTAAAGTTGCAACTGAACGTGCTCCAGATTTCCAGCCAGCCAGCTGTTTCCACTTGGGGCAGGCTTTTATTGGTCACTGTTGAGACAGGTGGTTTCTGTGGCTCTCTATGGAGGGCTGCGTTTCTGACTGAAAACGCTTCCCTTTGAAGGATGAAGATTCTCTCTGCAATAAGCTCTGCACTTTTACCATCACCCAGAAAGAGTTCATGAACCAGCACTGGTAAGAGTCCTTCCCCTTAGGTGCCCGTTTACTGGGCCTCGATCATGTACACTTTGAAGCTTATTTGCTGGCTCTTGTTCTTCACAGGTACCACTGTCACACTTGTAAAATGGTGGATGGGGTGGGCGTATGCACAGTATGTGCTAAGGTGTGCCACAAGGACCACGAGATTTCCTATGCCAAGTACGGATCCTTCTTCTGTGACTGTGGAGCCAAGGAAGATGGCAGCTGTTTGGTAAGAGACTGGGAGCCTTCTCTGACCAATGAAGGGTAACTTGTTAGTGACACAGGAGTGCAGGAGTACTTAAGCCAAACTGGAACATTCCCCCATGGTTACCTAAATCTAGCAGTGTTCTTTTTTTTTTTTTTTTTCTAGCAGTGTTCTTGTTCTGTTATATATTACCTGTGCTACTGAAGCCTAAATGCTTAGAGTATTAGAACTAACAGTTAGTGATTTTATAGCAATCTTATAGACCTTCCTGTAATTTCAGATATTATAATCAAGGCCTGATTGTTGTAAGTGAACAACAGTTAGATACTAGGTGAATAAACATGTAGAAGAAGACTAGCCTCTTCTTGGCTTCAATATCATAGGCAGTATTTCATGTGTATGTGGCAAGAAATTAGGGACTCTAGTTGGGTGTGGTGGTGCATGCTTGTTATCCCAGCACTCAAAAGCTGAGGCAAGGCTGTAAACAGGCAGATCACTACAAGTCCAATCTAGTAATGAGACCTTGAATACCCTGTAGACCCTTCCCTAAAATACAAAAAAAGTAAAAAAAAAAAGCAGAGGCAGGAGGATTGCCAGATGTTTGAGGCCAGCCTAGGCTACAAAGTGAGCTGAACTACATTGCAAGACCCTATCTCAGAAAAACTAAAAAGAAGAAAAAAACTTAGGGACTCTGACCTTTTCTGTCCATAGGCACTGGTAAAGCGAACTCCTAGCAGTGGCATGAGTTCTACCATGAAAGACTCAGCATTTCAGAGTGAACCTCGGGTTTCAGAGAGTCTGGTGCGCCATGCCAGCACCTCACCAGCTGATAAAGCCAAGGTCACCATCAGTGATGGCAAGATTGCTGATGAAGAGAAGCCCAAGAAGAGCAGCCTGTGCCGCACAGTAGAGGGCTGCCGGGAGGAGCTGCAGAACCAGGTGGGGGTACTGACGCTCCTTAGAGCAGTAGACAGAGCCTCGAGAGTCAATGTGAGTGAGGAGACATGTGGCTCCCCTTATACCTCTTTTTCTTCTTACTCTAAGGTTACCTATCTTTACAATGCAGTAGCATGTGTTTTGTCAATTTCTCAGGAAGGGTTTATGACTGAAAAGCACTGTGAGGTTCAGGGGAGAGTCACGCTTTGCTTGTACAGTACTCTAGAACACCCTTTTTTGGCCAGGTTCATCATCTGAAGCCCAGAATGCAGAAAACTGTTGGAATGATTTTCTCAGAATTTCCAAGTACATAAAGAAGTTAGCTTATCTATGTTGGGTTCTTCAGATCATCATTAGTACCTCTGATAGATCCTTTGTTTAGAGGGATCCCTAGAGTGTGGCACAGTAGCATATTGACTGGAATCAAATACCAGGATTACAGAGACTAAGGTGATGACTAGTATGTCCACATGGAAGTAGGGAAACTGAATTCTTAGTATATGTAGTTACTGCAAAATTTTTATCTAAGTCATCATTTTTGGCTTTTTTTTCACTTACGAATTTTGATTTTTCTCAGGCCAATTTCTCCTTCGCTCCTCTTGTGTTAGACATGCTCAATTTCCTTATGGATGCCATTCAGACCAATTTTCAGCAGGCTTCAGCTGTGGGGAGCAGCAGCCGGGCTCAGCAAGCCCTCAGTGAGCTGCATACCGTGGACAAAGTGGTTGAGATGACAGACCAACTGATGGTGAGTGTGCCAGAGTCATGAAGTTTGTCAGTTGTAGGAACCAGCAAGATGAAGTGCCACAGTGCATTAGATCCTCTGAACAGTACACTTAGCAGCCAGTGTCAGGCCATTCAGAACTGAGGAGCTATAGTATCATGACTTCCTGCCGTACTAGTCAGCATGTGAGGTGTATCTTCAGTAGAAGGCAATCCAGGATCATAACTCAGGAAATACATCCTCTTTATTAATTTGAATTAATGTATGAGCCCTAAGATGTAGGGAATTCCATTTAGGGCTAATTTTTTCTTTATATAAAGTAGCAAACTTCCTTATTATATCTTTTTCCCTAAGGTTCCTCTAGCTGGACTAATAGTATTCTCTTTTTCAAAGGCTATTTTCAGGTAGTCGTTTGGATAGTTATTGTTTAGTTTGCTTCATGTGACATGAACGTAAGGTAGTAAGTCATTATCCACTTTAAAGCTAGTTGCCCTGGTATAGGGTCTGTGGTGTGACCCTCTTGGCCTTTTTAGCAGCAGTGCAAAGTAAAATGAAGGAGTTCAAAAGAGAAGTGAGTGTTGTGAAGGAGACACATAAGAGCTCTCATAAGAGCTCTGCTATTAAGGAAAGACTATGCGTATGTGTTTTGATACTTGAATATAAAAATCCGTTTCAGAGCAATAATTTTATTTTTTTTTATTTTATTTTTTTTAATTATTTATTTTTATTTATTACATTTATTTATTGTGTGTGTGTGTGGCCAGCTCAGCCCACCAGGGGGCGGGGCGGGCTGGCATGTGGTGCTGGGGGATCGAACCGCGGTCCCTGTGCTTTGCCAAGCTTGTTTCAAGTAGGTGCTTTAGACCACTGAGCCATCTCTCCAGCCCCAGAGCAATAATTTTTAGACCTTTACATATTGAAGTAAAAATGTTGAAATCGGACAGGAAACATAAAATTGCTGATTTTTTTTTTGGAAGGGTGCCTGGTTAGAGCAATGAAATAAAATTTTCTTCTATCATCACTATTAACAGAAGATACATTTTAACATTTTCCAAAAGTCAGTACTTTGTATTTCAGTTTAACTTTAAAAACTTCACTGTGGTCGTCTTACTGGACTGATTATAAGGGACAAATGTAAGACATATGAATTGGAGCTTGAAAGCCATTGTTGCTGAGTTGTGTAGAGTATTGGTCAGGCAAGTGTTGCTGGATCCACGTGGCTTTACTTGCGCTGTTACTTCCTGCTTTCACTGTTTGTCTTTGTCAGGTTCCCACTTTGGGCTCTCAGGAAGGTGCCTTTGAGAATGTTCGCATGAACTACAGTGGAGACCAGGGCCAGACCATACGGCAGCTGATCAGCGCCCACGTGCTCAGGCGGGTGGCTATGTGTGTGCTCTCCTCACCCCACGGGCGCCGCCAGCATTTGGCCGTTAGCCACGAGAAGGGCAAGGTGCGTCCCATGATTTCTTCCCATTCATTTAGGACATGTTTGTCTTAAATGCTAAGCAAGACAGGGAGTGACTTGTTTACTGAGTAATGCTCAGATTGTCAAAGGGAAGAAGTCTACTGGGTTCCAGGAATTCTTTTTTTTTAATATTGCAGAGGGTATAATATTCTTATAGCTTTCCCAAGCGCTCTTTAAGAACAGATCTCATTGAGCTTTTTTACTTTTGCGCTCTGGGTTATTTGGTTAAAGTTGGAGCAGATATGACTAGAACAAAAAGCATTTTTAGTTATCCCTCTAAGGAGGACACAGGGAAGTTTCTAATTTATGGAACCAGTAGCACTTGCAAGAGGGCTAGTATCTTAATTCAGGTTTTTCTGTATTTTGGCCTTTCTCGTCATTACTGCTGTTGTTTTAAGTGAAAGTACGATAGTCCTTTTTTTTTTTTTTTTTTTTTGGTGGAACTGGGGATTGAACTCAGGCTCTTGCGCTTGCCAGGGAAGCGCTTATTCCACTGAGCCATCTCCCCAGCCCCTGATAGTCTTTAGCACAGACAAAATAGCTTCCTAGAAAAGTAAAAGAGAAGGGTAGTGGTCCATGGGCTTTACTTATTTTATGAAACATTTTTACAAAGCAAAGTTGATTTCATTGCTTATTTTCCTATCCTTATTGGGAGGAGGGATAGACCTGTCCTGTGTTTCTGCCAGGAAAGGCAGAAACTTGTATTTGTCTAGAAGATTCCTAAGAGGCTTTTCTGTCACAACAGCCCATGGAGTAATATTCCTATTGAAGGAGGGAAGATGTGTTTCTTGCTCTGAATTCTCTGAGAGGACTTGGATTAAGAATAATCTGGTAATGGTTCCTTTGCAGATTACTGTTCTGCAGCTTTCAGCACTCTTGAAACAAGCAGATTCCAGCAAGAGGAAGTTGACTCTGACCCGCTTGGCTTCTGCTCCAGTTCCCTTTACTGTGTTGAGCCTCACTGGAAATCCCTGCAAGGAGGACTACCTGGCAGTTTGTGGACTGAAGGTAAAAATTCTGATCCAGCTTTGCTTACTATTAGCTGTGGTGATCTTTTTTTCTTTGTCAGTTTTTTCATACTATTGGGATGAAAATTTAAGAGCTACAAGCATGCACAGATTGATTTGAACTTAACTTCCTCTAGGTCTTCTAGATTTCTCATGGACATCTTAACTTCTCCAGAAACACAGCCTTCTGTTTTTATGTGGAAACCTGAACATGTTACTAGACAGTCTAAATATTGTCTGAAGGTGGGGACTTTTAGGGAACAAAAAGAAATATAGAATTCAGCCAACTGTAAATTACCTCTTAACTGTTTTGTTCTCTGTTTTGTGTCTAGGACTGCCACGTGCTCACCTTCAGTAGCTCAGGCTCTGTTTCAGATCACTTGGTGCTACATCCCCAGTTGGCCACAGGGAACTTCATCATCAAAGCTGTGTGGTTACCTGGTTCTCAGACTGAGTTAGCAATTGTCACTGCAGACTTTGTCAAGGTACATGTAGGGCTCTGTGATGATACTTTTAATCCCGAATGTCTAGTATCTGTTATGTGCTGATTTCTTCCAGAAATTAAAAGTAAACCTTCAACACATTTTGTTGCTCATCATGTTGCTGACTAGAGTAGGCATTCTCTGTGGGCGACACAGAATTGAATCAGCTTCTGCCCTCCGAGTACCAGGTGCACCCTATTTGTTACAGAATTTATTTATGTGGATTTTTCCCCTACTTACTCCATGAAGGAGGATAAAAAGATTTTTATCTTTATACTACCACCAAACTAGAGTGGTTCATCACCTCAGAGTGCTGACAAAGGGCAGGAGGACTCTTGCTGCAACTCCAGACAATAAAACTGGCCACAGTTAGCGCTACTGTTTAATAGTTCTTCTCTTGGCCTAAGCTCATCCTCATGATCAAGATGACTTGAACAATATCCTTGGCCAAGGATTCCTATTCTGTAGATACTTGTTGAACACATAATACATTACTCATCAAGTATAGCTATTAGAAGACACCAGCATACTTGGGGAATGGAACTGAAATCTCTTTTTTTTTTTCATCCTGCAGATTTATGATCTGTCTGTTGATGCCTTGAGTCCAACCTTCTACTTTCTTCTACCAAGTTCCAAGATCAGAGACGTTACCTTCCTTTTCAACGAGGAGGGAAAAAACATCATTGTTATAATGTCTTCAGCTGGGTATATCTATACTCAACTCATGGAGGAGGCCAGCAGTGCTCAGCAGGGACCCTTCTATGTCACTAATGTACTGGAAATCAATCACGAAGACCTAAAGGTTAGAGTACATGTACTGTTTATGTCTGAGAGGTAGTTTAACAACTCCTCTGTTGTTCTTATTTTCTTATTCTTTCTTTGTACTCTTGACTTTTACATATAGCAAAAACTCCTACTCTTTATGACTGAACTGATTCAACTTGTAGTTACTTGGTTCTTGGGGTGTTCATGAAGTTTACCCACAGGGTGCCATGCTTAGTGTGTGAGTCCTCCTGCTCATGATTTAAAGCTATAATCAGCGTGCCCTGGAAGCTGGTAGACCACAGAGCAGAGAAGTTAATTCACACATTATCTTTGCCTCTACAGGACAGTAACAGCCAGGTGGCAGGAGGTGGTGTGTCTGTGTACTACTCTCATGTGCTGCAGGTGCTGTTTTTCAGCTACTGTCAGGGCAAGTCTTTTGCAGCCACCATCAGCAGGACGACTTTGGAGGTGTTGCAGCTCTTCCCCATCAACATCAAGAGGTGGGAGTGAGCCTTGAATCTCTGCTGCCACAGACCCTCATCCATAGGGCCGCTCCCCTCGCTTCCCAAGCACTGGTCTGTGTCTCGAAGCACTGACAAAGCTTACTTTTCCCCAGCATTCTCCCTTCCTCGCTAGGAGTCCTTATAATCGAGCAGCATCCAGGGTTGGCAGGTTGGGCCACATGTGGTTTATGGAAGAGAGCTGGGTATAGGAAGCTACTTACTGTTCACAGAAAGAAAATCTATGGTCAAGGCGCCAAGTGTGAGTTTAATAATTACTGAGTTTTGAGAAGGGGATGTGTTGTCTCCTAGGCAGTTATCTTCTGGTTTCCTCAGGCAGCAGTCTTAGAACATGATATTGGTCCTGGGGACATGTTTGGAAGTAGGTCAGGGAGGCCAGCTATTTTTATCTGCTGCTAAAGAGCCATATGGCACTTTCTCAAACTTCTCTTCTGGAGAGTACATAGTTTCGGATGAAATAAAATGGACATGGTTTCCCACTTAACTTAATGTGGATGGAGATCCTTATCTAGGACACTAGCTCATCATATTTAGGCAGGTCTTGGGCTTCATCCAGTTGATGGGCACATCGGGCCACCTGTTAATCCTTGGGGACTAACCATGTAGATTTTATTTTATATTTTGAGACAGGGTCTCTCTATGCAGTTCAGGCTGGCCTTGAGCTCACTTTGTAGACCATATATATTTTAAATGAGGACTTCTCTTGAGGGGATACATGGGAGTATTTGGGAGTATCCAAATATGGGAGTATCCTGACTCAAGATAAAACTGCCCAGTAGATAACTGGAATTCTTAGCCAAGAATATTGTTCTCTTTGAATCAGTAGTGAGGATGGACATTATTAATGGTCAAGAGAATAACTATTAAGTGGTGGTTGATATGCTAACTGTAACCAGTTTTGTTGTCTGCAGTTCCAATGGTGGCAGTAAGACTTCTCCTGCCCTTTGTCAGTGGTCTGAGGTGATGAACCACCCTGGTTTGGTATGTTGTGTCCAGCAGACAACAGGTGTGCCACTGGTGGTGATGGTGAAACCAGACACTTTTCTTATCCAGGAGATTAAGACTCTTCCTGCGAAGGCAAAGGTCAGTGGCCAGATTCTCCCATCACTTTGCTGTGAACTTGGTCTATTTTTATTTTTCCCATTTGTTTCAGTAGAGGATTTTAAAAGATTTTATCAATACTTTTCTCCTAGCTACTTTTCTTTGCCACCCTTCTGTACTTGAAGCCAGGTGCTTCTCTGCCTCTCTTTCTGTGGGTTCTAGGGAACTAACCCCTTTCCCTCTCCCCTCCTTTGTTCTTTTCTCTCCTAGATCCAAGACATGGTTGCCATTAGGCACACAGCCTGCAATGAGCAGCAGCGGACGACCATGATCTTGCTGTGTGAGGATGGCAGCCTGCGTATCTATATGGCCAACGTGGAAAACACTTCTTACTGGCTCCAGCCATCCTTGCAGCCCAGCAGTGTCATCAGCATCATGAAACCTGTGCGGAAGCGCAAAACAGCTACCATTAGTAAGGCTCTGTCTTCATTATTGTGGGGAATATATATGACAGATTTTTAGAACCAGAGTAGTCACTATAAGTACCTATAAAGAAATGGAGACTATAGTCAGGGATATAGCTCAGTGGCATAAGTGCCTGCCTGGCAAGCGCAAGGTCCCAAGTTAAATTCTTAGTACTACAAAAAAAAAAAAAAAAAAAAAAAAGGACACTGTCTTATATATACATTCAGTGAAGACAGGAATAGATTCTAAACTAATTTCCTGAAAGGAAAGGTATCAAACGGCAGGTACCAAGTGTATATCGACTGCATGTTAGCAGTTATTTAGTGCCCTATAAAGGGTGATGTCTTTGGCCTTATTTGAAGAGTTTTCCTTCTGGATTTGGTGTAGTTGGCATGCCTGACACTGAACTGGTTGTAGAGTGTAGCCCGTCAGTTGGTTAATTCTCTGCTGAGTAGTGCAGAATGTAGCACAGGTTTCTGTGCCAGGGATCTAGCTCCTGACAAACTGAGGATTCTTCTGGGAAAAGAAAGCTTCGATTTGGAGTGAGTGAAGCCAGCCAAGCAAAGACCATTGAAGGGGTCATCACATTGCCTTCAGTTATCTCTAGAGTTCGTGTTTGAGATAATGGTATAAATCATCCAATGGTAAAGGAATAGTTTTCTCTGTTTGTTGTAAATAAACCAGAACCCATTCTTACTAACTCTACACTTAACAGTAGTACCAGATTTGTTAGTATTATTGGGATATGTGGTCAGAGGTAATAACCGCTGGAGAGCTGACCACATGTAGGCATCATGCTGGTACAAACACTATAATCCGTAGTTGGTTTAAAGAGAGTATGTGAGTTGGCTTAGTCTGGGAGGAGACTAGAGCTGTAGGCTGCCAACAGAGGTGCCAGAGACTGCACACACCAAGGCACTCTGGCAACCTGTGCTATTCTCCACAGCAACCCGCACATCTACCCAGGTGACCTTCCCCATTGACTTCTTTGAACACAATCAGCAATTGACAGATGTGGAGTTTGGTGGTAATGACCTCCTACAAGTCTACAATGCACAACAGATAAAGCACCGGCTGAACTCAACTGGCATGTATGTGGCCAATACCAAGGTGAGGCTTATGCTAGGTTTGGTTCAGTCCTTGGATAGAAAGGCTTGAAATCATGATGGGAGAACATGCCCCCTTTTAGAATGCATCTATGAAGCATATGCTTTGAGTTACTAGCCCTTCATTTTGGTTAACTGGTCAGGAATAGTTGATTGTTCTCTCACACACTGAAGTATTTGCCTCGCAGAAGGCTAGGTTTACTACCTCTTTAGCAGCAGGGGGGTAGTGCCTCAGAGGGAAGCAGGGGTTGATTATGTTGGGGAGAGAAGCCTTTAAGAACTTCTTTGCAGTTTCTTGATGTGTGTCTTTTGTCCCTACAGCCTGGTGGCTTCACTATTGAAATTAGCAACAACAACAGCACTATGGTGATGACAGGCATGCGGATCCAGATCGGGACTCAAGCAATTGAACGAGCCCCATCATATATTGAGATCTTTGGCAGAACTATGCAGCTTAATTTGAGTCGCTCACGCTGGTTTGACTTCCCCTTCACAAGAGAGGAAGCCTTGCAAGCTGACAAGAAGCTGAACCTCTTCAGTGAGTCCCCAACCCCTGGTGCTGCCCCAGCCCTTCTCATTGTGACAGCTGGATTGGAGACTCTTGTTCTGTGGCTCTCCAGTGTTCTGAGATCCCCTTCACTTTACTGGTGTCTCTGTGGTCTCTGCTACCAGGCAACTTTGACTGTTATTTAAAATGTGAAAGAAGCGTGGTACCTGGAAAGGAAAACACTTGAGAGTGGGAGAGATAAAGTTAACTCGGGTCGGGATTCACTTTTGCAGTGTTGAGTCAGCCTCAGTGATAAGGCTGCTTCCAGCTCAGGTAGAGAGAAGCCAGGACTGGCAGGGGAGCTCATCAGGCTTTTAAGCACAGATGAAGGCCTCAGGTCACATATCTGACATGTGCCTGAGAAGTCCGTGCTTGGCCACTGAAAACTTAAAACCCTTCAAATACAATTTCCTGAGCCGTTTTGTTTTTTTTTGTTTTTTTTTTTGGTGGAACCGGAGATTGAACTCAGGTCCTTGCGCTTGCCAGGGAAGTGCTTATTCCACTGAGCCATCTCCCTGGCCCCCTGAGCCGTTCTTAAGATTGACATCTTCTCTTAATGTTTACTGGCCATCTGTCTGATATTCTTCTAGAAATAAGTTTCTCAGAGTGTGAGTGATAATGCTCTGTACCTTTGGTGTGAACAAAGGAAGTGCTTACAGACCCTTGGGGGTGAGGGGTGCTCCTACCCCCAATACTCTGATTGCACAGGAGGATCTTCACAGTGAAGTCTGGGGACTCCACAGTAGACTGACTTCATAGGTTTTGGTCCATGGAAACTATGTCTTTGCATGTGACATCTAAAGTGCTGTTATTGTCTCAGGAGATTAAGTTCCCTTGTCAGTAAAAGTGATGTGATTTGTCCAACATGGTGTGGTCATTGCTCTGGAGGAGCGATAGTAGCTGTTTAGAGAAAGTGCTTTATAAAGTCTTCTCTTACTTATTGCAGTTGGTGCCTCAGTGGATCCAGCAGGTGTCACCATGATAGATGCTGTAAAAATTTATGGCAAGACTAAAGAGCAGTTTGGCTGGCCGGATGAGCCCCCAGAAGAATTCCCATCTGCCTCTGTCAGCAACATCTGCCCTTCCAGCCTGAACCAGAGTAATGGCACTGGAGACAGCGACACAGCTGCCCCTGCTACAACCAGCGGCACTGTCCTGGAGAGGTACCAGCGCTTCCAGGGATTGGCTTTGATTGTTACCATTTTCTACTCCCTGCACAACCTTGCTATGTCTTGAGAAAGTCGGTGTCTGGAACCATCCCAAGTATAGCCTGTGACTTTCAAGTTTTCGCACAACTCTGCCGCATTCAGTGTCTCTTTAGCGTGTGGCTAAGCCTGAAAAATAGGCTGAGAGTCATTGATTGCAGAGTCTGTGCCTGGGCTGAAATTCTGTGCCTTTCTCAGAGCTCAGTAACCTGTGGAATAGCTAGATTATGATCAGCCTGGCAGAAGTGGCAGGGAGCCAGCCTCCCTTCCATGCTCAGTGCATCATCTTCTCATCTTTCTCTGCAGTAGCTACTTTGGGAATGACATTTGCCAGCCAGAAAGGCTGCTGCTGAATCTTGTAGCAGAGCAGCCTCCTTCAAGCTCCCTACGGTGGCATTCTTAAGCATCGCGCTTGGCTTCTTTGTGCTAGGTAGCTGCTGGTTTGCCATGGTAGACAAAGCAAGTCATGATGTAAGATTGTGAGTTTCTTACATTGTAAGTCATGAGAAGAGCCATGCTTGGATTCACTGCGTCCTAGCAGCAGTCTCCCCACTTCTTTCTTTTTTCCCCCACCCCGTTCATGTATGGTTTGCTTAGGATGTGTTTCCAGGTTTCTCTGAGCTTCACATTTTTTTTCTTTTTTTCCTTTGCTTCTCCCCCAAGTTCTGAAACTGAGTCCCTAACCAAGCTGGACCGGTTAGTATGCCCTCTTTCTTTTGTCTGCACGAGTGAGTGTGTGTCCGAGAGCAGCATATGCTATGGTGTGGCTTTGCAATGGTTCTGCTTCTGTGAGAGTCCTGCTGCTTTCCGTTCTCATTGCATGGCTGCAGAGCCCTCCCTATGTGTAACTGGAGTGTCCCCCCAGATTTTGAGTGCACTGTTGGCTGCTTGGACTCTCAGCTTGCTCTGCCTTCCCTCAGGCCTTGCTGCTCCTCCTCTAGTGGATGAGAAGGAGGGGGGCGAGCAGAACAGTCGTGCCCTCTGGGAGCCACTGGAGAGCTTGTTCTGTCATATTTGTTCTCCGCCTCAGTTCTTCTTCCCTAGCTCTTCATTGTCTTCCTCCACCCCTTGCCCCCTTTCTCTGTAGCTACCTTCTCAATACTTGTCTTCTTCTCTCCAGAGCTTCAGCTGTCAGGATGTTGGTTAAACTTAAATGAGTAAGCTCTGAGAGCATGTTACTTGGTGCCCTGTAAGAGTTGGGCCTCCCCTTTCTTCCCGGGAGAACTGTCAGTTTTTTAAAGATTTTTTCATTCTACCCTTTGAATGTTGGCAAGTGGCAGTGCACCTAAAGCTCCATTGTATTTGCTCTGCCATACTTGGAGACTCAGAAAATACCTGTTTTCTTGGAGGCGTAAGTAAAGTTTAGCCTTAACCTTCCCAATAAAAGATGACGGCTTTAACCTTTCTTTGTGTCTCCCTCTACTCACTGATCTCTGGGCACCTGAGCCTTGGGTCCCATTGCATCAAGACTGTTAAGCCCGTCTCGGTGATCCCTGCCACAGGCAGCAGAAGGAAACACTTTTATCCTCTTTGAGGAAGAAAAGCCCTGTCTTTGAATTACGGATTATGAACATGGCCTCAGGTTGATCTCCAAGCAGGAGCCAGGTTTCTTCTGGCCTGTAACACAGGCAGCGATACGCATGGTGCCTGTGGCAGGTCTTATTGTGCTTTGATTTTGTATTTGGCATTCATTAGCTGTCCCCAAGGTCCTCACAACTATAGTTTGCCTAGGCTGAGTGTGAGGCGGAGAGAACGGTTGTTGTACTCAAGCCAGGTTTTCTGTCTCCCCAGGCTGGTTGTGAGTTCTTTAGAAGCCCTGGAAAGCTGCTTTGCTGTTGGTCCAATCATCGAGAAGGCAAGTCACTTCTTCAAAGCACATGGGAGCTTTCTGAAGAGGCAGGAAGGCAGTGGAGTTGTTTGAGGCCCTGAGGCCTCACAGCTAAAAAAATACTTACAGCCTAATCTTGACTTTCAAAGAAGCTCCAGAGAAGTCTTTGGCTTCAGGCCTCGTGTCCTGCTTTTGGGGGCCATAGTGAGACATGTCATAGTAGGAATGCTGGTGCATAAATGCTGTATGGGTGTCAGTAGCTTTGGTCCTGGTTCTTCACCTATGTTTTTGGAGGCTTGTAATTTTTACAACATTTTTATTTTCTATTTTTTGCTCTTTGCAGTCTATGCATATAACTGAACTCTGGTGACCTTGAAGGAAGTAGGAGGGAGGGCAGAATAGAGTTCTGCATTGAACTGCTAGGATTAGTAATAACCCTGGCATCTTTCACATCAGGAAAGAAACAAGAATGCAGCTCAGGAGCTGGCTACTTTGCTGCTGTCCCTCCCGGCGCCTGCCAGTGTCCAGCAGCAGTCCAAGAGCCTTCTGGCCAGCCTGCACACCAGCCGCTCAGCCTATCATAGCCACAAGGTAATCGTTCCCTCTCAGGGAGGGCTTCCGTAGAAATGGAGGTTGTGATCCTGGCAGGGAATCACGTGAGTGGCTTTTTGTGTGTAAAGCAAGAGCCTCGTGGAATACACGGGAGAAAGGATCTATACCACCGAAAGGGGACCCAGGGTCTGAAGCTGCTCCTGAGACGTACAGGAACACTGCTCAAAACTTATCACCCAGCTGACGGGCCACTTATTTGTGTCGTTTTTCTGTCCCTTTAACAGGATCAACAAAACTTTAAAGAGAAAGGGCAAGACACTGGGTGTGGGTGGAAGCTTCTTCAGGAAGAGAATGAGGGAAAAGGGGCTTGAGGACTGCTGGTGCTCAGCCTGCGGCAGGGGTTGGCGTGTACAGTGCATACTCTTGTGGGAGGTGGTTGCTGAACGGTGGTAGTTAAGTCTCTGAGGCGAAACTAGGGGGAGAGGATCTCACCCATGAGAGTCCGTGGCTGCCAGGGAAGGTGAGCTGGCCAGCTTCTGTAGGTAAAAAAGATCTGTTACAGACCTGTGAAGAAGAAGGGCCTGGGGAGAAGCCATCGGCCCAGAAACATAGGTCAACTTTTGTTCCTTCAGGCCATAAAAATGAGAAATATTTTGTCTGCTGAGCCTTCCAAGGAAAGACCATTTTATAAATACATTCTTAACTAATAGGAATCTACTAAGAAATGAGTCTTCCTGGAGAGAGAGCTTGGTGGAGGCTGCTCTGGAAAACTGAATGGAACTTGACTCATTTCCATCATCCCTAGATGCTGATTGCCTGGCTTTTGACTTTTTAAAGATTTTCAGTGTTTTGTGTATTAAGGAATTTAACATAAAAAATTGTGTAGGGAGCTGGTGGTGGTTATTAGCCTGCTGTCTCAACAGGAAGTAACAGTCCCGGCCATCTGCCAGCTTTCCTCTGTTCTGTGCTCTAGCGCCTGGCCTTGCTTCTGGTTGATCCTCTATGATGCTGCTATTTTATAGGATCAGGCCTTGCTGAGCAAAGCTGTACAGTGTCTCAACACATCCAGTAAGGAAGGCAAGGATCTGGACCCTGAAGTGTTCCAGAGACTGGTGATCACAGCTCGCTCCATTGCCATCATGCGTCCTAATAACCTTGTCCACTTTACGGAGTCAAAGCTGCCCCAGATGGAAACAGGTGAACTTGGCCTGTGTGGCCGTGGTCCTGAAATCTGCTTACTGCATCTTCTTTACCCTCATGCTTGCTATTCTCACTGACCTTGGAACTGACTTTGTGCTCTGAGATTTTCTTCCCTGATTTTTATACCTGGTAGGGCCATAGACATTAGGATTGTACCATGTTAAGTAAATTCCCTTTTCAGTGGTCATGGCTTTGATCATCTTAGAGTTTATATAGTATTCTGGATATCAGGTACAGTCTGTCTCTGTAGTTACTACCATTTTTAGTCTTTAGGAGAAAGTCAAGCCTGGTTAGCCCTACTTGTGTGGAACCCCTGGGTATGGATCTTGTACTTTCATGCTGTTTTATTGCTGTACTTTAGTGTCCTTATTGTTTCCTTACTTCTCAAATTGGCTGGGTGCCAAACCAGTAGTTTATTGATTCCTTTGTAGTTCTCTGCCCTTTACATGTTTCCAAAGCCCTTTGCCATCTGCTCATCCTTTTCCTGTAGTCATTCTAGAGAAATCTCAGATGTTCTCCTAGGTTCTAGAAGTTGAGCAATTGGAAGAGACATCTCTGAATCTGCTGTAAAGATCCTGAATGCTCCCTTTCTACTCACTTCTAACATACAATGTTTTCTGTGATATTCCTTTCCCAGACTGTTTTTTTCCTAGATGTGCCTGCTGGAATCTAGGGATAGTTGGCATATTGATTGGGGCCCCACTTGAAACTCCCTCTGCAGGCAAGCTCCCTTGACCTGAGTTAACCTTAAAATAAATTAAATTCCATCTTAGATTTACCATCATCAATAATTTTCTTTCTCTTGTGTAGAAGGAGTGGATGAGGGGAAAGAACCACAGAAGCAGGTGGAAGGAGACTGCTGTAGTTTCATCACCCAGCTCGTGAATCATTTCTGGAAACTCCATGCATCCAAGCCCAAGAATGCCTTCTTGGCACCTGCCTGCCTGCCAGGTATCATGATAAAAGGGATACTTGAATCTTGGCATTTAGGAAGGTCCATATAAGTTCCAACTTTAAATAGCTGTGACTCTTGGCCTTTAGCTTCATCATCTGTTTCTCCCAAAATTAATAACTGAGAAATGGAAATATGTAAGATCAGTGCATTTCCAGTATGAGAATTACTACTATGGCAGAGTTCCTTACTGTATTTCTTTATGTGGGGCTGCACATTTCACATAAAGAGCCCCTTCTGTGGATATGTGTGCGTGTGTGTGCATTCGTGCACGTGTGTGTTCCTAGTGATATTTATAACTTAAAAAAAATTATTTGTAGTACTGGGGATCAAACTAGGGGTGCTCTGTCACTGAGGCTACATCTCTGTCCTTTCTCCTTCCTTCCCTCCTTTCCTATTTTCCTTTCCTCCCTCCCTCAACGTCTTGCTGACTTTCCTGGGTGAGACTGAAACTTGCAGTCCTCCTGCCTTAGCCCCCCTACATTCTGGGATTATAGGCATGGGCCACCACAGTGAACTTACCATTGTTTTTAAAAAAACCTTTGTGAACTTGGTTCCATGCTGACTCAAAAGGTAAAAAAAGTTAAACATAGGCCTTGAGAATTACTTCCAGAATTACTCTACCATGAGTTCCTAACTTATGATATTACTGAAAGTTTAGGCTGATAAAAGGGGATCTGAGTAGTAGCAGAGAAAAATAGAATGACCATGTAGTCATTTGTGCTTGGAGATTGCCTTAGTAATAAATAAAAGGCTTCTCAAGGCGCTACTCGGCCACCTCCCCAGGCAGGGCTTATAGGGTGTTCAGGACCCTGCCCGTCCTTTCACGTTTCCCTGCCTTGTCTTTTCCTTTGCAGACTGGACCATTACTTAATTCTGGCCAGTGGGATGTCTGGAAAGGCTTCTTAGGACAGTTTGGAGATTAGGAGGCTGTTACTAAGATGAATAACAAATAATGCTCACAAGCTATATTTTTTTCTCTCTTTTTCTTTTTTCTTTTGAGACATGGTTTTTCATTGTAATTTAGGCTGGCTTTGAACTCACTATATAGCCCATCCTGGCCTTGAACTCATGACAGTCTTCCTGCCTCAGCCTCTCTAGTGATTATAGGTTTGTGCCACCATACCTGGCTCTGACAAGCTGTGTTCTGTGTGTGTATGTTTTATGACATCTAATGCTGTGCGTATACTTGTCATTTTTTTTGTTAGCTTTACCTTTACATGGGTATGACTTATGCTTTTGCTTCAGACTCTAAAATATCCATAGAGGTTTTTCCAGTAGAGGTGATATTTTCCCTCCCTTCAGGCCTCACTCATATTGAAGCTACTGTCAATGCACTGGTGGACATTATCCATGGCTACTGTACCTGTGAGCTGGACTGTATCAATACCGCATCCAAGATCTACATGCAGATGCTCCTGTGTCCTGTACGTATCAGTACAACCCCAGATGTCTCATTGGTCTGAGAATGTGTGGGAAAAAATTTAACAAGTTTTTAAACTAATGAAATAAAGTAGACTTAAAGGAAAGCAATAGGAATTAATAATTTTAGGATCAATAAAAGCTCAAGGATTTTATAGCATGTAAAAGTAGGATTTGGAGAGAAGATGGACTTAATCTTTCTTACTCAATGCTGAATCCTACTTGGTGCTTGCTGCATACTGTACTTAGTGTTACATAACTAGTATATGAGTGACTGCATGCGTGAAGGTAGTGAGACTTCTGTTTCCAGTGATGCAGCGAAGCTGTGTGTCAGCGCACAGTACTGTTTGTAGCACAGAGTAGAGAGCAACCCTGAGCGCCAAAGTGGCTTTCAAGGGCTAATGGCCTGCCAGCCTATCACCAGGACCTGAGAGAAAGGAAAGGAGTGAACGGGTTTTGTGTACGCTGGGTCAGGAAGTACCAATCAACTTAACCTGCTGGACTGGGTCAGCTTGGTTGCAGGTGAGAACAGATAGTCTTTCTGTGTGTGTGTGTGTGTGTGTGTGTGTGTGTGTGTGTGTGTGAGACCAAGAAAAGAACATGTGACAGCTGGTTTCATCAGTAATACCAAACCTAAGTGTGACAGTTTCCTTTTAAACCTTAGGATCCTGCTGTGAGCTTCTCTTGTAAGCAGGCTCTCATTCGAGTCCTGAGGCCTAGAAACAAGCGGAGACATGTGACATTGCCCTCTTCTCCTCGAAGCAACACTCCAATGGGTAATGGGAGGCCTGGGTTTAGGTTTGAGTTGGGGTGGGGGGATAGCACTAGAACATACTGCTCATGTCAACCAAGGACTTAAAGCCTTTTATTTGTCTAATTTTCAGCTCTAGTATTCAAAGAATTTAAGATTGTATATAAAAATGATACAGAAAAATCAAGCCCAGACTACAGAAAAATATCTGACACATGACCTTGCTTGATCATTAAGGAAAGCTATGATAAGAACTGTTAGAAAAATCATAATAACCAAACCCTAGATGTACCTGTTTCTGGGAAAAGTTACTTTTCCTGGCATGAAAGTGTCCTTAAGGATCCATTTGGTTGCCTAAGGGGCATGCATTCATAGTAAACTTACCTACTAGTAAGCCGGCAGCACATGGCCTAGATTTTCTTCATGATGCTCTTACTGTAGTCAGAGGCATCATCGCTGAGATCAGACCACTCAGCCTTTCAGACTAAGCCACAGTGTCAGTAAAGGTCTGGTTACAGTTGAAGAAAGAAGAAAAAAAAAGATACAACATTTTATGTCTAAATAGTAGCACTGGGTTACACAGTGATCTACTTGCTTGATTCAAAAGTTAGGTATTAGTGAGGTTATGGATATGTGAGGTAGCTTGATTGTAGTAACCATTTCACAACATAAATGGATCTAAAAACACACATTAAATATAAATGATCTTGCCATTTAAGAAAGCAAAAAATCCTTAGATGAGGACTAAGTCATACATGTATGTTTAAATTTTCTAGTAGTCACATTATAAAAAGCAAAGTAAGTATACTTAATTTATTGGTTATTTAATCTGTCAATTTTTTTTAATATGTCAATATGAAAAACAGTGAAATGTCTGACATTTTTATGGTACTGTCTTTGTGATTCAATGTATATTTCATACTAGTGTAATACCTCTTTAGATTAACTCTTTTTTTAAGAGCTCAGTAGCTAGCCACACGTGGCTGGTGCCTGTCGTGTGGGACATGTAGAGGAATGTATACAACTTTGTACATTGTAGACCTTTTCTTGAATAGCATGTATTTTATCTAAGTTTTTGATGAACTAGGTAACAGTTTGGGGCTCTTTGCTCTGGCAAGAACCTACAGTGCAGACAGCTCAGTGTATCTAGTCACGGACATAGTTGCATACCTTGATCCATCGAGTGGAAGGCGAGGTCTCTGTCTTCTTCTGTCGGGAGGAGTTTTGCCTGGGCTTCCTCCGTCGCATGCAGCCTTTCTGCCTTCCCAGAGGAGGAGGCCTGGGCAGGGCCAGCTGTGGTGTCCCTGATTTCCATTTGATGGTTTTACGTTTCAGTTCTGCTTCTAGTCATAATGATTATATACTGTGAAAATCCCGCTGACCTAGTTGTTTAGGGAAAAAGTAGTGAATAAACTCTAAGCTGCAATGACAGGTAATAAACGTTCATTTACATTATTTTCCCTGTCTTGTTGAAGGTGTCCACCAAATTGGTGGGAGCATGGGGCCAAGCATCTTAGATTTCCCTGCTTCTGGGACCCAGGGTTGTTCTTTTTCCTTCATCAGCTGGAAAAGGCTCTATGTGGGAGCAAGCGCACTCGTAACCACATCTTCCCAGATCTGCTAGGTCCAGGAAGCAAAAGAACCAAGCTTCCGGGCATGGCACCCTGGAGTTTGGCCTTGGAAGCATAGGGCGCTAGCTGCTGGTTTGTCTTGGCCTTCTGTTGCTGTGTGACTTGCTGCGCCGTGTGTGAGGACAGAGTGAGCGCCTGCGGGTGACCGGGGTTTCTCTGACTCAGGAGACAAAGACGATGAGGACGATGAGGATGCGGATGAGAAAATGCAGTCGTCAGGGATCGCAGACGGTGGTCACCTCCGTCAGGAAAGCCAGGAGCAGAGTGAGGTGGACCATGGAGATTTTGAGATGGTGGTGAGTCCAGCCACAGGAGAGAGGAGGAGGACCTTGAGAGACTCCCCTCCAGCTCTTATTCAGTGGACTTCTGACGTTACAGTTTTCTGTGGGACACTGACAGAGCTTTCTCTCTGCAGTCTGAGTCGATGGTCCTGGAAACAGCTGAAAATGTCAACAATGGCAACCCCTCTCCCCTGGAGGCCCTGCTGGCAGGTGCAGAGGGCTTTCCCCCCATGCTGGACATCCCGCCGGATGCAGATGACGAGACCATGGTTGAACTAGCCATTGCCCTGAGCCTGCAGCAGGACCAACAAGGTAGAAGGCAATGCCAGGAACAGAGCGGCCCATTGGCCTTGTGCAGTAAAGAGGGTTTGGCAGTTACTGATATCCAGCTGACTTAGCTTGTCCCCTGATTGGAAGAGAGGTTGATCTGGGTGAGAGCTGTTCAGAGACACAGGTGGAGAGTGAGAGGGCTTGTAGCAGGAACTTTGGGCTGAGAACAATCTCATAGCTTCTGCTAGTTTGGTCTTTTGAATGTTTTCCTCCTGAATCTGTTGGATTCCTCTGGCCTCTGTCCTGCCTGAGCTGAAAGATACATTTCACCCTCTTTGTAACTGAACTGGGTGGGTAAACAGCGATGGCTGATTAACTTCCTCTAGGCCAGAGGGGTCACATGTTGGTGTTTAGAGACTATTGAGGGCAGCACGCGGCCAAAGCAATACTGTGGTCGGGGTCTGGAGGGAATGTTGTGCTCACTCTCCACTTGTTTCCCAGGCAGCAGCAGCAGTGCCCTGGGCCTGCAGAGCCTGGGACTGTCCGGCCAGGCACCCAGCTCTTCCTCTCTGGACGCAGGAACCCTCTCTGACACCACAGCATCAGGTAACTGTCCACAGCAAGGAGCACGGCTCAGGTCCTGAGGACCTTCAGGCCTTGTCTCCAGTGCTGTGAGAGTGTAATGGGCAGCTGCTTTGACAGGCCATCCTGGACTTCCTGCTTCTGCCGTGGCTTTAGGAGTATGGGCGTGGAAGGTTAAAGCTGCAGCTTGGCAACGGTGCTCATGGCTCCGCTTCCTCATGCTCTGCATGCTGCCTGGCTTCAGCTGATTCCCGAGGCGAGATCAGAGAGCAGCTCGTAGGCTGATTAGATATAGGGTTTGAGTTATAGGTGTTTGGCGTTCTTTGAGTTCTGATATGTTAGGTGATGTTACAGAGGAGGAGAACTAGAATTCACACCTGTAAACTTCTCACTGTTCATGTGCATGTCAGAGTGAGGCCACAAGCTAGCCGTGAGCCTGTGAGTTTCAGAGGTAGGGGTTGTGGACAACAGAATTCATAAGAAATGTTCAGATTTGTTTTGTCTTTACTTCCAGTCTCTTTTTCTAATCTGATAAGAAAAACAAACATTTCAGAGTGGCGAACTGGGTCAAACAGGAGGATGGCACACCTGAGAAATCCACTGGAAAATCAGCCCCCAACTAATTTAAGGGTTGATTTATACTTCTTCAGACTGATGTGTTCCTATATTTGGTCCCCCTCCCCTTGGGGAGTTTTACCCTGAATAGATAAAAAAGAAACTGGCTGTCCCCGCCTGCTGCCATGGCTCGTTGCTTTTTTTGAGGTCTTTTCAGTTGCTGTCATTTCAGGCTTCGAGGTCGCTGTCGTGTTGTGCCGGTTGTGTTCGTACCATGCTATGTGGCTTCTTGGCTTTCCTCCCCTGTGTATCTCATCCAGCATTTGCCTCCTGTCTCAGCTCAGCCCTGATCCTGGATGCTGTGGCTGTCTCTGGGGAATTTCCTTGCTTCATTATTAGCATCTGATGAGGATGATTAGGAAGTGCGAAATTTCCCAATGAGCTCCCCTCTAGTCAAGATGATTTAAAAAATAAACAAAAAACTGGCAGAGTTGATTCCAGAGCTCATGAGAAGTGATTTCCTAACAAAGCACAAATTGATTGCAAAGCAAATCCATTAAAATTCAGAGGTCTACACTTTGAATGGCTGTGTCTAGTTTCAGATCTCTCAGCAGGTGTCAGTAACACCTAGACAAGAGTGACCATGAAACATTTAGTTAGAAAACTCAGTGTCCATGTCACAGATTCTTACTGAATCTCTGCACTGTAATATAACAGCGAAGGAAATGCCCAGTGAACTGGGTTTTCAATGCTGTCTAAGTACTGTTTGCAATGCACCATGTAGTGTTTGTTCCTGTTAGCAATTAACCAGCAAAGCAAACCTTTTCCCTTTTCTCTCGGACCACAGGGTATATAAACTGCATTGTGTCCTCTGCACTATGTGGTTTGATGCTTTCACCCCAAAGAGAGGTTTTTACCTGTAACAGCTTTCATTACTCTCTCAGCTCCAGCCTCAGATGACGAGGGCAGCACAGCAGCGACTGATGGTTCTACCCTTCGTACCTCTCCTGCCGACCATGGTGGTAGTGTGGGCTCAGAAAGCGGGGGAAGTGCAGTGGACTCAGTGGCTGGCGAGCACAGTGGTAATGTGCCTGGGGTGTCTCCGTGGGCAGAGGGAGGGGACCAGGCCATCCACTTGGGATTGCTTTCTCAAAGAGAAGCATTCTCATTGAAAGTCTCGTGGAATTTATTTGATCTCAACACTAGAATTGCTGATACTTAGTGGTGATAGCTTAGGCTCAATGGGTTAATATTGAAATATTTTACCATATGTCTTTTAATTATTTGTTCATAGACGAAAAGCAGTAACGTGTCACTCATTGTCCCAAATCATGATTAACCCGATTGTGATGTGACCTTAAGACTCATTGTTCTATGATTTTTGCCCTTAACTATTAGGGAAATGTATTTTGGGGTCCTAGTAGTGTTGATAGAGAAAGCCATCCTCCATTACCCTCGCTGACAAGATGGGGCTCCAGAATGAGAGACCACGGCAAAGCCATTTTGGTTTGATTTTGTATCAGTCTGTAGTTAAAAACTAGCTGTGAAATTTTTTTATGGAAGAGATTAAAATTAGCAGATAATTCCTAGTTTCACATATCAGTGCTTTCTCTGAAGTGTGATAAGATAGCAGTTGAAATTAAGCTGGTTCTTGTGGGTGGAGTTTGTATACCGTAGGAGGAAGAGTGGCTCCAGAGAGTGATGTAGCGTGGTGCTGTGGAGCCAGAGTCATGAATTCAGTCCCTACTTAGCCTTGTGCAGATGAGAGCTGTATAAAGCTCCCAGTTACCTTTTAACCACTGCTGACTTTAGCGTGCATTGCATTCCATCATGCTTTGGACTTAATTTGTTCTTTTTAACTGTTTCCCTCTAGTATCAGGCCGAAGCAGTGCATATGGTGATGCCACAGCTGAGGGCCACCCAGCTGGACCAGGAAGCGTCAGCTCAAGCACTGGCGCTATCAGCACCACCACTGGGCACCAGGAAGGAGATGGCTCAGAGGGAGAAGGGGAAGGGGAGGCTGAAGGAGATGTCCACACCAGCAACAGGTCAGGATCCAGCTGGCTGTTCCCAGCTGCAAGCATGTCAGAACAGGAGGTGGAGTGGCAATAGCAGTGCATGTTTTTTCTTTGTTAAATATACACAAAGAGCTTGAGATCTTAGGAAGTGCTCCAGATCTGCCTCCTTCATCTGATTAGGATTATATAAAATTAATTCCAGAGAATGGAATATGATCTGTCTCTGAAGTCTCCCTAAATCTCTTAATAGCCATACAGTGGTCATTATAAAAGCATGACTTGTTACTAAGATGGTTTTTGTATCATCATCAGCTCATTAGGTAATGTTCTTTTTACACAACCTTACTGGTGGCATAACAGAGTTAAGTGTATAGTAGTAGAGTGAGCTCCTTGTCTAGTATCTTTAGAAGGTAAAAGACGCAAGACAGAGAAAATACACATTTGCATCTAGAAATATTACCAGTAGAACATTTTCTTTTTTGGGGGGGAGGGTTACCGGGAATTGAACTCAGGACCTTGGGCTTGACAGGCAGGTGCTGTGCCACTAAGCTGTGTCATGAGCCCAGCACTTTCAATTTGAAAGTTATCAACAAACATCTCATGCACCCCCTTCAAGAATTATGGTGGTGGTCGATACTACATTGGTGGAGTGATTCTCCCCCAGCCCCTACCCAGAGTGCTGAGGATTAAACTCAGGGCCTTTGTTTTTCACTAAATCCCCAGTCCTTTTATTGGTCATGGGGTCTAATGCTAATTTCATCATAAAGGTGCATTACTGTGGATGTATAATACCCACATTTATTCTTTAGGATGTTTCTATTGATGAATTATTAGTTTTAATTTTGTGAAGTTTATTATAGTAAACAATTAATACTTAACAAGAAAAAAAGAGAAAATCAAAGTATTGAATTTTTAATCTTTTTGAGTATAAAAATTACAAAATTTTCAACATTGTTTTTTGGTGTTCAAAGTCTTAAAAATGACAACAGAAATAAACTCCTATATGAGCGACAATTAAAATACCAATAGGACTCTACAAAAAAAAAAAAAAGAAAAAAAAGGCTTCACTTAAGTTATCACAATTAAAACAGTCTTCACACATCACAGCAGCATGTTCCATACACACATACTGCTTATACTCAGAGCGTACACGTGCTTTACTTTCCTGGCATTTTAAGGACATACTTGACATCTTGTCAGTTTTGCTGTTTGTTAGGAGGTTATTATACCATGACTAGTTATCAGGAACATAAAATACTAGTAAAATAAAGTACTAAATTCTTATTATACATTGCACATTAAAATTAATATCAACATTTTCACATGAGCTATGAACTTGGCTTACAAAACCTACAAGGTAACAACAGAACTAAAAACCTATGTGCGCTACAGTGGTAAATATAATGAAAAGTTTACTGTAACGTAATCTTCACTTCACCGGTCATACCCAAGGCAGTCTTCTTACAGAGAACTGTATGTTCCATACGCAAGTATCACTTACATTGTTAGCACGTAGGTTTTGTTCTCTCCTTTCTCATAGGGTATGGTTTTGCGTCTTTTTGGTTTTCCTGTTGTAGTTGGTCTTTGTGATGCTGTGCCTGCCTGTCTACCTGCCAGCTCACCAGGGTGCTCCACAGTTTTTTTGTGGAGTTCCCTGGGCAAAAACATTTTTGGTTTTCCTCTGTTATAAATGATCTTTTATGAACTCCAGTCCAAATCCTCTTTAAGAAAATTTCTCCATGACATTTTGCACTGGTTGTTTTCTTTGTATACTATCAAACTGTATGCTACACAGTTAGGGTAAATAAACACAACCATTGGCCAGTGCTTTGTGTTTCCAGTGACATCATAGTTGCTACAATATCATAGTTGCTGCCTAACTCATCAACATTTACTCTGCCTTTGGTTTTGTTGTAGAAAGTTTCTGTCTCAGACTTCCATTTTGTCAAGGTTTCTCTGTCAGTATTTCCATCATGGTACTGTGTTGACACCAGCAGTACCGGTTTGTTTTTCTCTACTACAGATGAGGCCAATGTTACATCTTTCTGAAATCCGAACAGTATTATAGAAGTCTCTGCTTTGAAATTGTAACATTTTGTTAGTAACGTAGCATCACTTGGAAACTGGTAAAACCAATTACTGAATGTCACATTCTGATTAGTTTGGGAGAAGGGAGTAGCAAGTATGTTCACAGCCGCATTCAGCTTATTACTATATAAATAAGGTCCTGGTGGCTGAGTTCCAGGATAAATTTCCTTTTTTTTTTTTTCTTTTTTTGAGACAGGGCCTTGTTATCTAGTTGAGGCTGACTTTTAGCTCTTTAGTTAGTCTAGGCTGGCCTTGACTACTACTCAGCCTCCCAAGTGCTCGGATTGCAAACACATACCACCACATCTGGCTTCTAATTTCTAAATTGAAAGCATAATAAGCCTTTGCATGTACAAGGGCATTAATTTTTATGCTGTATTTTGAAGATGTTTTTGGCATATACTGCCTGAAGTTACACTGACCATGAAATGCTCTAAAATTTTCAATAATCATACTTTCAGATGGTTTGTAAATTGTTTGACAGTTACCCATAAATCTGTCAGTGAGTAGATAGCAGCCAGATTATCACTTCTTTTTCTCATTGTGGGTAGTTTTGTCATCAACCCTCAAACTCACACCTATCTACCCTTCAGTCTTTTCCATAAGTCTTTTTTTTTTTTTTTTTGGTGGAACCAGGGATTGAACTCAGGCCCTTGCGCTTGCCAGGGAAGTGCTTATTCCACTGAGCCATCTCCCCAGCCCCTTCTGTAAGTCTTTTATGTTCCTGTTATTACCATGAGAAAGCCCTGCTGAGTACAGCAGAAGGTCACTTATCATGACAGCTAATGTGTTGTACTCATTTTGAGTATGGCTATTGGTGCACAGAACTTTTACTTGGATTTCAGCATTTTTGTATTTCACAACATCTTGAAGCATTTTGTCTCTTAATGAACAATTTCCAACATTGAATGGCAGTGCTGGTATTCTGTCCAGTAGGTTTCACATCTGCCAAGATCTTCACTATATTTGCAGATCTAGTTCTAACATTGGATGGCTCCATTTGGTTGCATGAGTATTTTATACCATTTTGACAAGTCAAATAATGTCATATTGTTGTTTTGTCATCTGAATTAATGAGGTGTATATTCCTCATGTCTGTATAGGCTAATTCTTGCTCCATTTCACTGTCATAAGAACTTAGGTTCACGTGGCCAATGTCAAAGTCATTATCAGCTTCAGCATTATCCATGCATGAGTAATCTGATAATTTATTTTATCAACGTCCTCCAAAACTTGCAGACCTAGTTTTTAATGTGCCATTGTACTGAGTTGGGATACTTCTGCCAGAAAACCGAAAACAAATTAATCCTAAATGCATGAAAATTTAGCCATGAGCATTTCATGGAAAAAAAAAAAACACCTGTTGCTGTTTTGGAGCTCCTGTACACACCTTGCCATTTTTCTGTCAAGTGAGTAAAGGCACAGATGGGCTTTTGCTTTCTCCACATGCAGCTGTTGTAAGTCACACCCATATTCCCATATTTCATTGTGATAAAATACATGTTTACCTAACAGAAGAGGGGTGTGGGTGTATTTTACCCCCATATAATGCTCAGGTAAACATGCAAAACCTAAAAGTCCTGATTTGACATTTTTGCACACATACACACACTTTCCTATTTTTGTATCAAGTGAGTAAACACAGAGATTGCTTCTATGTCCCCTTGGTGCTGCTACTCAGAGCACAGCGGACTACTTGCTAAAGTATAAATTTACAGTAGAAAAGTATGGGATGGATTATCGTAACCCAGTGTTATGCGTTGCAAAGGTTTTTAATTTTGAGGCAAGGTCTTTTTTTTTTTTTTTTTTTTTTTTTTTTTTTTGGCGGAACCGGGGATTAAACTCAGATCTCTGCGCTTGCCAGGGAAGCTCTTATTCTACTGAGCCATCTCCCCGGCCCCTTGAGACAAGGTGTTGCTAAACTTCCAAGATGGAATTGAATTTGCAGTCTTACCTCATTCTCCCAGAGTGCTGAAATTGTAGGATGCAGCACTATCCCTGGTTAAAGTGAATGTATTCTGTTAATTATTTTTGATGAAGGTTTTTTTTTTTAACTTGATAGTATAAGGGGCCTTTTTATTGAACCTTTATTGTTTCTAAATGTGATTTCTAGGTTAATCTATTTTGTTCAGAAAAAATGGGCTCTCTGTGATTTCAGTGTTTTTTTCTGTTTTGCTGTGCTAGGGACAGACCCAGGGCCTTCTGTATGCTAGGCACATACTCTACTGCTTAGCTAAGTATGACAGCTCCTTTGCATTTGTTTGCCTAGGTGTCTGGGATTCTAGAGTATCTAGGTTAGTGTCTTTCATTAATCGTGAAAATTTTTTACCTGTTCATCAGATATTACTTCTGCCTCATTTTCTGTTTTTCAGCTTTTGGGGAGTTCATTAAATAGATGTGAGGCTATGTAAATCATATCTTCTCCATATTTTTTTTTTTTTTTTTCCGCAGAACTGGGGATTGAAGTCAGGCCCGTGCATTTGCCAGGCAAGCGCTTATTCCACTAAGTTATCTCCCTGGCCCCTCCATATCTTTTTATGTACTTTTTCTTTTTTGTTCTTTACTTCGTTGATCTGAGTAGTATGGAAAAAAATCAATAAATATATGGAAATATGTTTGATAAACATACACACTAAAAGCTACAAATAATGACCTAAATAATTGACTGTACCATGTTTATGGATTGGAAGACTCATTGCAAATATGACATTTATTTCATATTGATAAAGATTTATATAATCTCCACAAATCCTACCTGACATTAGATGTTTTAAAACTGACATGCTGATTGATGACATTTATTTGGAGGTATAAGGGATTAATTACTAATTAGCAAAGACAGTACTGAAGAAAATTCATAAGGTAAGAAATCCTTATATACTTATTATAGCCCATGGTAGTTAAAACAGTGTAATATTAGTGCAAAGAAAGATAGTTATAGAACAGGTTTGAGTTTAGGGTTAGATTTATACATGGTCATCTGATTAATGAGAAAGGTGGCACTTATGTGTAGCATGGAAATTATTTTTTTCTAATAAATAGCAATAGGTCAGTTAGAAATTTATATAGAATTATGGATTGGAAATCTGATTTTATATAAAGTTAATTGAACTATATAGGTGTAAATTTAAAAGGTATCATACTTTATCAGTTTTAGAAAACAGCATTTTACTTTCTTTTCTTCTCTTTCTTTCTTTCTTTCTTTTTTTTCCTTGTAGTACCAGAGATCAAACTTGGGATCTTGTGCTCGCCAGGCAGGTGCTCGTGCTGCTGAGCTGTATCCCCTTCCTCAGGAGACAGTACTTTCATGATAAATATGACACAAATAGAGTTAGGGCAAAGGAACAAATTAGGGCTTGGAGTATAGCTCAGTGGTAGAGCATGCGTCCCTGGGTTCAGTCTCTGGCACCGCAATCTTCTTTTTCTCTCTCCTCTCCCCTTAATATCAGCAGATACTTCTTGTAGACTTCTGAGTAGGACAAAAGTGGTATGAGAACAAGTGGTAAAATTCTGAATCTCTTTCTCTCAGTTTGTGAATTTTACCATTAAGTGTAATGTGGGCTCAGGGATTTTTAAGTGGATGTTATCTTATAAACTGGTTTTCAGCTTTTATTTTCTTCTTTGGTAATCTGCTTTTTATTTTTTTCCAACTCTTTATTTTCCTCTACTTACTATTTTGTTTTAGTTTTCTTGGGTTTTTTGGGTTCCATGAGATACAAGCTTACTTACTGATTTAAGTCTTTTTTAGAAACATGTAATGGTCAAGGGTTGTATGCTTGCCTAACACAACCCTCCATTCCATCCCCAGATTGTGTGGGGGATGCGAGACTACTATCAAATCACCCCTTAACCTTGTTTACTCAAAGCCTCCTGCTCCCTTTTTTAAAGGAGGTTTGAAGGTTTGTTTTAGCTCACAATTTGCAGAGGTTTCATTCCCATCATTGGCTGGCTTGAAATCCCACATATTTTGATAGTGTATTTTTATTGCTGTTCAATCTGCTTAAAATTATGTTGTAATTTAGTTTCTGGCCCATGGAAAATTTCAAAATGTATTTCTATATTTCTAAACATTTGGAGATTTTCTCATTATTATTGATTTATAATTCTGATTTATTATGGTTAGGTAATGTACTATGAGTGTATGATTTTAACTGAAATTTCTAGAAACTTGTTGCTTCTAAAATGATGTAATATCTTTTTAGGGTTTTCAGTTGCTTTTAGGAGAAAAGCCAATTTAGGTGACCCAGAGACATTGCTAACAGAGCTGTCTTCAGTGTTTTTTGGCTTTTTCATGAATAAGTTAAGTAACTGGTCAGTAAACCTTTAAATGAATGAGCGAACCTGCAAGCCTTGAAGGATTTTTTTTTTTTTTTTTTTTTTTTTTTTTTTTTTTTGGCTGGCACACGCTGCTTTAAGGGCAGCTCTGGTGTGGCATGTGGAGGTGGGGATCGAACTGTGGCCCCCTGCACCTGACTGAGTGTGCCCAAGCAAGTGCTTTAGTAAACCTTTAAATAAAAGTGAATTTTATCTTATGTCACTAAAGCAAAGGGAGTCACAGCTTTTGGCTAAAGGGCTTAAACTTTTTATTAAGTTTCAAGAGTACAATCTAAAAGTTTGAAAAGCCAGTAGAAATCTAGCATTCTTTGGGTTTATGTCCTGACTTTACTCACTTGTTGACTTTTCCTTAGTACGTGTATGTTCTGTAAATCTGAAGACAACCATCTCTGAGCCTATTTTATGTTGTCTACAAAATTGTTGAATTTTTGCTGTACCTATCATTGTCTCAACATTTTTTTTTTTTTTTTGGCAGAACCAGGGATTGAACTCAGACCCTTGCGCTTGCCAGGGAAGCACTTATTCTACCGAGCCATCTCCCCGGGCCCAACATTTACTATTCTGAAAATATTTCGTCATTCCAATTTTAATATATGTGCTGCCAAAGCGAGCACTTGAAAATATTCTAGATACCTGCTAGGATATATAATATTTTATATATATACACTTACGTGTGTGTGTGTGTGTGTGTGTGTGTGATATATATATACGTGTATGTGATTTTTGTATACGTGTATATACATGTACTAAATTACAACAGTTTTAACTAGATTGAAGAGCAATAAAAGTACATTGTCAAAATATGTGGGCTTTGAAGCCAGCAATGATGGGAATACATGTGTGTATACGTGTATGTATGTGATTTTCATATATATATATATATATATATATATACACATATATACATATATACATATATATATGCATATGTATATATATATACATACATACATATATACATATATATATATATATGCATATGACTTCTTACAAATCGTTTCTAAGATAAAATGAGGCAGGAATAGTTCACTAATTAGGAGAGTGAACCTATTGATTCAGCACCTGTGCACCTACCTGAGATCATGCTGTAGATGACACTGCTAGTGAGCTGGTCAGCAGGACCTTAATGAGCTTTCATTTTGGCCCTGCTGAATCCACATGTCAGCTGGAAAGCCAGATAGTACAGAAGGCCAGCTGTGGGTCAGCTGATGAGGACAACAGTGTAGGCACCAAGTGAATTTCTGGGTCTAGTAGGAGGGTGTGTGTTGACATTGAATTTTACACTAGGAACAGTAGGGTAGGATGTGGGAGAGTAAAGCAGTAGCTGACCATTTGTGTGGATCTGGGAAGCATGAAAAGGAAGGAGCCAAGGCACCGTGCAAGTGGATGTACAGAGTTTGCAGATAGAATTGCAGAAAAATATGCTGGGGTGTTACAGGGCCATGTGTTAGGAAGCCATAAAGCTTGCCGTTAGAGGTTGAGTTCTGAACTAAGAATGACGAGGAACAAATAGCTTGCTTGGGAACTATTTTTAACTAATTGTAGTTTAGAATAGTTTGGCTCTTTTTAGATTTCGATTTCACTAATGTTTCTGGTATACCAGTGGACATTGCTTAAATCTTTTTGTTTGGTTGGTTGGACTTTTTTGAGTTGGGGTCTCTGCATTGCCTAGGTTAGCCTCCTAACGCTTAGACTAAGTTATCCTCTTGCTTCAGTCTCCCAAGTAGCTGGGACTACCAGTGGAGTTCACTGTACCTGGCTTCGTAACATCTTTTTAATGCTAAGATTATTTCTAAGCATTCTGTTCCTTGTGTATACTGGCTCATGTTTCATGTACATGTTTTCCTTGGCCTTTTAGGCTGCACATGGTCCGACTGATGCTGTTGGAAAGGTTACTGCAGACCTTGCCGCAGTTACGAAATGTTGGAGGTGTCCGGGCCATTCCGTACATGCAGGTATCGTTGGCTCTCCTGGGTCTGCCACATTCCATTGGGCTGAGCTTAAGCAGTGCGCGGCTTCCAGGGGACTTGGAAGCCTTGTTTGATATTGGGTCACAGAAGGACAGAGTGTAGTTTTGAGCTGCAAATTTCAACCTTTCAGCTTATAGATGAAAAGGTTAAAGGTTAGGGGATTTTCTTTTTAGTGCCCATCTAGCTGTTGAAAGTCAGGAGCAATAGACTCTTAGCCTGTATTATCTCTCTTTGTATTAGAAGTTCAGACTATTGTTTTTCTTTTATTAACTGCTTTTCTTAGAGCCAGAATTCTTTAATTTTTGGTTTACCACACGCTGCCCCATCTAATCCCTTTTGGTTAGATGGAATACAGGTTAGTCCATTAATGTTGTAAACTTTTTGCAAAAATTTCTTCAGTGATAACAAATATGGCATGTATAAAAATTTGACTTTTATGACTCTGTACACTTAAGCTTGGGGAAAACTACCATCTGGAACTCTTTAAAGTATTACAGTTACAGTTGACAGGAAAGTCAGTAAGGTTGGGTTTTCACCAGAAATCCTATGTTTAGAGTTGTTACCGTCAGGAAATTGGCTTCATATTTATTCCCTTTGCCACCCAGGTCATTCTTATGCTTACTACAGACTTGGATGGTGAAGATGAGAAAGACAAGGGGGCCCTGGACAACCTCCTGTCACAGCTTATCGCTGAGCTGGGCATGGATAAAAAGGTAAAATTGGAGAATTGTGCTGCGTGAAAAGCAGAGATTGGCCAAGATGTTTTCTCAGGTTCTCCTTTTACACTGAGCCTTCCAGTTTTCTTGGTTCAACATAGTGAGTTTGGTGCCTACTATGGCCCAGGCATGCTTTTGAATCCTGAGCAGAAATGACAAATGAGACAATGTCCCTGAACTTTTGTAGCTCATTGAGGTGAAAACATTAAATTAGCTGTTTCTGTTTTACTATGGCTTCCTGAGTTTGGAAGGCTCTGGGTATCTCAGATACGGTCTGTGGAGACACTGGAGCTCAGTCTGTCCTTGTTCAGCAGTGAATGATTAGGGCTGAGCAATTTCAGGGAACCTTGTTTGGAGGATGTCTCTCGCATGAAATAAGGGCAGGCTCCTGAGCCTCTGCTTCTGTGTACAGGATGTCGCCAAGAAGAATGAGCGCACTGCCCTGAATGAAGTCCATTTGGTAGTGATGAGACTTCTGAGTGTCTTCATGTCCCGCACCAAATCTGGATCCAAGTCTTCCATATGTGAGGTATTTTTGCTTTGAACATATGGGTTTGGGGAAAGACAAGCGGACTGGCTGAGGGCAAAGGTGATGGTTCTTCACTAGAAGAAAGCCATTGTTGTCCAGGAAGAGTAAGAGTTTAAGATGTTACTTCTTCAAGAGCAGAACCTCCACCTTTTTCAGAATCCCTCCCATGCCCAGGTCTTTGCCAACAATCCTTCCAGTGGAGGGGTTAAAGGGTTTGGAAGTTCCATTATTGAAAAGCAAGGACCTGCTCTGCAAGGCACAGAGTGGTTAAGAGGATTCCCCTAGTGCCTGTTGCTATAAGGTATGGTAATAAAGCAGAGAGAAAGCAAAATGTGTGTGGTGAAAGGAGATTAGCACAAAGCGGAGAAGGTAGAAATTGAGGCTGAACTGCTTCCAATCTTAATGAGCTTATGAGCTGTGGGGTTTGCTGGGATTTGCAAGGCTTGCCTAATGGTCTTATTTACAGTAGCTTTTCTCCTACTTTTTTATGCATGTGAGCACTCACTCCATCTCCTTTGGAAGCTGGTTCTGTGGAAGAGCCCCTACTGGGAGTTTGAGGCTGCTAAGAAATACCCATGAGCGCAGAAGTTTTCTGTTCTTGAAATGGGTTTCTTTTCTCCTTGCCCAAAGGAAAAATAAAACCAAGTCCCTCCAGGGCAAAGATTATGTAGACCTTGCCTCCCTGGCCAATGGCACATATGTAGAGAGGCTAGGTTGAAAACTGGTATTCATTTTCTCTTACATACTGTTGTTTAAAAGAGTTGGGGAAGTGTTCAAGCATTTGGGAAGTTTTTAACAAAGAGACCGATTAGCTGTTCCAGAACAGCAAATTCTAACTGTTGTATCTCCTACTCCATGACACCCAACTAGGTTTTAGTTTTTACAAGACATTCTTGCCTACCCTGTGTTTTTCTCCCTTCTAGTCATCTTCCCTCATCTCCAGTGCCACAGCCGCAGCCCTGCTGAGCTCTGGAGCTGTAGACTATTGTCTGCATGTGCTCAAGTCGTTGCTGGAGTATTGGAAGAGCCAGCAGAATGACGAGGAGCCTGTGGCTACCAACCAGTTGCTGAAACCACATACAACTTCATCTCCTCCTGACATGAGCCCGTTCTTTCTCCGCCAGTATGTAAAGGTGAGGTTTTTCCCTGAACAGAGGAGCTGCCAATCCTCCTCAGGCACTGTGCTCTGTGCTTCCAGTGAGCAGAACTGAAGCATCCGGGGGCAGCTGTGCTCCTCGCTTGTGTTAGCCTCAGCATGATTTAACGAATGACTGTTTCTCCCAACCTTTTCTTCCTGGGTTCTTACCCCTGCCTCTATAAATCAGCGGGATTGAGTGAAATCAGTCATTTTATGTTAAGACCCTTGGAGAATAGATGAGCCTGTGTAAGGTAACACCATCAGGTGTATGTACGTTGTGTCCTCACACACATGTTAGATGTTCCTTCCTGTCCCGAGAGGCCCTTTCCCGTGGTAGGTAAGGTGGACTTTGCTCAGAGGAGTTTAAACCCACTGTTCTTAGCTGCCAGCCAAGAGGTGTGAAGAAATTTCACCTGACCTTAGAGAATGAGAACACAGTATCTGCTTCGTAGGGTAACTGTGAATACTGAACGAGGTGTGTTTGTAAATTACTTGGTGTAGTCCCTACCCCATACCAGTGGGCCACATATGCTGCTATTTGGCATGACTGCTGCTGCTTTGTGCTTTTTAGACTAGCTGTGGTTTTCACTGTCTGTTCAGAATGGCTTTGAATAGGCAGGAATATTGCAGGCATTTAAAAAAAAAAAAAGCATATAATGTGAATCTAATGATACTCTTCTCATTTTAAATAACCCTTTGGTACTTTTGCCTAACTTTCAGACCAAATAGTCCTCATATCCAGCACCTACTTAACTTGAGCTTTAGTGCCCACAACCCCTTCACTGACAGACAGCCTGCCACTGTGTATCTTTTTTCCAGGTGTGGCATATGCTTTTGTACATGCTGTCTTTTCTCAGTGTTTTTCTTCTCCTTCTGTATCCTTTTTTCTCTCTTCTAACTGACTCTAGTTCTTCTTTAATACCCACGTCAGTCATTGAATCCTTGGGAAAATCTTCACTAACATATGCTTCCCTGCTGTCAAGTTTTCCAGAGCGCTCTGTACAAATTCATGTGTTCTCTCCAAACTATCAGCAAAGACTATCTTTAAAAGTTATTTTTACTTTCAGTAGTTACTATGGATTTAATAAGTACCTGGGAATTAAATGTATGAAACATGTTGGGGCCCTAGTCTCCTGCAGCTCTTTCTTATAGGACCACCCAGCTTGCAAGACAGCTGTTGTTTCTACTGGCCTTTGATCTCTCACTGCCCTGCCTGTTCATGGGATGTGAACCCAGACATTTTGACTGAGTTTAGTGATTCTAGTCCACTTGAGTTACTATTTCTTGTTATAATGGAATGTTTTGATTCTAGGGGGCAAAATACGTTTCTCATAGAAAGTCTGAAATCCTTTCCCACTACCATTTTTCCAGTTTTTTGCCAGTCTAGCTTTAATTTTTGTGTTACCAGAGTATAATCAATCCACTGTCAGAACTTATAGAAGAAAATATCAGAACATTTAAGGATAGTGAGCTCTGTCTCCAGTGAGCCTTTGCATGAACTAAGTTACCCCCCAGGAGCCTGAGGTTGTCAGAGTTTATAAACTAAATTGTTAATTAACGATGGCTCCAAATTTGAAAGGTGCCTTTCAGCATGTACATAGGATGCCTAGGAAGCATATATTTCTCTTTTTCTTGATTGTGGCTGTGGGGATGTGGTAAGCACAGGCTCTCACGCAGTTGTTTTTCTCGTAGGGTCATGCTGCTGATGTGTTTGAGGCCTATACTCAGCTTCTCACCGAGATGGTTCTGAGGCTTCCTTACCAAATCAAAAAGATTGCTGACACCAATTCCCGGATCCCACCTCCTGTCTTTGATCACTCGTGGTTCTACTTTCTCTCAGAGGTGAGTGAAGATCCTGAACAGTGTGCCTGCCCAGGGGTGGACACATTTGCCATCACCAGTGTGGCTTGCTTTCTTCCTAATTGTCTTACTGTTTACTTGTTGCTGGGACAAATACCTGACACTCAAAATGAAGGAAGGAAAGGTTTATTTAGCTCACAGTTACTGGAGGGTTCAGTCCATATTCTGCTGGCTCCAGGTCAAATAGCAGTTCATGCGGCAGAAAACAATGAAGAGCAGAGGAGGAGCAGCAGCTGCAGCGGCGTCCATCAAGCCTCTCTCTTCCTTCTGTGCTGACTGCCAACACTGGTGATTGTAGCTCCTCCAAAGTTGCACCGCTGCAAAGATCAAGCTCCTCCAAAGACTAGGACTTCTCTGGAAGTGGGGCAGGGCAGCAGGAAGCATTTCTCAGTTCCTGGGCCCTGCCCACCTGCAGGGCTTGGCTAATTCAGCCAAGTTGACACAATGTATCAACTAACATACTAATCCTGTCTGTTCCCCTAAGAGAGCCCTTCCAGTTGTTCAGGTTGGGGCCCTCTTCTGCTGGACAGTGAGATTGTGCAGGATGTGTATCCAGCCATCAGCTGTAGTTTCTGATTATGTACATTTGACTTCACTCACATGAAGTGGTGATAGACAAGTTTAGTTGTTCAGCTGTCAGGAAAACAAGGTAGACTAGTTACCCACACAGAGAGATCTTGGTATAGGGAACTGGTTAAATAGGTATTTGAGAACCAAAAACAGAAAGGGAGCCATGTAGAAACAACTGTCTACCAGTAGCCCTGGTAGGAATAGGAGAGAGAGCTCTGGCTCTCTGAGAAGGGATACTGCTCTTGGTACATCTGGAGCCCTAGGGATGTGATGTTTAGATGCTAGTGACACTGAAAGCTGCCAGGTCGAGCCAGCTGCAGTTGCCTTGCGAAGGCCTGTGGCCTGGGCTCTAAGCAGCATGAGGGAGCAGGCCCTTTGGCTCCTGCTTCCAGTGCCCCCCACCCCCACCCCATGGAATCTCAGCAGAGCGGTTCTGCTCTTCTGGTCCTCTCCTGGCAGAGTAGGGTGAATGAGCTTGGAGCTGAGGGAGGGTAGCTGAACCAGCACAGCAGCCAAATAACAACTCTGGGAAGAATAATCTCAAGTGGCTACTTTGAGTTCTCTGACTGTACCAGCCCAGCCTCTGCCCTGTCTTACCTGAAAAAGATTTCCGAATTTCTTTTTCTGTATAATTTTCCTTTGTGGGATAGTACAAAGGCCAGTTTCCTTACAGCTTGCTAAGTACTTGAGGAAAAGGAGTGTGAATACTAAAATTCCATTTTTCCTTTTTAAGCTCTTTGTGTGTTTTTCTCGCACTTCCTCTTATCAGAGGCAAGCCTGGCTGGAAGGAAATATAGTTGTCCCCTGGAAGTCGTGCATTCTGCAACAGATTCAACCAACTGGAACAAAAAATACACATTTAAAAATTGTACCTGTGCTGACACATATAAACTTTTTTTCTCTTCTAATTATTTCCTGGGCTCAGGGGTTAGCTCAGCGGCATAAGTGCCTTCCTGGCAAGTACCAGGTCCCAAATTTAATCCCTAGTACTGCATGCTGTGCTGTCCCTAAAACCAGATGTGTGCGCCTGTAATCCCAGCCCTAGGGAGGCTGACACAGGCGGATCACTATGAGTCCGAACTGCGCTGCAAGACCTGTATCAAAAATATATATATTTCATGATTAGCACAGTATAATTATTTATGAAATATTTGCATTATATTACATATAATAATTGAGAGATTTTAAAAAACATATAGACAATGTATAACGGTTCTGTAAGAAGTTTGGGCATTTCTGGAGTTTGATATCTGCACGGCTCAGAGCCAAGCCCTTGTGAATGACTGTGGCATGTGCTGTGTTTCTCAGCAGTTTTTAATAAAGCCCACTAGAGCTGGGTATGATGGCACTCACCTATAATCCCAGCACACGGGGAGGCTGAGGTAGGGTGATTGCTGCAAGGATGAGGCCAGCTGGGCTGCACGAAATTCAAGGCTGGCCTGAACTAGCAATACCTTGTCTCAAAAACAACAGAAGAGGAAGGATGGGGAGGAGTGTGATTGTAGCTCAATCCAAAAAAGGCTCTTGGTTCAATCCCAGCACTAATTTTTTTTTTTTTTTTTTTCATTAAAACTCAATCCTGGAGTCATAGTAGACACAGTCCAGAGCAATTGTGTGTCCTTTATGCCCTCAGTACCTAATGATCCAGCAGACGCCATTTGTGCGCCGTCAAGTCCGCAAACTTCTGCTCTTCATCTGTGGATCAAAGGAGAAGTATCGCCAGCTCCGTGATTTGCACACCCTGGACTCCCACGTGCGTGGGATCAAGAAGCTGCTGGAGGAGCAGGGGATATTCCTCCGGGCAAGTGTGGTCACGGCCAGCTCCGGCTCCGCCTTGCAGTATGACACCCTCATCAGCCTGGTACGAGGGTCGGGAGGGGGAGGGGCATGTGATAGGCTGGGGCAGTACAGGGCTTTTAAGTGTTTAGGGGAGCTGTAGCTGGGGTTGCGCCTGAGTGGGTGCTCTGCATCGTGTAGTTGGCTTCAGGGTCTGGAATTTCCACCCTCACCTGACAGTGTAACTGCTGTGACATGGGTGTCTTGAGCTTATCAGTGTCATTTGCTTGTGTCATGGATAGAATCAGTCTGAAGTTTGTGTCCCTCAGGGTTTTGTTCCTGAATGCTAGAATGATAGAGTGTAGAGTATAAAACATGTTAGCTCCTACAAAGAAACTCTCTGGTCTATGGGAATAAATGGAGTTTTTTGCCTTTAAAGATCTAGGAAGAACATCTTCAAAATGAAGAGTCCTATCTTGCTCATCTAGTACCCTTGGTATTGTGTTTGTAGCAAAAAAGTGAACTGGAACCAGATTGTAGCTTCTCAGGGGGTGGTCTGTCTTTGTAGCCACTTCAGTGAGATGTTCCTTGAAAACAAAGGACCTGTATAGGGAGCAGGACAGAGGATGATTCTGAGTTGCGGCCTTGTAGGCCCTGCTCCCAGCTTCAGCCGTTACAAGGGACGCGTGTCTTAGCCAGGATGGCAGCCTCTCAAGGCAGCAGGGCGGGTGTCCCGTGACCTGCCTGATGGAGCTGCTTGTGTGCTGCGCTGCGCTTCCCTTTCAGATGGAGCACCTGAAGGCCTGCGCGGAGATTGCTGCCCAGCGGACTGTCAACTGGCAGAAATTCTGCATCAAAGACGACTGTAAGCAGTGCTGTACCATTTGGTTGCGGTTGTTCATTCTTTCAACAACTGTCTGTTGTGACCTGTTTGCTAAGCATGAAACTGGATGCTGGAGGTAGAGCCATGAGCAAGACGTAGAGGCAGAGCTGCCTAGCAAGGAAGACCAAAACATGCAAGAGTGACAAGGAGGCTGGGCGTGGTGGTACACACCTGTCCTCCCAGCATTTGGGAGCCTGAGGCAGCAGGAGGGTTACATGAGTTTGAGGCCAGCCTGAATGGCATAGTGAAACTCTATCTCAAAAAGGCCAAAAACAGTGAGAGCTGGCCAAATAGTAGATTAAAGTGCCTGCAAACAGGTGCAAGGGCTGGGTCCTGCCCCTGGGGCACTTCCCTCATCAGTTGAGACTGGGCGTGGTAGCGCGCCTGTAATCCTAGCTCTAATCCCAGATCTTGGGAGTCTATAAACAGGTGGATCACTGCGAGTCCCGATCTAGTAGTGAGACCCTGAACACCCTGTAGACCCTTCCTTAAATGACCGAAAACACCAGTGCCGGGATGATAATCAATATTTGGGGAGATATAGGAGCACAGAGTAGGAATATCTGACTTCTCAGGTTGTGGCAGACAAGATAAAGAGTAGAAGAGTCTAGAAAAATGTCTTATTCAGAAGAGTAGGGCCTGGATCTAGTCTGTCTGTAGTTGTTGCAAACCTTTCTACTTTTGTCTTATCAGTTCTTAGCAGAGAAGAAAGCTAGTGGAAATGGGCAGGTGTGGCCATGTTGAGTGTAAGTGGCTCAGTTGTCCCAGAGCTCATTGTCACCCTTCTGCTTGCAGCGGTCCTGTACTTCCTCCTCCAAGTGAGTTTCCTGGTGGACGAAGGGGTGTCCCCAGTGCTTCTGCAGCTGCTCTCCTGTGCTCTCTGTGGCAGCAAGGTGCTTGCTGCCCTGGCAGCCTCCACTGGGTCCTCTAGTGTGGCTTCTTCAGCCCCTGTGGCCACCAGTTCTGGACAAACCACAGCTCAGTCTAAGTCTTCCACTAAAAAGAGCAAGAAAGAAGAGAAGGAGAAAGAGAAAGACAGTAAGTCACTCTCTGGTCTTTGGTGGTCAGAGTGATATGTTTAACTCTCAATATACATGGTTTAATTTGAACTTCTGAAGTCTATCCTGATTTTTCCAAATACCCTCTGGTGTTTACTTTATGTATCATTTGCACTGTAATGAAGGTGGTACCGCAAACAGTTATGTGACATCCTATATCAAGTGACCAGTAGGAAATTTCAAAGTGCAACTGAACATTTTTAGTAGATCAAGCTACTTGTCCTTTGGAGTAATAAAAATAACACCTGCTCTGTGGAGTGATTATCAGAGTTAAGTAAAATCCAGTCTTAATCAGCTGTGAAACCTCCATGTGTGCCAGCTTTTCAGCCACCCCTTACCTTTCGCTTCACTCCTTTTATGGCCTTTGGACACCCGAGATCGCAGCAGGTGATCAGTAGTGGGTTCTAGCAGTTGATTATTAAGGCTATTATGGCTTCCCTCACCACAGCGCCCCCCCCCCCATTTCCTCCAGGGTGTTCTTTTATTTTCCTTTCTTACTCTACCCATTCTCACTCTGCAGAGCCAGTTTCCCCCTCCCTCATTCTTTTTCAAGGAAACTAAAAACAACAAAAACCCCAGTTAATTGAGATATCTCTGAATAGGGCTGTAATAATGGTAACTGAGTTCCTCCAGTATACCTAAATTTTTTCAGTGCTAACCTCAGTGTAAGCAACATTATCCTGTGCTTGTATGGGGCATTATTGTATGTCTTAATTGGGGTTGACCTATTTCCTAGTAAGCAACTGAAAATTACTTTGTTACATTTATAGTAACTTTATTAGAACTGAGTAGAATTCCCTCCTCTCCATATGGCAACACAGACCTTGGGTGTACAAGGGCCTTATCCCAAGTTCTTGGCCATAAGTCCTACCCTCTTCTTGCAGGTGAGAGCTCGGGCAGCCAGGAGGACCAGCTCTGCACAGCTTTGGTGAACCAGCTTAACAAATTTGCTGACAAGGAAACCCTGATTCAGTTTCTGCGGTGCTTCCTGTTGGAGTCCAATTCTTCTTCCGTGCGCTGGCAGGCCCACTGCCTCACACTGCATATCTACAGGTAGTGACAGGCTTAGTTTCACAGGGGTTTATGGGTCTGGGTCCAGAGTTCATGACGTATAGTTCTTCCTTGGTTTGACATTACATACTGATGGCCCCAGTGTCTGTTTTTATACCAGCCTGAGCTCTCTTGCAGTTTCTTTATTGAGCTTGAGCTATCTGCCTTTTAGCTATTAAACTTACATCACAGGCAAGAGACTTTTCCACCCAGGCTACGTTTAGGAGTTAGTAAAATGATCAGGCTTGACTCTTAGCCTAAAAAAGCTCAGTATCTATTGTGGAATATCTGTAGGTTGCAGGACTGAGAATAGACCACCTCCTGGAAGTAGCAAATGACAACTGCACTATATTTGGGCTAATGATCAGAAGAACCACAAAATTATTGCAAGTTAAGCCTCTGTTGTGGGAAAATAGATTCACATAGGAACAGTAGCTGGGCCGTGGTAAGAAGGAGAAGTGTCCCCGGGTTCTGTGCTATGTGGTAATAGGAGCTGTCATTTTCCTACAGGAACTCCAGCAAATCTCAGCAGGAGCTCCTGCTGGATCTCATGTGGTCTATCTGGCCAGAACTGCCAGCTTACGGTCGTAAGGCTGCCCAGTTTGTGGACCTCCTAGGATATTTCTCCTTGAAAACTCCACAGACGGAGAAGAAGGTACCAGCTGATGGGCAATCAGAGAGGCTGCCTTCACACTGAATCTCCTCTCTTGAATTAGCCATATACTGCTAAACTTAGATAAGGGGTACATACATAAAATCTCCCTTGAATATCGAGTTTTACATTTTTTATTAAGCACTGTCTGTGTGCATAGCATGTAGATGGCTCACACGGTAGCATGTAAGTGCAGTCTGAATTGTTTTAGCCATGAAAATCAGATTGAGGGCCAGTCAGATAGCTCAGCAGACTAAATAAAGCGCCTGCTTAGGCAGAATGCAGTGACCAGGGTTCAATCCCCGGCATGCTGTGCAGGCCCCATCCCCGGGGCACACTGAGATGGCAGTTAAGACTGGGTGTTGTGGCACAAGCCTGTACTCCCAGCACTGGGGAGACTGAAACCGGGAGGATCACTACGAGTCCGATCTACGTAGAGAGACCCTATAAACCCTGTACTAAATACCAAAAAAGAAAAAAGGATTGAGAGAAAGTGCAACTCAGCAAAGCTGCTTAGGAAAGAAGGTGCTTCTGATGGTGTCAGTGGCCCTGATCATGCGCCCCGAAGCGCTTCTGCAAGTAGGCCACCATTCTATGAGCTCTGTAGGAGAGTAGCGGTCGTGGGTCTCGCGTGTGCCTCCATGAGCTCTGAAAGATGGCCTGTTTCTACAGTGAAACTTCTGAAGGCGCTAGAAATCCTGGAGCCACTGGGAGTTAGGCCCAGCTTTCTCTGGTTGTGAGAAGGGCAGCAGTTGCGGGGTGATCTTCTGCCAGAAAGCAAGGACAAAAGTCGATTCTACTCAAAGAGTTGGGCTTTAACGGTGTTTATTTGTTTTTTATTAAATTCTATTTTAGTTAAAGGAGTATTCACAGAAGGCTGTGGAGATTCTGCGGACTCAGAACCATATTCTTACCAACCATCCCAACTCCAACATTTACAAGTGAGTGATATTTTACTTCCTACTTGCTTAAGGGGCAGTCACCATTTTGAGTTGTCATTTGTTTCTTTATTGGCTCTTACATATGAACTGAGAATCTGGGGGCAGTGACCTTTGCTAGGTGAGCTTTGACTTTCTTCCATATGTTTCAGGATCTTTTAAGTAGAAGTTACTCACAGTCTAATCAGTAAATTTATAATTTGGTAAGCAATACCATCAAAGCAATACCATCTCAGGCGTGTGCCACCATGCCCAGTCTCAATAGCCATCTAGCGCACCCCAGGGGCAGGGCTGGCCCGGCATACTGGTGATTGAATCCCAGTAACTGCACTCTGCCTAAGTAGGCTAAGCTAAGCTATCTGGCCGGCCCTCATTTTTATTTATCTATTCACTTTTAAAAAACTTTTTAGAGTTGGGGAGATGGCTCAGTAGAATAAGCACTTTTCCCTGGCAAGCGCAATGGCCTGAGTTCAATCCCGGTTCTGCCAAAAAAAAATTTTTTTTAAAGAAGATATTTCTTAAATTGATGGTTTGTTTCCCTAGCTTAATCGTGACTTAAAAAAATTCTGAGGTATGAGTTATAGATAAAATTTATCTATTTTATATAGTTAAGTGTTTTTGTTTTTGTTTTTTTTTTAAGTAAATCTGACTTGGAGTCAAAATTTTTTTTTTTTTTTTTTTTTTTTTTTTTTTTTTAAATTTTTTTTTTTTTTTTTTTTTTTTTGTAAGTTTTTTTTTTTTTTTTTTTTTTTTTTTTTTTCAGAACCAGGGATTGAACTCAAGCCCTTGCACTTGCCAGGGAAGTGCTTATTCCACTGAGCCATCTCCTCAGCCCAAAATTTTCTTTTTAAATTTTTCTTTCTTTATTTGGTGCAGGGTCTCACTATACAGCTCAGACTTGTAGTGATCCTCCTGTCTCAGCCTCCCCAGTGCTGGGATTACAGGCATGCACCACCATGCCCAGTTTCAGTGGCTGGCACACAGGGATCGTGAGCCCCGGTCCTTGCGCTTGCCAGACATGCGCTTAGACTGCCACACTATCTTCCTCAGATCCTCTTGGAGTTGAATGTTAATTATTTTAAGATTCCACTGAATCTAAGCTCAGAAATAAGTAGCTAAGGCAAATTAGTTGAAATTTCCTCCCTGTGACTTCTAAACCTTATCGAGATTTTTCTCTTTGCCTGAGTGTTGTCGAGGGCCACACTTCAGGGATGTTGATGATGGCTTTGTCATGGCTTCTTTGTGAAACTCAGTGTTTCCTAAAATGAAAGAATCCTTAGTGTTGAAATTGGTTTCTTCCTTAGCACTTTGTCTGGCCTAGTGGAGTTTGATGGCTATTATCTGGAGAGTGATCCCTGCCTGGTGTGCAATAATCCAGAAGTGCCCTTTTGTGTAAGTAATATCTTTTACGTGACAGTCCTGAGGCTTAGGCCCAGTGGGTTTCTGGGATCAGGGGGTTTTGCATAGATGTTTGTCTCATAATACCTGCCACCAGTGGTATGGATTCTTGCCCGCTACATGTGTTGCTTTGAGTAAAAACCTCATCCATAGATGGAGGGTGGGTTATACTGGTGTATGTTAAAGAAGGCAGGAGAAGCTGTTAAGACTTGAACTGATATTCTGTTTTTCTGTACCCTTATATTTAGTATATCAAGCTGTCCTCCATTAAAGTGGACACACGGTACACCACCACCCAGCAGGTAGTGAAGCTCATTGGCAGTCATACCATCAGCAAAGTGACAGTGAAAATTGGGGACCTGAAGAGGACCAAGATGGTGCGGACTATCAACCTGTATTATAACAACCGAACTGTGCAGGCCATCGTGGAGTTGAAAAATAAGTATGAGCTTTTCAGCCTTGGGCAAGGATAGAGGGTATACAAGGCTCAGCACTAGTCAGCAGTTGGGGTCCTGGAGGGGGCAGAGCCGCACATCCCTAGAGGGCAGCGTATTCTAGCCACGTTTCTCATCACTGAGCAACAAAAATGAGACGAACTTCTGAGTATGTTGACCAATAGTATTTTAAAATTTGTTCCATGGCACCACTGGGGCTGTGAAAGCTCTCTGATAGAAGGAGTTTCCTTGGGAGGAAGAGCTGACAGGGACCTCTGTCTTCTCAAGCCCAAGCACATTTTAATTAGAGCATTTCTAGTTTTATAGAAGACCTTTTATAGTGGAAGGTAGTTGTCACTTCTTGAACTAAAGTAGCTATGTTCTTACAGAGCAGAAAGTATTTCAGGAATCTTCTCCATTGCACATTCCTTCCTTCTGCATGGTGCCTACCCTCCATATCTACCCATGTTGGGCCTTTGTAACCCCTGCACCCCGGCATCTGGATCAGGTCATGGCATGTAGAGTCCGGAGAGTCACTGGTTGGGTTATCTTGTAGCCCATCAAAGAGACAGCGCTCTTGCTTTTGCATTGGTGTTGGGCAGAGAACAGGTGGATGCTACTTGCGTATTTAGATAGTAATGGTGTTCTGCACAGAGTGGAAGTGCGACTGTTACTCCCTAGGGTAGAATAAGATGTATGCTTCATGCCAGCTAATTGGCAGGAATTCTTCTTCCTTTGAAAAGCTAATGTTGGTGAGTGTAGTGGAGCCGCTGCATACTAGAATGGCCCATTCCACACATACGCATGCACACATATGCAGACAAACAGACAGACACACACACACACCCCTACCCTTGCTGGGAGGTTGACTATTTTTCTTGGGTTTAGTCAGCACAGCTATTGTTAAGACCTTGTGGTTCATTTCCCAGCCCTTCTGTCATCTCTGTGATGTTAGAGAACTTAACTTTGGTTTCCGTAACTATAGAGTAAGATAAATTCCTACTTTTAGCGTCTTTAACATGAAAAAGCACTTTGAACAGAGCCTAGCACATGGCAAATACTCAATGAATTAGAGCTCTAATTGTATTAAGGTAGTTGTCTTTAAATTATTGGATGACTTTTCTCCTTATGACTTGACTCTGCCTCGATCCTGATATGTCCCCCTGCCTCTTAAAACCAGGCTAGCCTTATCCTTCCAAGATAATCATCTTGGTGGGCTCTTGGTGGCAGTCATTATCGTGGTACCTCTTGGAATTACAGGCTTAGCATAGCATCATTTGGAATAATACCTGTTCTTGATGTGCACGTCTTTTTTTTTTTTTTTTGAAGGTTGCAGATTATATGTAGCACTTGTATGTTCTTTCTTTTTTTAATGGAAAAAAGTAGTGGAAAAAGTTGTTTGCTATTATTTGCTAGATTTTTTTAGTCACTTAATTACCTTAGAAAAGCACATAGGGTGGTCTTTTTCTTTTTCATCACTGAGAACTAAACACTAGGCTCTTAGGCCTTCTTCCTCTCCCTAATTTCCTGTTTCTCTTCCTAGGCCAGCTCGCTGGCACAAAGCAAAAAAAGTTCAGCTGACCCCCGGGCAGACAGAGGTGAAGATTGACCTGCCATTGCCCATCGTGGCCTCCAACCTGATGATTGAGTTTGCAGACTTCTATGAAAACTACCAAGCCTCCACAGAGACCCTGCAGTGCCCACGTTGTAGTGCTTCTGTCCCTGCCAACCCAGGTGTCTGTGGCAACTGTGGAGAAAATGTGTACCAGTGTCATAAGTGCAGGTGAGCCAGGGGTTTCCCCAGGCCAAGGCCAAACATGTTCCTTGTGTATAGTTTTGTGTAATAGTCTCAGTATAGACATTTTCAGTGTTTGATGCCCTTAGTACTATATTTGGAGGATATGGATTCTGCATGTTCATTGGGTCAGAGGATTGGAGGGAGGGAAAGGGAGACATGGACACGCTAGAGTTGTGAGTATGTGTTTGCACTTGCGCATCCAGGGGTAGGGGTGTGGATCCAGGGTGGGAGGTCCCTGGTTTGGTTCTAGGTCTTCTTTCCTCTTACTTGATTAATTATTCTGATCTATCAGTGTGTTGTCCTATCAGTGATAATTGTAGTCATTTCCAGCATGTAGCTGTGCCGCAGTCCATTTACTTAGTCACCCCTTCTTAGCTAACCTTTGCTGCCTAGTCACCTGAATACTGTGGTTCTTCAGATCCATCAACTATGATGAGAAGGATCCCTTCCTCTGCAATGCCTGTGGCTTCTGTAAATACGCTCGCTTTGACTTCATGCTCTATGCCAAGCCTTGCTGTGCAGTGGATCCCATCGAGAATGAAGAAGACCGGAAGAAGGTAAGGCCGGATGTGGCCCCAACTCGGGGTAGTGGCTTTCATCTGAACTTCCATTTGCCTCAGATCTTCCTCCACCTAGCAAATAATGAGTCTCAAGGCCCAGGTTTCGGGTGGGAATAAAGGCAGTGGTGGTATAAGTATTGGATTCATAGCTTGCATAGGAGTTGGAAGAAGTATTGGTTGATAATGAAACTAGAGACTCTTAAGAAGAAAGGCTGTGAGAAGTCCAGTGATCTACCCTCCATTTTGCAGATTGCTTCATATTGAGGCTATTGATTTCCCTCAGCATTTGCTTATCCAGGTCTCAGCCCCAGCTAGCAGAACACAGTGGTTTGGTTAGCAGAGGGCAAAGCTGGGTGTGGTAGTATACAGCTGTAATTCCAGCACTTGTTAGGCTGAGACTGGAGAGTCATTGAAAGTTCAAGGCCAGCGTAGGCTGCATATACTGTAGTGAGTTCAAACCTAGCCTGGCCAGGTGTGGTGGCACATGCCTATAATTTTAGCACTTGGGAGGCTGAGACAGGAGGATTGTTGTGAGTTCAAGATCATCCTGGGCTACAAAGTGAGTTTTGTAGCCAGCCTAAACTGCATAGCAAGACCTTGTTTCAAAAATAAATAAATAAATAAAGGTTAGCAAAAGGCAGAGAAAAGGAAAAGGGAAATTATGGGAAGGAAAACAGAACATTTAACTGGAGTTGGGAGGATAAAAATTCCCATTCCATCTATACTTCCTAAATTTTATCTGTTTCTGTTTATAGGGTCTCACTATGTAGTTTAGGTAGCCTTGAATTTGCAGTGATTCTCCTGCCTCAGCTTCCCAAGTGCTGATATTATTGGTGTGCACCACCAAGCCCAGTCCAGCCTTTGCTTTTTAAATATTTGGCTGGCATGTATTAATTGTGTTAGCATTGTGTTTTATTGTATGCTGCATATGTGTAGTGTACATTGTTAAGAATGATATACCAGGGCCAGCCAGATAGCTCAGCGGGTTGAAGTGCCTGCTTAGGCAGACTCAGGGACTAGGATTTGATTCCTGGTATACCGTGCCAGTGATTGAGACTGGGCATGGTGGCACACACCTGTAATCCCAGCGCTTGGGAGGCTGAAAACAGGACAATCACTACAAGTCCGATCTACATAGTGAGACCCTGTAGATCCTGTATTAAATACACACACAAAAAAAGAAGACATACCAGCTTGTAGTCCTGCTGTCTGAAACACTGCCTGACCTACAGGAAATAGTTTTGGTAGATGGTGAGCAGTTGGGGCTGCTGATAGAAAGTCATCGTGCTGAGAAGCTCCCTGTGCTTCCTTTCTAGGCGGTTTCCAATATCAACACCCTTCTGGACAAGGCCGACCGGGTGTATCATCAGCTTATGGGACATCGGCCTCAGCTGGAGAACCTGCTCTGCAAAGTGAATGAAGCGGCTCCAGAGAAACCGCAGGTGACATCCCAAAGCCGCAGTCGGAGAGGGGTTGGGGCATGGGTACAAGAGAGCTTCTGGGTGAGGTCATCTTGGGGTACAAGCCTGACTGCTGACCTCTTGGGATTGCAGGAAGACTCCGGAACAGCAGGAGGCATCAGCTCCACCTCCGCCAGTGTGAATCGCTACATTCTGCAGCTGGCTCAGGAGTACTGTGGCGACTGCAAGAACTCTTTTGATGAACTCTCCAAAATCATCCAGGTAGAGGAATGGGGGCAGCTCTTGAGTGTGGTGTGTCCAAGTACCATGGGTGCTGCTTTCCATGCAGTCTGTTGCTCCCACCAAGCACTTCAGCGTGTGCTGGCATGCTTTCCCCATCCGGCTGAAAAGGCGGGTAGAATGGCCACCCCGAACAGTAACTGTCACACTGTGGTTTCTGGCATTGTCAGCAAGCTGAATTTGTGTTAGGAAAGAGAATGGTGGTGATGAGAGATTAACATAAATCTGTTTTTCTTGGCCACTATCTTGGGGGGCTGTTTGCTGGATTTTAAAAAGTGGGTGCCAAGATCCTGTTTTCTGTTCCATCGTGCCACACTTGCGGCTGGAGGGTCAGGCGCAGTAGCTGACCCTGACCCGCTGGCACAGCTCAGGGTGGGCTGATTTCTGTGGGCAGTGGAGAGGGCAGCCAGTGTGCCTCCCTCACGTAGCTGGACCCCATCTTCGCTACATGTGCCTAAGTTTCTGACCTTTGTCTGTGAATTTTAAAAGGTGGTATTGTGTGAGGATAAAGCACGTGAGCTGGAGGTCAGAGCTTGATGTCTGACTCTGCCCCTTACTTGGTGAAACCAATCTTTGATAAAATATCTAATTGGGAGGGTGTTGGGGATGTTGAATTGTACGGTACATGCAGGTTTTTTTTCCCCTAAAACAAAGCTAATTTTCCAGTTAACTCTCTCTTTGTCCTTATTTTAATTGCCAGTTTCTTCTTTGTCTTCTCATTCTTAGAAAGTTTTTGCTTCACGAAAAGAGTTGTTGGAATATGACTTGCAGCAAAGGGAAGCAGCTACCAAATCATCCCGGACTTCTGTTCAGCCCACATTCACTGCCAGCCAATACCGCGCCTTATCTGTCCTCGGCTGTGGCCACACCTCCTCTACCAAGTGCTATGGCTGTGCCTCAGCTGTCACAGAACATTGTATCACACTACTCCGGGCCCTGGCCACCAACCCAGCCCTGCGGCACATCCTTGTCTCCCAGGGCCTTATCCGGGAACTCTTCGATTATAATCTTCGCCGAGGGGCTGCAGCCATGCGGGAGGAGGTCCGCCAGCTCATGTGCCTGCTAACTCGGTCAGAGCCTGCGCTGTGGTGATGGGCCTAGTAATTGCAGCTGACGCGGGGTTGACTGGAGGCAGTGGTGCTGGCAGCACAAGAGGGTGCAAAGAGTTGTGCTCCTGTCTGCCAGTGGGTTAGATAGCTTATCACAAGGAAACGTGGGAAGATAGCCAGGGAACAGATGAGTGATCTTGGGCAGATGAAACCCGCATGGCCTTGTATGCGGTATGTTTGGCTTACACTTTGTGTGTGCCAATGATGTGTCCTGAGGGAAATGTCTTTGAGTCTTGGTGCGGGGGCTAATGAAGTGATGGGACACAGGCTGCGAAAATGCACACAGAGGAAAGGATAGAGCCGAGAGGCCTCAGGAGTAAGAGCTGGCACTCCAGAAAGAACCAGGCTCAGACAAACTACTTAACATCTCTGGGCCTACACTTCCCTCACTGAAAAAATACTGATAGTAATGTGTACCTTAAAGGGTTGTCAGGAGAATAAGTGACTTAGTAAATAGCAGCACATTGCTGAGTACTTGGTGGGGAACAAACCCTGCCCGCAAAGCTTTATGTGGATTGTTTATGTGACAGAGTTGTGGAGCATGTTGGGTGCTGCGTAAGTGTTCCTTGCTGTGCTGTTTATTCACTCAAGTATTTATTAAGCATCAGTTCACCGCCAGGCATTGTTTTACACTCCGGGGATACAGTGAGTGAAATAAAGCCCCTCCTCTCAGCTGGGTGGAGGTGCATTAATAATAGCATCATATAATTGTCAGAAAATAAGACTGAAAAAAAAGCAGGGCTGCAGCCCCAGTTGCCAGAGGGCTTGCTGTCTTGGACAAGGTAGTTGATTTCTCTGAGGGGTGATGCTGGAGCACAGACCTGCATGAAGGAAGGGAGCTGGCCATGCCAGCATCTCAGGCCATGGACCTCGTGCCAGGGAAGCAGCTCTAGGTGGGCTGAGATGGAGGCAGGTGCTGGGAATGCTGGAGGGAGGCCTGTGCGGCTGGGAGGAGGGGAGGATGCAGTGGTAGAGCAGAAGAAGGTAGAGCTTACAAGGGGGCAGCTAGGGTCTTGTGGGCCTTCTGGGGACTTAGGGTTTACTCACAGTGTGCTGGGAAGCAGAAGATTAACATGGTGCAGTTTTTTTTCTTTTCTAAATTAATAATAGACATTACTAAGAGGCATAGATAAGAAGTGTGGGTGCCATGGGGAAAGTGATACTGAGGCAGTTGGAGGTGGTGCTAAGCATTCTGACCCACACAGAGTAGGAGGCTGTCAAACACCGGGCAGCTCTTGGGGGCCCTGCAGCCTGGGATGGGACCCCCATATGTTGGTCCTTTTCTTCCCTCAATTTTTCTCCTCAGGAAAGATGGCTCTGACGTGCCCTTTGCATGATAGGCCAAGCTTTTGTGAGGCTGAAGCTACAGCCTTGCCCCTGTAGAGGAAAGGACAGTAGAAACTTTAAGGCCAGGTAGCCTTAGCCATTCATCCCTCTTCTCTGGGCCTCTTCAGGTAGAAAGGAGGGGTACTGTCAACTGAGTAACAGCACTCCACTTCCTTACCTCCTTAGAGACAATCCAGAAGCCACCCAGCAAATGAATGACCTGATCATTGGCAAAGTCTCCACAGCCCTGAAGGGCCACTGGGCCAATCCCGATCTGGTGAGCTGGACAGCCATCCTCTGACTCCTTCCTCACGTACCCTCTTGTCTCTGGCCTCCTGCCTCCTAGAAGGCAGGAGTGGTGCATTTGCAGAGCTTACATCCCAGAATGATCCCAGGGAGAGTCTGTCCAGGGTTCTGCATCTGTCTTTTATCGCTAATGAGGCTGCTTGTGACCAGATACTTCAGTTACAGCTCTCAGCATCAGAGCTTGGAGCCTCCCCTGCTCTGGGTTGATCCTTCAGACCCTTGGTGACCCGTGTGTCTTCCTGTTGGCCTTCTAGGCAAGTAGCCTTCAGTACGAGATGCTGCTGCTGACAGATTCCATTTCAAAGGAGGACAGCTGCTGGGAGCTCCGGTTACGCTGTGGTGAGTTTGGGGAGCCCTTGAGTAGGGAATTCTCTGAGAATAAAAAGGAGGCACTAAGAAAATGTCCCTGGCATCCGGGGGTGGGAGGAGGAAGGACACAAGGGTAGCCTCTGTGGTGGCTGATGACACGTGTCTTGTGATTGTGACTGCCTTTCCTGGTCATTCCTAGCACTTAGCCTTTTCCTCATGGCTGTGAACATTAAGACCCCTGTGGTGGTTGAGAACATTACCCTCATGTGTCTGCGGATCTTGCAGAAGCTGATTAAGCCCCCTGCACCAACTAGCAAGAAGAACAAGGTACTGGGCCAGGGGGTCAGTCTTGGTACTGTGCCATGCTCCTCAAGGTCTCCGCCTTGCCCTGAGCTCACCTGTCCTGACCAGCCGCCTTTGCCTTAGTTGAGCAGAGAGGAATTAGGGTTTTGAGAAGTAAATTTCGAGTACAATAAACAGAAAATATAAAAGCATAGAGCGAAGTCCTTTGAAAGACTTCCTCTTTCTTGAATCACAGCAGGTGACTTGAAGCTCCCAGAAAGCTCTGTGTTCATCCCAACCTCTCTCTGTTATGCACTAGGGGAAATTCTAGGCCTCAAAGCCTGCTCGAGTTTAAATCCCAGCTCTTCTGTTGACTGTGTACAAGTTACTTAAATTCCTCAATTTCCCTTCCTGTAAAGTGTTAAATAATCTCAGCTCTTTTCTGAAATGTTATGAACTCCATTAAATCTAAAAATTACCTACTGTTTTTAAATTTCTAGTTCCCACTCGACCTCTAATGTGTAATAGCTGCTAGATAAATCAGTAAGGGAATGAGTAAAGCTAAGTTTTTATTGTAAACTAACCAGCTGGCCCCCAGACCGACTGGCTTATAGAATATTTGGTTCTTTGGCCATGCTGAAGACTGTCTCTAAACCACCCAGCTCTGGTCCTTCAAGATCCCTGCTTCTCTAGATGAGCCATGCCTTGGCAGGAAGAGGCTTTATGGCAAAAGACTGCTTGTGATAGCTGCGCACTAGGGGTATAGCAAGGGAGGAAGTAGTTTCCCTCATCCTGGTCTATCTCGGCAGTCCTCAGTGAAGACAGGACTGGGGCCTCTTTCCTTAGATGATGAATTATTTCCCAGGGCTGGTAATAAAACTAGTTCTCAATTAGAAAGGGGAGCTTCATCCCCCATATAACCATTATTTTTTCTACCATGTGAGGCAAGAGGAGATTTTCACAGCATTACGTAAGCATGGAGTCCAGTATTGATGTTCGCATTTTGCTCTGATTTGACCGAAGGAGAACAGAAGTTTCTCAGCATTTGGCTCACAGGCCCTTGGGTGATCTCAAGACTTTCAGGGAGTGATACAGACAAAGCTGGTCCATAATTATCCTAGACATTGCCATTTTCACTTCCGTTATTTGCTTTTATGCTGCATGGGACTGCTGGGCCCAGCCTGAGGACTCGCCAAATTGCACTAACAGCTCTTTACTGCCGTGTGGTTTCATTTGACATCTTGATGAAGTGGGGCAGGCTAATTATATGGCATCTCCACTTCTGAGAGCAACCTCTTGACACCAGGGCGACAGGATGGGCAGTGGTGCGCAGTGCTTGTGTGTGTGAGCGAGATGCAGCTGAGCCCTGTTTTTCTGAGGGAGTCACATTGGTGCTTGAGGATAGAAGAAATGGCTAGGCCTGGGGGTATGCCAGACATGTTTTCAAGAAGGGAGCTTGTCACTTTAGGAAGAATTACAGTAAAGGTGTGACTCAGTAGTGGAACCCTTGCTTAGCATGTGCCACAAACCCCTGGGTTCCAGGTCACAGCATTGCAAAATGAACAGAGAGAAGGTGTCCATGAGGCCATTGCACGTAGCTACATCATGCACTGGGTGCAGATGACATGTGTGACAGTGTGCAAAGTTTATTGGTGTGGTCTGAGTCCACATTGCAGCCAGTCTTTAAGAACCTGTGATTTGTAGAATTTTGAGACAGTGTCAAAGAAAAAAATTTCATAACTAATTGCAAGAGTTGTTAAAATGTTCATTTTTCTACCCATCTGTCTGTGTAAGGCTATTTTTCATGTACTTCAACCAAAACAACATATCAAAACAATTTGAATACAGAAGCAGGCATGAGAGTCTGTCTTACTTAGGCAGTTAATGATTTTGTCTTACCTTCAGTTTCTTCAGCATAGTATCAGTGGATAGACTCACACAAACAAATCTTGTTGGGGCCAGCAGTAACTCCTGAAGTGTAGTAGTAAGATCCTGGGGCTGGAATGTCTGAGAACTGCCGTGTAGAGTGCTGTTTGGGGCTCTTGGCTCCAGGGTGGATCTGGTTAGTAAGAGCTCTGCACATTCTGGAGACTGCAAGGACCCTGGGGAGGTTTATGCTCTGGGAAGCCACGGATCACGCGTGGTGTAGAAGGTAGTACGCTTTGCTTTAGGACTGTGTAGGGAGCCAGCTGCACCTTATCCAGCGCTGCAGAAGTCAGTGATCTTTAGCTCTGTGTGCTAAACTGGAGTGAGATAGTTTTAACAGGAGCAAAAGATGCGCATTGCTTCTCCTGATCTTGCCGTGGCGTGCACCTCCTGGGGGGCAGTGTCTTTCTCATGGTGACCTGGGGTTCAGCTGTGCTCTTGAGCTCTCACAAGGTCCCACTTACCTCCTCCAGGATGTTCCTGTCGAGGCCCTTACTACAGTGAAGCCATACTGCAATGAGATCCATGCCCAGGCGCAGCTGTGGCTCAAGAAGGATCCCAAGGCATCCTATGAAGCCTGGAGGAAGTGTCTTCCTATCAGAGGTGTCTGTCCCTCCAGGACGAGGGAAAACACTGCCTTTGTCCTGACAGCCCTTTTCTTGTCACTGTCTTGTACTTAGCTCTGTTCCTGAAACTTGACTTTCAGGGATAGATGGCAATGGCAAATCCCCCAGCAAATCAGAGCTCCGCCATCTGTATTTGACTGAGAAGTATGTGTGGAGGTGGAAACAGTTCCTGAGCCGGCGGGGGAAGAGGACCACCCCTCTCGATCTCAAGCTGGGGCATAACAACTGGCTGCGGCAAGTGAGTGGCCGTCTCCTGGATTCCTGGGCTGCTGTACCCTGACCTCATGTCACAGTGTCTGCTCTTGCCATGTGTCTGCTGTGTCTTCTCTTCTCTTTGATATTCTTGCTTCCTTCCAAATAGTAAAGGTCCTTGTTGCAGCCATCAGCAGCAGATTGGCCCAAACAGAACTTTCCTCTGCCTTTCTCATAAGCACCTTTTGCTCTCTGTCCTTCTGCCTTAAGGGACCTAAACCTCAGCGACTGTGCTCCCCTTTCCTACTTCATCTTGCTACTGTCCTCCCTCATCTTCCTAGGTAAGGCTTTAAGAAGTACTGTGTGTTATGCTGGGCATGATGGCGCATACCTGTAGTCCTAGCACTCAGGAGGCTAAGAAGGATCTTTGTGAATTTGAGACCAGCCTGGGCTACAAAGTGAGCTCAAGGCCACCCTGAACTGCAAAGCGAGACGCTGTCTCAAAAGAAAAAAAAAAGAAATACGGTAGGCTGGATGAGAAATCCTTAGTTACATTAAATGAAACTTGCTCTTACAGGTGTTCCCAAAAATGAATTACCAAAGCCTTTGCTAAGGAACATGTTTGCTTGATTGTCCCCGTTCTGCTATCATGGGTGTGTCCTGAGCATCACGTGAGGAACTCTCCATGAAGGAGAGAGGCTCCTTAGTATCTGCTTTGCTTGTCTGCAGCAGCTAGATCCTGCGTTAACTGCTGAGACCTGTAGCCCTGTCCCAGGACAATTTCCGGAGAACCTCTAGACGAGTCGCAGGTGGCTGCCCTGCTATGTCTAGATAAGACAGGGTCCTCTAAGCTGAGCCCTTCTCTCTTCTCCTGTGTCCTGCAGGTGCTCTTTACTCCAGCTACTCAGGCTGCACGTCAAGCAGCCTGCACCATTGTGGAAGCTCTAGCCACCATCCCCAGCCGCAAGCAGCAGGTCCTTGACCTCCTTACCAGGTACCTTCTGGGAGTAGGCTGAGGAGTCATTGGGTCTCACCCAGAACCTTTCCTGACCCTCGGAGGACTGCACAGATGAGGGCAATATTTATTGAGATCTTAAGGGCACATAAATTCTTGTCATTCTTTATGTAATCCTCATGGTTATAAGCATCAAAATAAGATGCTTAGAGGGCAAGGCATTCATTCCTTGGGCTGCTCTGAATCCTCCCCATGTGTGGGAAGTTGGGGTTTCTCAGATGCCTTCCCTCCACTTGTGAAGAGAAGGGAAAGAGAGGCACAGCGAAGCAGGCGTGGCAGCCCTGGGAGGGCTCCTAGCACTGGTAGGCCTCTCAGCGGTGCCCTCTCCCTGGCAGTTACCTAGACGAGCTGAGCATAGCTGGGGAGTGTGCTGCTGAGTACCTGGCTCTCTACCAAAAGCTCATCACTTCACCTCACTGGAAAGTCTACCTAGCAGCTCGGGGGGTCCTGCCCTATGTGGGCAACCTCATCACAAAGGTAACGCTGATTTTTTTCATTGTGTTTTAATATATACTTTGCAAAAGAAGAAATAGTACAGAATTTTATTTTTAAGACTTTTATTTATTGTATGGGTGTTATAGTCTGTCGGGGGCACTTCGGCAGTGCAGCTGTCATGCTTCTTGGAACGGAGCTCCGCAGGCTTAGAATAAGCAGATGTGACTGAACATCTTTTGGTGGTTCTGCAAGCTCCTCAGGTGGCAGTGGAGGTGGCCAGGACTGTTGGCAATGCTGTCTCACTGCCTATCATTCTGTTTAGGAAATAGCCCGTTTGCTGGCCCTGGAGGAGGCCACCTTGAGCACAGATCTGCAGCAAGGCTATGCCCTCAAGAGTCTCACAGGTAGAGAAAGCCACTCGCCCTTCTGTTAGAACATCCAGAGTGCCTTTTAAGGAATGACTCACAGTTTCTGGCTGCTGAGTTGACTCTTCTTTTTTGTATTGACCATAGTGTGGACATAAGCTCTGTTTTTCTTCTCATTGATGGGTTTACTGTTCAGAGTGCTTGTTCACTACAGGCCAGAGTGTGTTGGGCACCTGCCCCACGCCATGTTAAATATACTGTGCAAAGGTTCTTTGAGTTGCTTGTAGTCTTTTCATGACACAGACCTTTGCTTATGTTCTTGTCAGGAATGCTTGCAGTGACATTTTCTTGTCCCCACAGGCCTTCTCTCCTCCTTTGTTGAGGTGGAATCCATCAAAAGACACTTTAAAAGTCGCTTGGTGGGTACTGTGCTGAATGGATACCTGTGCTTGCGGAAATTGGTGGTGCAGAGGACCAAGCTGATTGATGAGACTCAGGACATGCTGCTGGAGATGCTGGAAGACATGACCACAGGTAGCCTGGAGCCCACGTGCACGTGGCCCTCCCAGGCACAGGAGGCATAGGAGTCTGATGTCCTCAAGCTCGTGACCAGCTGCACTTGTCATGTTGAACTCAGAGCAGCCGTGGGTCGGAGGTTCTCAGAGTGCTGTCTTTCTTTAATCAGTCTGAAAACTTCTCGCCCATTGACTCTTTGTCTGTGTCCCAGCTTTCCTCTTTCCTTTGTGGAACTCCATTCCTACTCTTTCCCTGTGTCTCGTTACTGCTCCTTCATAGGAGGTTTTACTCCTTCGTTGGTGGTTTTACTTGGGTCATTTATTCACTTGATTCTTGTTTTTTCACTGTGTAAAATCTATTTAATCTATCAGTGAGTTCTTATAGTTCTTGTTTTACAGCCTCTTACATTTTTATTTACATTTCCTACTCCTTTTATAGTCTTTAAGCATATTAAGTGTACTCAAGTTTGATAATTCTAAAATTTGAAGAAAAGAAAAAGTTCAGTATTGGGAATTGAACTCAGGACCTTTAGACTGGGCTACATTTCTAGGCCTTTTTATTTACTTGTCTGTTCATATTTAAATTCTTGAGAAAATCTTGCAAAGTCACCAGCTTTCTGAGGTGGGACTTGAACTTGCGCTCTCTTGCCTCAACCTCTCAGAGTGCTGGGATTATAGGTGTGTGCCACCACACGTGGCTGATTTGTGGATCTGATCCTGCTGTTTGTTGTATGGGTTCTTGTATGGCACCTTAAGTCTTGTTGTATTTTATGATGTTTTTAATGTGGTCCCATTTCTGAGATTTATTGTGGATGTTGGTAGAAACTGGCCCAAAACGGTTCTCTCCAATGGTGATGTACAGCTGCTTCTTTACAGCACTCCAGGCTATTGCTATCCTAGAGAGCTGTCTTCAGTGAAGCTGAGTGTCAGGTTTTTCAGCCCTAAGTAGTGTGAGGTTTGAGCTGTAAACACCGCTAAGGGGTTAGCTTGTGAGTTCCAGAGGTTGCCTCCTATTTGATGCCATATTTTAAATAAGTTTATTCTCAGTTATTTGGATGGGCGAAGGTCGTTATTTCTGGAGACTCTTACACCAAGAGAGCAGCTCCTTCTGGGTGTCAGGAGAGAGCGCACATGTGTGCGCACTGCGGGGTGGGGGGGCTCCTGTTAGAGTCCTTGCCGTGGCACAGTTAGCTCTCAGATCCTGGTAGGTCATGAAAACCCAAGCTCAGAGCAAAATCTGCTTGAGTTTTGCTTAGCTCCTGAAGACTTTGGTTTTTAATTTGTTACTAAGCAGTTTGCTGGTTTTGTTTAGCACTTTAAATCACTAAGTGGTGGAAGTGGGGAGGTGATCAGGGAATGTCATTTGCTGTGTTGCCTAAGTGGACGTCCTGGTGCCATTCTTTTCATGCTGTGCCACTAGTTGGTGATTTTATCAGTGCTGTAAAGGTCCTTATCATGTAACGTGAAGTTTTCTCTTGCATTGCAGAGGCAGTCTGCACAATCTTTACAAAGAAGCTTTTTAAAACTGTAAATTCTCTTTGACTCAACTGGACAATAGAGTTATTTGGCCTTTTTTTTTTTCTTTTTTGAGGGCATGCTAAGTTGAGTAAGACATAGTCCCTCTCCTTAAGGAGCTTGTGTCCTCAGAGAAAGCCAGACACACGTACAGCTGGCCTAGGTATTGTGTGCTGGTGTGGGGGTGAAGAATCGCTGATAGAATGTGGTCTAAGTGGAACGTCAGATGGCAGCCAGTTTCCAGGTGACCTGCTGATATTGCCGTGCAGAGTATTTAAAGACTTTCCACCCAGAATCTGTCAGCAATCGAAGCTCACTGAAATTCATGGAAGTGAAGTGGCGCTCTTCCCTAGGTAACTCGGCCGCTTTTATTTCTGGCAGGTACAGAATCAGAAACCAAGGCCTTCATGGCTGTGTGCATTGAGACAGCCAAGCGCTACAATCTGGATGACTATCGGACTCCTGTCTTCATCTTCGAGAGGCTCTGCAGCATCATTTATCCCGTAAGCAGTGAGGTCACCTGTGGACTTGCCAGGAGCCCTCTTGAGGATTCCTCATGGGGAGTCTCGCCAGCCATAGGTCTTTCGGTCAACACTTTGGGAAGGTCCACCACTCTGAAAGAAAAGCAACCTTGTAACTTTCCTGTTCCTAGCGATGGAGAATCCAGTGATTTCCTAGCTCTTATTTCCTAGATTCAGGGTCAAGTTTAGTCTTTTGTTTTATTTATTTATTTATTTATTTAATTTTATTTTGAGGGGGCAGCTGATCAGGATGCCTTCAGGGCAGGTCTGGTTTGGCTTGAGGATGAGGGGATTGAACCACAGCATCCTGAGCCTGATTGCTTTGTTTCAGCAGGCACTTAAACACCTGAGCTAATGGGCAGGCCCCCTTAGTCTTTTGTTTTAAACGAAACTAGGTCTAGCCTCGCCTTGCCACATTCTCTCATTGCCAATCAGTCCAGCACATTGCAGAGGAAGCAATTTTGAGCCAGAATGTGAAAATATATCTGTGTCTCTCACTGCCCCCAATTCCCATTATGTGCATGAATGCAGTTGTATGTTGCTTTTAGTCTAGCCTGAGCTGTGTGGAAGTGTAGTATGATCCGAGGAGTCTTCTTGCTATTAAGGAAGAATGGAAAACACCCATGTCTTCAGTTACCAACAAGAGGTCGTTGGAGCTGGCTTCTCCCTCCCTGGTATATCATAGACGAAGCCCTCCTCTTAAGTCCAGGTCATTGGTGACAGTCACCTGGCTGCAGAGTAGCATTGCACAATGCAGACTTAGGTCTCTCTTCCTCAGGTCATTTTGCTAGACTCCCTGTCCTAGTCCACCCAGCACGTGCTTGACAGTTAAGCCTGCCAAGATGATGTTTACCTATCTCTAAGGACTCCAGACCTTCCTGTCCTTTATATTTCTCATGTGTAAGGGCTTAGTGCTTTTGGCCTGTTACCCACAGGGTGTCTGTGGAACAGGATAACATGATGGCAGTCTCTGGCTGCCATCCCTTTGATACATCCTTCTCTTGGTCCTTTAGGAGGAGAATGAAGTCACTGAGTTCTTTGTCACCCTGGAGAAGGATCCCCAACAAGAAGACTTCTTACAGGGCAGGATGCCTGGCAACCCATATAGCAGCAATGAGCCAGGCATCGGGCCCCTTATGAGGGATATAAAGAACAAGATTTGCCAGGACTGTGACCTGGTGGCTCTTCTCGAGGACGACAGTGGAATGGAGGTAATGGGCACAGGACTGTGTGTGCTGGGCAACATTGGCTGGGATCAAATCAAAGGCTTCTCCTTAGTAGCTGATCAACGCTGGACAGGTAGCTTGCTTCAGCCTCCCTATCTATAAACTAGGGTTAATGATTCCTGCCTTCTTGCCTTACCTGGACTCTGTCCATTGCCTGGCATGGATTAAACAGTTGGTTAATGGCTGTTTGCAGTGATAATAGGTTTTAATTAGTATTGCTTCTGGCAGAGATAATTCAGGTTCATAGAGCTCCCAGAATCTTGGAGGTTGCGCTCCTGTGTAGTTTATGGCCCTGTTTGATACCTTCTGGCAGTCACCCTTTGAAGTCAAGCATTACTGTGCACATTGTAAAAAAACACGTCGAGGAAATAAGAACTCACTCTTCTGATGCTGAGTCTGAAGTGGACTCAAGGTGTGAGATCCTCAGTAGAGGCTTCTAAGCTGGAGTTCCTGATTTGGCTTAGGGCATTTGTCCCTGAAAATGTCCACAAAATGCTGTATTATGTACATGTATACAATTTTTGTGATGACAGAGGTCTGTGAGTTACAAAAATTATGAACCACTACATAAAGTGTCCTTTGATCTTGAAACTTGCCTTATAGTTATTTGGCATAATAGTCTCATCTACTTTTCTGTTCAGCTTCTAGTGAACAATAAAATCATTAGTTTGGACCTTCCCGTGGCCGAAGTTTACAAGAAGGTCTGGTGCACCACGAATGAGGTATGTGCTTGGTTCATTGCTTGGGGGTGTGGATTTCCTTTTGCCCTGCACAGACTTGCCCAGGAGAAACATTACCCCTCACTTGGCCAGTGGGCTCTGTACTTACATGGAGAACATCACCCATCTTGTACCCTGTAGAGACGTCCCATGAAGATCAGGGAGCTTCAGGAAGGCATGAGTGCGTGCTCTCTGTGCCCAGCTTGGGCGGGCGTGTACAGGTCCTCCAGCCCCAGAGGCTCAGGCCGGAGAGCGGTTTCTGCCCATGCACTGTGGCGGGAACGCTTGCTGTCCTGCACCTTGTTGTAGCGGCACCTGCCGCCCGAGATGTGTTCACGGCTCATGTGGGCACACTCACTCACCACAATGCCTTCATCATAGCAGTGGCAGTGACAGCGTCCTGTCCTGCTGGGGGAACTGGGAAAAACCAGGCAGCTGAGAGAGGAGAGAAGAGTTTCTTGGTGGCTTTTCTGTCGTCTTGGGGCCTTCCCGTCTCCATTTTTCTCTATTTTCATTCCTTCCCTTCTCTTTTCTCCACCGGGGGTCTTTAGTAAACACATCAATATGTCATTCGATTATAGCAAACCAGAGTGCCAGTGAAGCATGGCAAACTTTATGCTTAGTCCCAAAATATTTCTGTGGAGTTTAAGAAAATAAATTGGCAGTAAGCTGTACACTTTGGCCTTGAATTTGTCCTATATATGTTGCCTCTTCCTGAACCACTGCAGAAAGTGTCCTGGGCTAGGAATCCTTTTCCCTGTTAGGCTATTGCCAGTTGGATAGGGGTGGTACTGTTGGTAGAGGAATGTGCAGGAGACTGTCCCAGCTGTGGCACCTTTTCACTGGCATGTTGATGTGTCAGCACCTAAATAGGTTTATTCGGGTTTTAATCCTGAATGCACAGAAAAAAGACCAAGCATCTGTGGGCATCCTTGTAAGTGGCAGTGAACCAAAGAACACAGACATGTAAGTGTCATAGTTTAGCGTTTTGCAAGGGGAATAATACAATACAGGATACGTTGTATAAGATTATCTTATAATTAATCACCCAAAGGATCATATACAGACTGTAGGAAATCTGCCCACACACTAAAGACTCAGAAAATCCTGCTGAGGGCCTGGATCCCATAGCACTATCCTGCACGAGTAGCTGAAGACCTAGGGCTCATAACAGTGCCTCTTCACAAGTCCGGCTGAAGGCCAAGAGCCCATGACCATGTCTCATGCAGGCGTGTTGCACTGGGAAGGCCCAAAGGTCAGGGGTGGAAGCTGGAAAGTCTGTGCCAGTGGGATGAAGGGTCTGTACTGGCAGATCCTTCTAGGCTGAGGGACCTGCACTGCAGCCAGGAAGCAGCACTCAAAGTAAGCACCAGAGCGCCTTCAAAAAGGATCACAGCTGTCCTCAGCCGCAGTGAGGTCCCAAGCTCCAACAACGAGGAAAGCTGAGTCCCCATCAGGAAAGGCCACTCAGCAAGCTGCTTCAGGAGCCTGAGCTACGCACCATCTTCCCCTTTGGAGCCAGGAAGTGACGCTCAAAGTGAGGACCAGAGCTCCCCCAGCGTGAACCGTAGCCATCCTCAGTGACAACAAGGTCCCGAGCTCCCTTGACAAGTTCATCAGGAAAGCCAGCATGACAAGCTCCTCCAAAGGAAACAGCAGCTCCCTACAGCCTTTTAAGAGCTTTGAACAGCTTCCCTAACAGCCTCGCTGCTTCTCCATTTCTGTCTTGTGCTGCTGGCAACAGTCCCCATGAGGGCTTCCCACACCCAGTACCATACTGGATCAGTTCGTCTGGGTATGACAAGTTGACCACCAGTTGGCAGTCCACCACATTACACCCCTGGTCAACCTGAGAATCACACCTTAGACTAGTCTCTGGTGGCAGATTAACGTGTCTTCATCTATTCAGATTACATTAATATAACAGTTACATATATACAGTTCTTTTTGCACTCGTTCCTGCACCAAAAACAAAATATTTAAAGGGTGACCAAAATTCAAGGTTAAAACACAGTACTTTAACCTGATTACAGATGTATTTAATAACATTAAAAGAGGGGCTGGTGAGATGGCTCAGTGGTCTAAAGCACCTACTTAGAACAAGCGAAGCTCAAGCAAAGCACAGGGACCTCGGTTCAATCCCCCAGCACCACATGCCAGCCAGCCCTGCCCCCTGGTGGGCTGAGCTGGCCACACACTAAATAAATAAATAAATAAATAAATAAATATTAAAAAAAAAAATAACATTAAAAGAATTATTATAGTCACAGTCCTTGCTTCCCATTAACCATTACAAAGCATGGCAAGACTGAAACACAGAGGTCTCCTGCAGTTCAAATGTTATCTTCAAGTGAAAGGCTTCAGTTTATTTTTCTGTGAGCCTCCCCTCTGGCCAAACGTTTCCTATTCCCTTACTGACTCTTCACTCTTAACTTCAGGCATAGATCTGCCCAAAAGCTTTCAACAGTAACTATGCCACCTTCCCAACAGTAGATTGCATTGACAATTTTTTTCTCTGCCCAAGCAATATCTAACCACAAGCACAATGCAGACCTAATTTCTACCAAAGCACAGTATACTGCCTGCAGTCTTTCTCAGTTGAAGCCTCCTGAGCCTCATCCTAGCGGCAGCACTTCTGTCAGTACTCTGATTTTCCAGGCTCCAGCCAGAGTCTCCAGTACCGTTTACAGCATACACAGTCTGCCTCTTTGGCCAGTCTCAAAACTTTTCCAAATTAATTGCAGAGGTTCTTAAGTCACATGGTCAGGCAACATCATAGTAAGAACCCCACTCTCCCGGTACCAATTTTATAGTTAGGGGTTTTGCAAGAGAACAATACAGTACAGGACACACATTTTATAAGATTATTTTATAATGAATCACCCAAAGAATCATATACAGAGTGCCGGAAATCTGTTCATACACTTGAAGACCCAAGGAATCCTGCTGAGGGCTGGATCCCACAGCAGTGCTGCATGAGACCACCTGAAGACCTGGTGCTCACAACAGTGTCTCAAGTCCAGCTGGAGGCCAGGAGCCCGTGGCAAGTCTCATGCAGGCATGTTGCACTGGAAGGGCTCGAAGGTCAGGGGTGGGAGCTAGAAAGTCTGTGCCAGTGGGGTGAAGGGTCTGTGCTGGCAGATCCCTCAGCGTAGGAGGAGCCGGGAAGCTGCTCAAAGTAAGCACCAGAGCTCCCGTGAAAAGCTCCACAGCCATCCTCAGTGACAGTGAGATCCCAAGCTCTAAGAGTGAGGAAAGCTGAGTTCCTATCAGGAAAGCAAACACAACAAGCTTCTCCAAGAGACTGAACTACATACCATCTTCCCCTTTGGAGCCAGGAAGCAATGCTCAACGTGAGGACCAGAGCTCCCCCAACTTGAGCCATAGCCATTCTGAGCGAGAACAAGGTCCTGGGCTCCTTTGATGAGAAGACCAGCTGAGTTCATCAGGAAAGCCAGCATGACTTGAGGGAAACAGCAGCTCCCTACAGCCCCTCAGCCTCCAAGCAGCTTCCCTAACAGCCTCACTTCTCCATTTGTCTTCTTTCACTACTGACAGCAATCCTCAGGTGGGCCTCCCACATCCAGCACTATACTGGACCAGTTCAGCTGGGTGTAACAAGTTGACCATGAGTTGGCAATCCAACACAGTGTGCAACCCACCTTTGATTCACATAAGTGCACTGAAGCCACTGAGGGGTTCTAGCATAGCATAGATTTTGTGGCATTTGTTTGGTTTGGCCTTGGTACTAGGGATTAAACCAAGGGTCTTCACCCAGAGGTATATCCTAACCCTACTTAATGACAAGCTCCCACCAAGTTGCCCAGATTTGGCTAGAACCTGGGATCCTCCTGCCTCTACCTCAACAACCTGTGGTAGCTTTTTATCTGGCTTTGCACTTCTTGTTCTTATTTTGCCTGCCTTTTCCCTGATATACAGCCTGTGTTGAGCCACTTGCTCATGTCTGCATCTGTTGTCTGTGATTCTCTCAACACCTCCCACTGGGCTGCCCTTGTTTGGAAATCCTAGTTCTGGAACTGGTGTCTCTGATCAGCTCTGTCCTCTTGGACTCCCCCTGGAGGCTCACATGGGCTCAGAGGCTGGTGACTGGCATTGGGGTGATGCCTGTTCTCTGCTTAATTCCCAAGGCATGATATTGAGCTGCTGCTGCTGCTTCTCACCATGCTGGGGTGCCTAGTGCAGTACATGTCCCTGAGGGAGCTCTCCCAGGGACTTATTTCTGACGATTCACTCAGGTGTGGGTAGTGTCCGTAAGGTGTTGTATGTGATGCTCAGCCTGTACTGGACACTGAGTACAGTTAAGTCTTCTTTCTCCTAAAGGAATTGTAGTACTTTGGAGTGTGGGAGATGTGGTTCTTGGGCTCATAGAAAAATCGAGGCTTTTCACATTGCTGAAGCATGAAATAAGGCCAAGTGCTGAGTCTTTTGCATTTTAGGGGGGCCCATTTACAAGGACCTTTGTCCAACTTTCTTTGCTCAGGGAGAACCCATGAGGATTGTTTATCGAATGCGGGGCCTGCTGGGTGATGCCACTGAGGAGTTCATCGAGTCCCTGGACTCCACCACAGGTATACTCCATCCATGGATGGCACCACGCATCGGGCGGGGCTCTGAGACCTGTGAGCAGTCGCATCCCAGGCCCTGTGTATACTTGGCACATGCTCTTGTGCTCGGTGTCATACTGCAGCTGCCTGTGTGGCAGAGGAGAAACACAGGCATCATTGGCCAGGTGTAGCCACCTTGCAGGGTAGGAAACAAGCTTTTAGGGGGAAAAGTGCAGTTAGCTACAAACTTTGAGTTCAGATTGATTTTTAGCTTAGCTTCCTTATTTTCCATTGGTGGTTATAGTTGCTTGTATTTTCCTGTTTGAGTAAATTATTTTAAGATAGAGGTGTTTTTTGTTTTTTTGATTTTGATGGAACTGGGGATTGAACTCAGGCCCTTGTGCTTGCCAGGCAAGTGCTTATTCTACTGAGCCATCTCCCTGGCCCAAGTAAATTATTTTAATTGACCTAAACTTTAAGAAAACTTTCTGCTAGGAATTAGATCGTGTAATTTAGTGTGCATTATTGACTCTTTAATTGGCCTTTTTTAAAAAATGTGGTGCTCAGGATTAAACTCAAGGCACATCATATGCTAGGCAAGTGCTTCTGTCCCTGACCCCAGCCCTGTCTCTTGGCTGTGTCTTCACTGGAGCTAGGGAAAGGGGCCATCAGCTCTTAGCGTAGAGAGCTGTCCATCGTGTTCTGGGCACTCTGTTTCATTCCCATGGTCATCTGTCCCTCTGTTCCTCTTGGCTTCCCTTCTCCCCCAGATGAAGAGGAAGATGAAGAAGAAGTGTATAAGATGGCTGGTGTGATGGCCCAGTGCGGTGGCCTGGAATGCATGCTTCACAGACTGGCAGGGATCAGAGATTTCAAGCAGGGCCGTCACCTTCTAACAGTGAGTTGTGGAAGCAAGGCGGAATACAGCCTGTCGCCCCTCGGGCACTGAGCTATAGCCCTAGTGCCTCTTAACCCTGGAGCAGCACTGCGCTGGGGACCAGTGCAGCCGTGAACAACCTGGCAGTTTCCTAAGCCCTCTGCACGCTAGCCCCCATTCCCCACCACAAGCCCACCTTCCCTGAAAGCTAGTGTGTGGCAGTCTTCTCAGATACCTCTTTTTTTTTTTTTTTTTTTGGGGTACTGGGGATTGAACTCAGGCCCTTGCACTTGCCAGGCAAGCACTTATTCTACTGAGCTATCTCCCCGGCTCCCTCTAGTACCTCTTTATTCTTCTGTGGAAATGATACCTGATTGGCTTTCACCAAACCATTATACTTGTGTCTGTCTTTTTTTTGGTACTGGAGATCGAACTCAGAACCTTGAGCTTGCCAGGCAAATGCTTGTGCCACTGAGCTAGATCCCTAGTTCTAATCATTATTTTTTATCCTTGCTTTTTAAGTGGATTTTATAATGTAACTTTATATTGTAGGAATTGTTTGGGGGTTCATCCAGCGATCTCATTAGTCAGAGTTATGATTTCACAGCTCCCACTAATATTTCAGTACTGGTGTTACAAGGATACCTGAGGATGGATAGTGTTATGTCTACTTCTAATACTCCCCAGGTCAGGGCTTTAGCATCATTCTTTTACCATTCGTTCAGAGCCTGTGTTACTGCCATCATTTCCCCAAGACAGTGGACCATCACCTATCCCACTAGAAACTATGTCCTTGACATAGTTTAGGGGTGATGGACATGCACCCAGCTCCTGGGGTTGCATGGAAAACAGTGCTATTGAAAATGCCCACCTGCTGCGAGACCCCAGCTACCTTACCAGCCCCCTGAGGATCGCTTCCCCCTACCCCCTCATCGTACTTGACTCCTCTAAGATGTTACTTTCTGTTAGTCCTACATCTTTCACTCATAGATGGTCTTATGGGTTTTGACTGGCTTCTCTTGTCAGGTGCTGCTGAAATTGTTCAGTTACTGTGTGAAGGTGAAAGTCAACCGGCAGCAGCTGGTGAAGCTGGAAATGAACACCTTGAATGTCATGCTGGGGACTCTGAACTTGGTAACCAGTGTGGGCTGGTGAAGGGGGATCCTGGGCAGGGCAGACATCTCTGTTCTGGACCCTAGTGAAGTGGACTTAGGCATCTTCCAGTCCTCCGTCTGCCAGCTGACTGGCTGGCAGAGGCCCATGTCCTTGTGCTGGCCCTCTCTTGCTACCATGTACCCTTGCTTTGTTGTCCCTTCCCAATTCGAATCAGAGATGAAAGGAAGATGGTCCCTAAAATAGCCCAGATTCCATACCAGTTAGAAAACCGTGCCCCTCTCTTTGCTTAGGGACCCAAGGGAGAGCCCTCTAATCTCATGTCTTCAAAAAAATCCATCTACTTACCTCCCTCTCAGAGTATGTGCACAGACGCCCCCACAGATTCCGTGGGAATTAAGAGCACAGGGCAACAAATGCCTTCGCAGTGAGTAGCTGTGGTCATGTCCTCAGTGTCTGGGTCTTGTCTTGCAGGCCCTGGTAGCTGAGCAAGAAAGCAAGGACAGTGGGGGTGCGGCTGTGGCTGAGCAGGTGCTTAGCATCATGGAGATCATCCTGGATGAGTCCAACGCTGAGCCCCTGAGTGAGGACAAGGTGAGTGGGGCCCAGTTTCACCCCCTGCAGACCGTGTCCTTGTTGCCAGTAAGCTTGTTGGTGTCTGCCAAGCTCCACCTCAGACGACCGAATCTGCTCAAATCATAAGAAGGAAAACACTTAACTAGTGATGACCTTGTTGCAGTAGAGCCTGAAATCTTCGCATTTAGAGAACAAAGCTGCTAAGGGTGTTTTTTCACTCACAAGCTGCCCATTGATGAAATCCAGGCATGTCCTGGCTGTTAGCCTTTGTTTAATTCTTCATTTCACAGTTGAGGAAACTCCACGCCCTGAGAAGTGAATCGAACTGCTTGGTATTGTATATAATTGGTTACTGGTGGAGTGCGCACTAGAACCCAGGTCTCCAGCCTCCAGTTCAGCTTCTGTACCCTTTCTGTACTTGTAACTTCCTTCGTCCTTACTGTGGCTGGTGATGTGGCTGGTGGCATGCCCAGGTGACCACCCAGTGGTCTGCATTCTCTGCGTTAAGCAGGACATGGGTCGATGTATTTTTGAACCCTGAGATTATGAAGAGAGCCATCATTGATATTTAGAAACTACTGTGTGAAGTAAAACGCATCCTGTTTATTATTGCCCGGGAGGTGTTGAGGCTAGTTGTATGTCTGCTGCATGACCTTTGGGGGTCCACTCTTGGCAAAAGCCTCTTGACTTTTCCACCCTCTACTCTGTTGCAGGGCAACCTGCTGCTCACAGGTGACAAGGATCAGCTTGTGATGCTCTTAGACCAGATCAACAGCACCTTCGTCCGCTCTAACCCCAGCGTGCTCCAGGGTCTGCTTCGCATTATCCCGTACCTCTCCTTTGGAGAGGTAGAGAAAATGCAGATCCTGGTGGAGCGGTTCAAACCATACTGCAACTTTGATAAGTATGTGGTGGGATTTCCTATGGCTAAGTGAGCGTGTCCACAGAAACCCTGAACGAGGCCTGTGAGACTAGGGAAGAATCCACCTAACTTCTGGAGTTTTGTGTCCCTGTGGCTTTCTGAGGGCTCCATCTAGTGGGGGAGGCAGTAATTAAAATACACTGGGTTAAGTAGCAGCTGGCGGGGTGGGGTGGGATGGGCATCCCAAGGTGGAGGGAGCTGCATATCCAAAAGCCTGCAACTGCGAAAGAGCAGTATGAGTGTAGACACAAGGCAAAGGGAGAGTGGCGGGAGCTAGGTCGCAGGGCCTTTTGTGTCGCAATAGGAATTTGACAGTTATTAAATAAGAGAACGTTGGGGCCAGGGAGTTGGCTCAGTGGAATAAGCACTTGTCTGGCAAGCGCAGGGGCCTGAGTTCCATCCTCGGTTCTGCCAAAAAAAAAAATAGTGTTGCGATGGGTTTTTGGTTCTGCCTTTACACTTTGAGATTCTTTACTCTCTCCTAGGTATGACGAAGACCACAGTGGTGATGACAAAGTCTTCCTGGACTGCTTCTGCAAAATAGCAGCTGGTATCAAGAACAACAGCAATGGGCATCAGCTGAAGGATCTGATCCTCCAAAAGGGAATCACCCAGAATGCACTTGACTATATGAAGAAGCATATCCCTGCTGCCAAGAAGTGAGGGGCTCTTCCTCAGGGCTTGGCACTCTCCTTCCTTCCCTTTGCCTGCTCCATCTTCATTTTGGTGCAGAGCTGTGTGTGCGTGTACGCGTGCAGGTGTTCTTTACCCTCTAGACCCCCTCTCCTAGAAGTTGCCGGGGTGGCTGCTTACCTACTGAAGAGGCTTTTCGGCTGGGGGAAAAGAATGGCAGGATTTTGGTGTCTGTTAAAAGTACTCATTGCTCTCTGGCATCTCAGCTGAGCTGGGTTATTCTTTGTGATTCCGTGTGGCACTCTTGGAGGGCCACATCTAAACAACCATGGGAAGTTTCCACTTGTCTGAATCACTGACCAGCTTCCAGGTCCTTTGCTTCTCTGGCCTGTTGATATGCCTACCTTCCTGTTTTGCAGTTTGGATGCTGACATCTGGAAAAAGTTTCTGTCTCGCCCAGCACTGCCATTTATCTTGCGGCTTCTTTGGGGCCTGGCCATCCAGCACCCCGCCACTCAGGTGAGTAGCTAGCGTGCATTTGGGCCCTAGGGGGCCATGCATTCTCTTCTACCTACCAGGGACTAGATAGATAGAACCACCCGATTCCCCTTGAGATGTAATTCACCCTACTAGGTGATATATGAGAAGGGACTCGCAGCCCCTCAGGGCTCGTCGGGTTCTTCTCTGATGGTGTTGGGGGGGGATAATTGCATTTGTGATTTCATCCACTCTGTCTTAAGCAGGGCTTCATTGTCGCATGCATCTTCCACGCAGCAGTGAAACTGTGAGTGTGTGGTGGACCCGACTGTTTCACAGTTTGTGTTTCTGGCCAGGCCCTGGACACTTAGCATACCATTGCCACTGCTTTCTGTTCTGCCGCAGATAGCTGGGGGTGGGGGCACACGACCCCTTGCATTCTGCAGCTCAGTCCTGATCTCTGCCTGCTGGGCTGAGGTATCTACTAACCCTCATAGATGCTAGCTGGCCCCGGACAGATTACCAGGGATATTGCTTAATAAAGATGCATTAAACTTTCAGATACAGATTTCTGGGTGAATGTAAGTTTTTATGTTCTGGGGCAGATGGCCAAGAGTGAAATTGCTCAGTTGTATCATAATTGCAGGTTTAGTTTTATAAGAAACCGTCAAATTGCTTTCTGGAGGGGCTGCACTATTTTACATTCTCACTAACAATGTTTGAATGACCCACTTTCACTGCATCTTTGCCAGCATTTAGGGGCTGGTTTTAATTTTGTCCTAGAAGATGTGCAGTGCCATCTCACTTTTTTTTTTTTTTTAGCTTGTATCTTCCTAGTGGCTGATGATGTTGGCCACTTTGTCATGTGTTTCTAATGCAGTGGAATATCTGTTCATGTCTTTTGCCCATTTTTTAACTAGATTGCTTGTTTTTCATGTTGAATTTTGAGTCCTTAGGGTTGGATTTTTTTTTTTTTTTCCTGTGTAATATTCTACATGGAATGTAGGTTTGCCTTTTCATTTGACAATTTGGTCTTTTAAGTTGCTTCAAAAATATGGTAATGATGGGCTGGCCAGATAGCTCAGCGGACTAAAGTGCCTGCTTAGGCAGAGCGCAGTGGCTGGGTTTAATCCCCAGCACTCTGGCGCCTCCCCCAGGGCGCGCTGAGACTGCTGTTGAGACTTGGTGTGGTTGTTCACCTGTAATCCCAGCGCTTGGGAGGCTGAAAACAGGAGAATCACAAGTCTGAGCTACATAGTGAAACCCTGTAGGACCTATAGACCCTGCACTAAATAAAAATAAATAAAAAAAAAAAAAAAAAAAAAAAAAAAAAATTGGTAATGATGATAGTAGAGATTTCTCTAGCTGAGCAGGTGGCACTTGGAAAGCTGAGGCAGGAGGATCGCTGTGAGTGCAAGGCCAGCCTGAACTACGTAGTAAGACTTGTCTGTAAAGGAAGGAAGGACGCACGCATGCACACACACAAGCAGTCTTCCAGCTCTCTTACTCCTCTCTGGTGTTCTAAACATCTGTTCAATTCACTTGATAGTCCTAATTAGTATATCTTAGTAAAGATAATTTATTCTAGGAAGAGTCTTCACATACTTGTTTTCCATATCTTTGTAACAGCCTTGTTTTGCCTAGGAATAAATGAAGGAAAAGAACTATGCTTTGTTCAGAGGCAACACAGACAATTAGAACTCAAGGCACCAGGCTTGCAGGTTCAGTCTTGGTTACTAAATGGAATTACTTTCTTTGGAATAAGGTGCTATCTAACTAGATACGGAGCACTCCCACTTTGGCCATTCATTTTTGTTCCAACACATTTGTGGAGCGCCTTTGTGTCTGGACCTGGGCTGGGCTGAGGAGAAGGTGCTGAGCCAGCCACAGCCTGTGTCGCTGGGCACTACCACCCGTTGGAAGATGGAGCCACATGGAGAGATGACTGAGCAGCGTGATAGACGCAGCGTGGAAGGACGAAAAGAACTTGATTTCTTTCCCCCCTTTTTTGGTGCAGAAATTGAACTCAGGGTCTTGCGCTTGCCTGCCAGGTGCTGTGCCACTGAATTATCTTCCTAGCCCAGGGATTTGATTTCTAAGGGGAGTGTTTGACACCTGCAAAGGCTCAGAAAAGAGAAGTTGAAGCCACCCAAGAATCAGAAGCACGGGCTGTGGAGATAGCTCAGTAGAATAAGTGCCTGCCTGGCAAGCTCAGGGTCCTAAGTTCAATCCCCAGTACTGAGGGGAAAAAAAAGTCAGAAGCAGTTGTGGAAGGGAGATGAGGGGTGGCCAGAACTTACAGCATGTAACCACCCTGGAGAGGCATGCGGATTTTTCTCCCAGCACAGTCCAGAGGAGAGTTTGGGAAGAGGAGACTGGAGGAGTAAGGAGAGCAGGCTTTTGCCGTGCTCAATGTGTAGGACATGAGCCCGTGAACAGAATCAACAGAGGTCAGGGTGGTAAAATAAACAGGGTGTGGGGATTGCACACAGAAGAGCGAAGATGCTGGATGAGGGAAGAAGGCTGCTTGTCTCGTGGTGAGGGAAGTGGAGGACGGGGAAGTTCACGGGAGGAGAGTCTGTGTATGCTGTGGATGTGTAAGCTCTCTGCTTCCTGGAACATGGGCTCAGTCAGGGCAGAGTCTGCTCCCCCAGCACCTAAATGGCTTTGCACGTGTGTGTCCCATGTGTGCCCACATGTGCATTAACGCCCAGGGTGTTTGGGTGCTTGTGGGAAAGATCCATAGCATTTGAAGTACTGGCTCAGCATTTAGGAGCATGAGACGTGAGTTAACATGTAATTTTGCTGAAGTACAAATTTGAAGTGTACCTGCGGTGAGAATAGATTTATGAGCTAATAAATGATCTGAGTTGACTGCTGAGCTTTCACGTTGCAAGTTGGCTTTGTTGTTTTCAGTTTATTGTCAGATATATAGTAATTGCCGCCCATTTACTTGTGGCAGGGGTGTGGGGATTTCATTGATGTGGGGATGCTGCCCAGCGAGCTCAGCTCTTCCAGACCACACCTGCCTTCAGCGTTCAGACGTCCCCACTCCTCCCGCTGGTGAAGGGTCTGAGTGGTGCCTTCCAGCCTCCTTGAGCACATGCTGCTCCTGTGGGGTGAGGCTGTGTTCTGCTGAGCCCTTCATGTGCTGACTCCTTTGCATGTTACCTAATGTTTAATCTTTGCAACAACCCAGATTTTATCCCCAACTTTATACATGAGAGTGCTGGAGCTAAAGAGTGTAGTAACTAGTCAAAGGTCAGTGGCAGAGCCATTCCTTCCACTCGTCTTCTGTATCTCTTGAAGCGCAGAATCAAAAGATCTGAGCTTGGCAGATGGTATAAGACTGCGCACATTACTTGATTTTATAACCCTTTAAGCTCCCTAGAAGGCTTACCTACATAATTGGACACACGAATCTCCCTGGTTGCTCTTGGCAGGTTCTGATTGGAACTGACTCCATCACAAACCTGCATAAGCTGGAGCAGGTGTCCAGCGATGAGGGCATCGGAACCCTGGCAGAGAACCTGCTGGAGGCGCTGCGAGAGCACCCGGACGTGAACAAGAAAATTGATGCAGCCCGCAGAGAGACACGGGCCGAGAAGAAGCGCATGGCCATGGCGATGCGGCAGAAGGCTCTGGGCACGCTGGGCATGACGGTACAGCCCTTCCCTGGGTACACTTGTGAGGCGGTAGCGTGGAGCGTGGGGCAGGAACTAGTGCTGCTGGGCACCCTCACAGAGGTGATGGCCGTTGTCCTGCTAGAGTGGGGGGACTCAGGATTAAGTGACAGAGCAAATTCACAAAAGTGGAGACAGTAACCATCATGGGAGTGGTGTTTGTGCTTGCTGGAGCACCATACTCTTCATTTTTCAGATGAACAAACAAGTAAATAGGCCACTGCACACAGCTGGTACTATAAGTGGTCAGCAGAATGGTGAGCAGGGTGGGTTTGGCACAGAGGCTCTGTGCTGCATGTCCTGCCTTGGCGGAAACAGTAACCCTGCTAGAAGCTTGTATTCCGACACTCACGTCAGGACAGCACATGAATCACGGTGCATCAGCCCTTTGTGGCTGAGATGGGATAGCTGGTACAAAAGGGTTTTGGGGGCCGGGAGATAGCTCAGCAGCATATATGCCTGCCTGGCAAGCAAGAGTCCTGAGTTCAATCCTAGTACTAGAAAGAAAAGAAGGGGGAGGGCTTTTTTGGTGGCATGTGGTAATATGCCAATTTCCCACCTGGTGGTTACCTCTGCTTCAGTGGTTCCTGTCAAAAAGGGAGACTAGCAGAAAAATCTAGGTCTTTCTCATCTCTAGAGGACAAATGAAAGGCTTTCCTCTGTGTGGGAGTCCTTAGTGTGTTTTCCTGAGTGTTCCCAAGTCAGGGTGGGAGTGGATATAGGGATCCCCCTTCTGACACACTGCCTGGCTTCTCCCACAGACAAATGAAAAGGGCCAGGTGGTAACGAAGACTACACTCTTGAAGCAGATGGAAGAGCTGATCGAGGAGCCAGGCCTCACGTGCTGCATCTGCAGGGAAGGGTACAAGTTTCAGGTACCTGTCCTGGGTGCTGGTTGGTCCTGAGGTGTGGGCTTTGATGGCATGGTTGGCCATCTCTAGGGGCACTGCTCCCCTGCAGGCCATTTATTCTCAGATAGGTTGGAGTCAAGGCTTGTGTCTAAGAGACTGACAACAGGACCTGATGCTCCCCTTGCAGGCAGAAAGGCAGACTCACAAGTACCGTCATCATGGACAGGCACCGCCCAGTGGGTTCCTTCCACATGCTAGGCCTCATGCTCAGAGCTTTATGGAAACTGAGTAATTTGTAAAGAGACTTACAGAACCAGGGTCGTTCTATCTAAACCTATAAAAAGCACTAGTTTAGGGGCTGGGGAGATGGCTCAGTGGAATAAGTGCTTCCCTGGCAAGCGCAAGGGCCTGAGTTTAATCCCCAGTTCTGGGGGAAAAAAGCACTAGTTTAGGGTTAAGAAAATGAAGGGCACCTGACAAAGCCAGGTTTCCAGGCAGTGCTATCCTGACTCCAGACCTGGGTGTTCAAAACACCATTCGGCTTCCATTCTGGATGACTGGGAAGATCAGAACCCAATTTTGTAGGTGCACCCAAGCGAGACTGCACCTGCAGGAAGAGTGGCAGGTGACCTGTTGCTCCACTAAAGGCCTAGGAGATGGCTTCTCCTACCCAGCTTGAGTTCACTTCTCACACCAGGCTGTGGAAGGGCAAATGCCCTTGCTGGTCTTGCTGTAATGCAGCCTCCTCACACCTACTTGACAGCTTTGAAGAAGGAAGTGACTTTGAGAGAGCACTATGTTCTGCATCTCTAGATGGATGAGGTGCAGAGAGAGGAAGGGTGGCTTGGCTTGTGCCCACGCCTCTGTCTGTACAGCCTTTCCTGTGGGCTGCTGCCCTGTCCCCTTCGCTGGGCTGGGCTGAAGTGCAGCCATCACCTATTGCTTGGTCCATTTTCTCTTGCTATAGCAAAATGCCCAAAACTGAGTAATTTATAAAGAAGAGGGTTATTTAGCTTGCCGTTCCTGGAAGTCAAGGGCATGCTGCTGAGATCAGCTAGGTTTCTTATGATAAGGGTGTCATGGCTGAAGGACAAACAGGTGATAAGGAGGAGAGGCAGGATACGCATGAGAGGTGCTGGGCTTGCACACTCCTCTGGAGAGAACTTTCAAGTGGTGTGGGTGAAGCCCCCTTGTCCTAATTACCTCTTAAGGCCCTATCACCTTTCAGTGCTTCCCTGAACAATGTGGCCTCCACAAGAGTTGTGGTGAGAACCATCCATGGAAAAGCAGGTTACCCAGTGTCCCAAGTGCTTCCCTCCTGAAAGCCACCTGAGTCCCAGGCATCACCTGGAAAAAGAGAAACTCAGGCTCCCTGCTGTGCTTCATCTCCTTCACAGCCTGAGGCGGGATTTCTCCTTATCACTCCTTTTGGTGTTGTCTCTGCAGCCCACAAAGGTGCTAGGCATTTATACCTTCACTAAGCGGGTAGCCTTGGAGGAGATGGAGAATAAGCCCCGGAAACAGCAGGGCTACAGCACTGTGTCCCACTTCAACATCGTGCACTATGACTGTCATCTGGCTGCTGTCAGGTAGGTATTGGCTCTTGCAGAGTAGCACCCAGTGCCTCCCCTCCTTTCCGTGGGATTCTGTGTTACAGTGACCTGTGGGCCTGGCCCAAGGTCCAGACTGACCCTGAGGTTTTAAATCTGCTCTTTAGTCTTGGGGCTGGGGCAGGGTATATTGCCCTAAACCATATGGGCTCGTGTGCTCACATCAGGAAAATGCCTTTGGCTCGGGCCAGGGCTGGTGAGAGCCAGCTTGCCTATCTGAATTAGTGAAGGCAGCATTTACTATGTGGAGGCCACAGAAAGCTGACTCTCTACAGGGTCAGGGCTGTGGCCCTGATGTCCTTAGTGCTCACGAGCCCAGCCCCTGGGGCACAGGCGCCTGGTACCAGATTAACCCCACCAGTCCTTTGGCTCTGCTGTCCTCCCATCCAGGTTGGCTCGAGGCCGGGAAGAGTGGGAGAGTGCTGCACTGCAGAACGCCAACACTAAGTGCAATGGGCTCCTTCCGGTCTGGGGGCCCCATGTCCCTGAATCAGCTTTTGCCACTTGCTTGGCAAGGTGAGTGTCAAACATTTCCATGGCACAAAGCAGGGAGTTCCCACGGATGGGGGCAAGAGCAGCTATGGGCCCAGGTCCTGGCAACAGCATTTCTTGTCCCCTTCATGGAGCATCCATATCTCTGCTTCTGACAGGTGGTTGTCCACAGCTGTGGGAGACAGGGTAGGAGTGGTTACTGCGGTGGTGGCCTGCTGAGGCCCAACCACAGAGAGAGAAATCAGTGTAAAAGATTTCTGTGGCTGTGTTCTTTCTTACTTTGTTGATTTTATGACATCCAATGTGGAACTGCTGGCATGGTCCTTAAGACCAGAATTTCTCTGAATTCACTTTTAGAGTATGTGGCTCTGATGTTTAATTAATGAAAGCTTAGTGGCCGGAGTCCTTTCAAGGTCCTTGTGTTCCTCCAAATCCAGCTTGGGACAGGTGAAGCTTCTCCAAGGTCCTTATGTGTAGGTAGGGCCTTGTGGAGTGGTTTCCTCTTGCCAAGTCCCATTTTAAAGCTTGTCGATGAGAGAGTGTTTTCTGTAACCAGGCATCCAGTAGTAGTAATGATAAAAGTAACAGTGAGCAGCATGTTTCATGTTAAATGCTTAATGTGCATTACAGCTCTGTACATCTTACAGATGAAAGAATTGGGGGCACAGAGAAATTGAACAGTTTGCTTGAGCTCACCTAGATTATAAAAAGCAGGGCCCAGGTAGACAGGAAAAACATACTTAGGAGGGGGAAAAAATGTACTTGGAAGCTGAAGAGGTTATTCTTATGGATAAAGCACCTCATCAGGAAGATTGGATAAATGCCACAGGTGTAATTGTAGCTCCAGGCAAGTGGAATCCAGGAGGATTGTCAGTTCAAGCCCAGCCTGGCAACCTAGTGAGGCCCTGTCTCAAAAACTGGAAAGAAAGGAAAAAAAGAAACAGGCCCCCATATGTGTGCAGCTTCTCACCTGGGCTGGGAGAGCTTCACATTCAGCCGCGGTGGGAATGAAAGTGTCTGTGGCTTGCCAGCTGGCTCAGTGCACACTCTCCCCTCTTCCTTTTGTTGTCTTCTGTTAACCTTTGTGGCCCATCAGGTCAGGTGCAGGGGGAGGCCCCACCCTCTGTGCTGGGCTTCCCCAGCTTCAGCGTTCCTTCTGCTTCTCCCCAGGCACAACACTTACCTCCAGGAGTGTACAGGCCAGCGGGAGCCCACGTACCAGCTCAACATCCACGACATCAAACTGCTCTTCCTGCGCTTCGCCATGGAGCAGTCATTCAGCGCAGACACAGGCGGGGGTGGCCGAGAGAGCAACATCCACCTGATCCCGTACATCATTCACACTGTGCTTTACGTCTTGAACACGTCAGTATCCTGCAGCCAGTATCCTGTAGCCTCTGACCTTTTCTCTTTCCTCTTGTCCTTGTGAAATAAAAGGCCTTACCTCTCTGCCCAGCGGAAGCATGCAGCTTTTCCATCACCTCCCTGGTTACCCTAGGCAGCCTTTGTTCAGATAGGGATGTTCATCTGCAACTTTTAGGGGTTACACAGAATAAAGCAGTGGGGGTGACTTTCCAGAGTCACCTGTTGCCCACTGTGAGCAACGTGGGCTGCATCCTTGGACTGGCTTTAGCCCAGTGCAGAGCAGGAAACATGAGAAGCTGCTGCTGCCACTTTCAAGACTCCTCGGGAGCAGGGTCGTAGGGTGGAGCACAGCGCAGCATTAGTCAGGTGTGCGAGCCGTCACAGGAGGTACAGGCTTCCTGTCAAGGTGCTGCGGCACAGTGGGGCCCTGCTTTGTGAATGGGAGACTGGGCTTGTTGTCCCTGTGTTCTCTCCAGTGAGTAATGCTTCTGGCAAGTGTAAGGGGAGGAAGTGTTTGAGATCATCTGGGAAAGTGAACCAAGAAGGAAGGCAGCCAGGAAGCAAGTAGATGTGTTATCTGTGTGCATGTTGTGGAATAGTTAGGTGTCACCTAAAGTGTGATTTTAAAGAAGTGCTCAGAGGGTGTGGAAAATGTGCTTCCATTGCAGTCCAAGATTTTAAAGCAAAATAAGAAGCTTATTGTGCTGTAGCTTTTGGATTTTATTTGAATGGGTGCTGCTTGTGGAACTTGTAGCCAAGACTTCAGTACTGGCAGGCAGAGAACTGGCAGCCAGTGGAAAGGCTGTGAGAGTCCAGCACAGCAACAGAGCCATCAGCTCTTGTCCTTCCTGGTCTTCTCTCATCAACAATGTTATTTTCTCCTTCCTCTTGTCCTTGTGAAATAAAAGGCTAACCACAAGACTGCAGGCAGCATTGTTAAAGGCACAGGGCAGGGCGCTGTCAGCATGCATTACATCATTGTCAAATTGCTTGGTCTGTCAGGAGACACCTGGCCTGGCTGATGGCACAGAGCTTCCCACTGTCCAAGACCCACCACGGGGCTGACAGTGCTGGTTGTCGGTGTTCTTGGGGCCCTAGCTGGCCATGGCTTTTGTGCAGACAAGTCTTGGCAGCTGTGTGGTAGAGTGGGCTGCTCCTTTCTCCAGGCAGAGAAGCAGCTGCAGTGAGGAAAACACTTGCATTGATTTACCCAGCTGGGATAGAGCTGTCAGTGTCCCTGCATGCCAGAAGTCTGGATCTCATGCTTGTGCCCTGAGTTGGAGAGGAGCTGGCTCTGTCACAGTTGCCTTGGGCAGCAGAGGTGGCCCTGGAAGCTTCGGCTTCTCAGCTGCAGTTTCCCACTGGCCAGTTGATGCTGGCATGAGCTTGGCTGCAGGGCAGCTGGACGCTTTTGGTGGAATGTTTATGTACAATGGCAGGTTTGCCACATGGAGCCAGAGTGGAGCCTGAGCAGGTCAGAAGGCTGGCAGAAGGCTCAGATTCCCCAAGCTGGCAGGTTCCGTCAAGTCTCCATCCTTCGGAGCCGTGCCCATTCTGCAGGGAACAGAGGAAGCATTGCGACTGCACCCTCTCCTCCCACACCCATGTGGTGGCGGTGGCGGTGGCGGTGGCACCAGACGCCACCAGCGCTGGGATTCTGGCAGCCACTTGTCTTGCATTTGTCTTCCTGCACATGCGTGCTGAATTGGGATAGAGCGTCTAGAATTCATGGCACAAGAACACCAGCCAGATTATAAGGAGAGCATGGCCAGCAACACCGAATCAGGAAGGCCTTCAGGGATCTCTTAGAGCTGGATCCATGACCACCACTCGGAACTTCACCACAGGGAGTAAGACAGAGGCAGAGATGGGCGGCTCCCGAGCCCACCGAGGTGCTTGGCCCAGTTCTCTCCCCATAGTGTGACTGTGTTAGTGTACCTTGCTCTTCTGTACTTCAGTTTTCTTCTCTGTAAAACTGAGATGGTGGTAGTACCTGTCCACAGGGTTCTCTGAGGTCGACTGAGACAGTGCACATACAGCACGAGGACAGTGCCGGGCACCCAGGTTTGCCGTGATCGTTGTTGCAGTTCAGGCAGGAGTGAGAGTGAGCAGTGGCACTTGCCTGGCAGAGACTGTTCTAATGAGTGAGAGAGGATACCCGCCTGGCAGAGCAAGAGCTAGGTGCACGTTCAGTGCAGACCACCTAACTTTCGATGTCTGCGTGGAGAAAGGGAGGGGTCGGGCTGAAGGCTCCAGTCAGGGAAACTGGATTCCCATTTGGGGCCCTTCACTGGCTGGCTTCATACCTTCGGGCAAGTCACTTCACTTCGACATTTCTGGAGTGCTTGCCACAAGTCCATGTTGGAGAATGTGCCCAGCAGCAGGCTGCTCAAGAGCCAGGACTTTTGAGAACTGGACTGAGCTGAAGGCCTAGGAGCTGAAGCTTTAGGGTGCCCAGAGAAATGGTTCAGCCATGCCAGTATTCGACTGACTGTGCAAGAAGATGGCACATTAAGCCAGTTCCTCCTCCTGTGTGGCACCCTGTTTCTTTCTTGCTTCTCCCATGCCCCTTTTTTTCTAGGACCCGAGCGACATCTAGAGAAGAGAAGAACCTCCAAGGCTTCCTAGAGCAGCCCAAGGAGAAGTGGGTGGAGAGTGCCTTTGATGTGGATGGACCCTACTACTTCACAGTCCTGGCCCTGCACGTCCTGCCCCCTGAGCAGTGGAGAGCCACACGCGTGGAGATCCTGCGGAGGCTACTGGTAACCTCACAGGCCCGTGCAGTGGCTCCAGGGGGAGCCACCAGGTCAGTATCTACTTCAGGAAGCTGCTGCCTGGAATGTGTCCTCATGGTGTGTTCAGGAGTCTTGTCCATGTAGCTAGCTGGAGGCCTGCTCATCCCACTGTGCAGCTGACAGGGATGCTTGGTCTATTTCACCAAGTCCAGGCCGTGGCTGGTGATTGCTCCACCCCCTCTGGCTTTTGTGTTCAGCCACCGGAAAGGTGGAACCATGTTCAACTGCTGTAGGAAATTCAGGGAAGCCAGCCAGGCTGTGGGTGATACGGCTAATGAGATGAGGGCTGTAGGAGGCTAAGCTGGGTGTAAGTAGGTTTGCTGACCTGCTGGTTTTGGCATAAACTAGGGAAGTTTCAGCATGGCTGCAGCTGGGGATTATCTTTCCTAGTAATTAAAAGTCCCCTCCTTGGTACACTCCTGTCCTGTCTGTGCCATGTCCTGTGACACCTTTTCCAGACCCACTCTCTGTTCTTATGGATACCTCCCAAAGAAGGAGCCACATTCAGGAGGGAAGCGCTCCTAGTTTTTGGGACCTTGTGCTGTGGTTTGGGTTAGGTGGTGGGGTCTTCAAAGAAACAACTGCGAAAAAGTACCACTGTCACCCCTGACTCTGGAGACCACTACAGGCCTGCTTGGCAGAGAGGGGACTCCGGTGCCACTCTGGCCGCTGCTGTTGGCTCTGAACAGTCTTTGCTTGTCAGGGAGCCACCCATAGGTTTGGTTTGAGAGCTGACTTCTGCCACTTGAGTGAAACATACCATTGCTTCATTTCTGGAAGATCTGCCCCTGTGATTCTGCTTGAGACTTCTGGATTATTTATTTATTTTTGTGGTACCAGGGATTGAACTTGGGATCTTGTGCTTGTCAGGGAAGCACTTACCCTACTGAGCTATCTCCCCAGCCCTAAACAAGTGGGGGGGGGGGGTGTGAGAGAGAGTGAGTGGTACTAGGGATTGAACTTGGGACCTTGTGGTTGCCAAGCAGGCACTTATGCTGCTGAGCTATTTCCCCAGCCCTGACTTGACCTTAGGCTCGCAGGAATCATTTTCACAGTGTGTAGGCAAACAAGGAAGCACAGGGTATGACAGACCACATGGGGGAGTATGGATCAGCACACCTGGGTCTCTAGCGCCAGCAGCTCTGATACACAGGTCTTGCCCAGCTGTGGGCAGCACTTCACGGCTGTGAGGGACCAGTCGTATTGAATCTGGCTGATTCAATGTGGAACTGTCCTGAATGTGCCCAGTATGAGTCTGTTTGGGTAGAGTGGGAGGGAGCAGGTCTTATTAGATTCCTGTATAGCTGTGCCCCAATTCTGAATGTGTCACTTTCCAATGTTTCCCAAGAGCCTGAGCATTAAGTTAACCAGCTGCTCAATATCAGGCATTAGATCTTGAGACTCTAAGGTTTCTAATAAATTGGACTTGACCTGCATCCATGGCAAATAGAGTGGCCACTTATTGAGCCCAGGCACCAAGCATCGCCATGGCAGGTGTGAAATCTGGTTCTGCCTTTAATCAGGAGGCTGGATTCATTCCTGTCTCAGGCTGTTCAGGAAAGTTGAGTTGGTCACAGCCTAATGAGGAAATCCAGGGTACTCTGCATGTATGCATTACCATTTTCTCTGAGGCAGTTTAGTCACCTTTATTAATTAGCCTTAAAAATAATTAAGTTGGGCCAGGTCCTCCATGATTTCTGCTTAACAAAGCAGGACAGTCCCAGACAAGGGCCTGCCACCCACGAGACCGTCTAGCAGACACTAAGGGCTTGCCCAGGATTGAAAATCCTTATAGGGGTGACCAGGGGAAGGCCATGTAGGCAGTGTCATCCTGGTGGGGCAGTGCCACTGGCAACAAGCTTTGTCCTATTCCTGTACATCTTAGAGGGGTGGGTGACCAGTAGCAGACACATAAAAATACAGTTCAAACAGCCACAGACTTCTGTGTGGTTTATATTCAGAAGTTCTTTCTCAGCTAGAAACTTGGAGATACGTATGCCTGAGAGTTGCCTGGGCTTCTGGCACGGCCTATTTGGTATCCTTCCGGCCAGGACTCAGACGCAGAGAAATGGTTGGCCATTTTCATTTCCAGGCCCGCCACAGTTCTGTTCAGGCTGGTAGGCAGGGGATAAAGTGGAAGCTTTTGAGCAGAGGAAGGCTACCGGCAGCATACTTTTGCACACAGGAAATCTCAATGGTTTACTTAACTTTTTTGAGTTAAATGTCTCTTGGATTCACATGTGGAGGGCCCCTCCCACCCTAGGCATTTCCTTTCCTTGAGGCCCATAGTCCTAGCTTCTGCAATAAATAGCAGGTGTTTGTCTTCTTGCACATACACATGCGTTTTAGTGCTCACCACTTCAATACCTGCTCCTTGAGTCATGGGATGCGTCCTAGGGTGTCCTGTGAAGTACGCTGTGACAGGACCCATCTGGCTTTTCCATGCTTAGCATAAACTTAATGGTCATTACATCACACAGTCTCTCACAGACTTGGGATGGTAGAAACTAAATCCTGATGCTGATAGCCCACTCCCAGTGCTGAGGGGTGAGCTGGTCTTTCTGTGTCTCATAGGTGCTCTACCTGGTGTAATCCTTCCAGAGCCTGAGAGCATCCACCAAGGTGGCATGCACCTTGCAGTGCCTTGAGTAGTCCAAGGCACTGACTGGTCTTTCCTCCTGGGTTGCCTCACTAGGCCAAGTGGGAACAGTGCTGGTTACAAGCACAGGGGTGTGGTGCGCAGCCCTGGGCTTATCCTGGGTTCTTAGCAGGTGTTGGGGCGTTGCATGCTCCATCCTAGACACCACCTGCCAACCGTGAGTCTCTGCCAACCCCATTTTCTTATAGAGCCTGTGCTTGACAGAGGACTATTGGGCTAGTTTGGATCTGCTGACTTGTTTATAAAGCTTCTCCTGCTACAAATGTGAGGTTGGAAGCAGAACTAGGTCCCCTCTTCCCTCCTTATTTTATAGTGTTGGGACTCTAATCCAGGCTGTGAGTATTGTACCGCTCCTTGAGCTTTGTTTGTTAGGCGCCCCTGCACCAGACGGCTCACATGGAGCTTGCATTTCTTTAGTCAGGAGGCATCTGGTTGCCATGTTGAACTGTGTACCGCATGTTCATTTTACCTAATTGGGGAGGTAGGGCTGAAGGAGCCATCTGGATTTGAGATCTTGTCCAAGGTTTCACGATCTCTTGCCCACAACTGTTTTCCAAGAAAGCAAGCACCTCACTTGAGCCATGTGATGCATAGATTGTGGTGACTCTTCTTTGGATCCCAGAATGCCTAGCTTTTAGCTTTGTTCTTGTAAGTGTCCTCCCAGGGACTTCCTGAGATTGGGTTTTTCTTTTCCAGGCTGACAGATAAAGCAGTGAAGGACTATTCTGCTTATCGTTCCTCCCTTCTTTTTTGGGCCTTGGTTGATCTCATTTACAACATGTTTAAGGTAAGGAAGCCACTGGGGGCCCAGCCTGTTTCTTTGAAGGGGGTAAGAACCCCTGTACTCCGGACTCTGACATGATCTCCGCATCTGAAGATGTGGCGGTGCTCTTCCTCTAGGAAGGAGAGGCCCGTATGGTGGGGGTTAGTGTGCTCAGCCCAGCCCTGCACATCTAGCTGTGCAGCCAAGCCCACTCTCTACTCTCCAGCCTGCCGTGGGCTCCAGATGCACCACACCCCAACCGCAGCCTGCCTCCACCCCTCTGTGGGTGAGCTGGTGCTCTGTGCAGCCCTCACCCTCCCTGCTTACAGGAGGGTCCCTTGTGTCTCCAGGCCAGATTCTGCCCTCACCTGAGTGAACAGCTCAGTGGAAGCACAGTGATGCTTCCCTTGCTTGGGAAGTGGGGGCAGGGAGGAGTGCAGCCCTGTGTTCAGACGGCACCCTGAGAAGTGCTTTCAGTTCCTCTGGTTCTGGAGGCAGCACACACCTCTGGGAAGGGCTGCGCGCCGGGGGAGGCTCATTCCCCAGGGCTGACAAAGCTCCACAGGCTGGAGGCAAAGCACGGAGGCATTCTGTGAGTGACTGCATTGGTTCTTGTAGAAGGTGCCTACCAGTAACACGGAGGGCGGCTGGTCCTGCTCTCTGGCTGAGTACATCCGCCACAACGACATGCCCATTTACGAAGCTGCCGACAGAGCCCTGAAAACCTTCCAGGAGGAGTTCATGCCAGTGGAGACCTTCTCCGAGTTCCTCGACGTAGCTGGTCAGTGTCCAGGTGTCGTCTTTGAAATCTCCCTTGCAGAGCCCCGTGTCTGCCTCAGTGGGGCTGGCCAGTGCGTCCTTGCCTCGCACAGGAAGCACGGGTGTGAGCCAGCTCCCCACAGCCCCAGAGAAGTGTGAGCGCAGACTCTACCCTGAGGCTCTGTGCTGCTCCTCGTACAGGCGCCCCTGCTTGAGGCCACCCCGCCTGACCAGTGGCTCTGTACCCCCCATGCTAGACGTGCAGTGACAGTGCTGGGCTAAGTGGCCAAGGGGTGGCCAGGAAGTGTTTGAACTCCATTTTCCGTGTAGCTTTTTTGACAGGTCAGAGAATTAACATCTGAAAAGCGCGCCTGTCTCGCTCGCCTTTTGTGGACAGAGACCTCTTATCTCTTATGTATGTCACAGCTGTCCCTGGAGAGGTGTGCAGGATTTTTTTCTGTGATTCTTAAGTAGATGGTAAATATTGAGCAAAGAGCATCTTTTGAGTGAATGAATGGGGCAGCACTTCGAATAGTTGTCCCATGAGACGGGGCCAGACAGCTCTTCATTGCGCGGCTAGCAGTACTGAAGTTCACTGTCTGCCCTGTGTACAGTCTCTCTATGACAAATTTGTCATCCTAATTGCATAAACACTAAAATTTGTTTGGATTTCATACCCAAGAGAAGGTGACCATAGGGTTAGGTAACTGGATCCAGGTCTAGGAAAGTCCTCCTAGGATTGAAAATTCAGTCCTTCGTAGGTTGCAGGTGCTGTTGTCTGGTGGGCCCTTGTTGGTGTTGTCCTTTTCACGGACAGCTGCCTCAAGCCAAAGTTGGGGTAACCAGACCCGCCAGAGCCGTTTTGTTAGCTTGGCTCCTGCTTAGTGTTTCTGGTATTCACTGCGGGGATTATGTACAGGTGCAGGAGAAGAGCCCCTGGGTCCCACTGTCAGGAAAACGCCTCGTTAACATTTCCTCGCATCTGCTTCTCCTGAGAACAAGACCTCCTAGAGGTCTGCAGTGATGTGGGTGTGAGTTCCTCTCTTCCTACCCCAGATCCAGCCTGGCACTTTTTCCAAAAGCCCTGGGGCTTCATGTGGCCTGCACTCCTGGGTCAGGCTTCATAGCATGACTTCATTACTTCATTAAGCTGTTAGAAACTTGAGGGTGTCAGACACACCCTGTTCGAGCCCAAAAACACAGACCCCTTCCAAAGCCAGCCGAGAGCAGTCTGTTCCCTGCACCAGTGCAAGCACTCAGAGGTGCTTTGGTCTGGACATTGCCTGGTCTAAAGGGTTAAGAGCACCACATCTAACTCAGAGCTTTTGGGTCTGCTGCGTCCCATTTGGTGAAGGTGGCCTGAGGACCTTGGGGTAACCTCTGAGCTGGGCACTTGCTCACTCAGGGCTTCACGTAACCCGCACAGCAGGGCAGCAGGGCTTCCCACTCTCTCCTGATAGTGAAGGAAACGTAGCACCTGAATCTGTAAGTTGCTCAGGAAACCAAGTTTGGGATCAGAAGAACTCTAGGTCCTGTCCTGTCCCCCGATTCCTACCACCCTCGAGGGCAGTAGCGTTAGCTTTTCCTTGGCTCCAGATCCCTTTGAGGAAACAGGGCTGTGTGCACACTGCCTTCAGAACATGCATTTGCAGGGTTTGCAGGTCCTGCAGTGACCTTGTAGCCAGCCAGAGATCCTGTGCCATGGGAAGCCTGGGTTGGCCTCTGCCGCGTTGTCCCCAGGGGCAGTGCCTGCCTCTGGAGCAGGAGAGCATGTGCGGCCCACAGACTCCTTGGTCCTTGCTGGTGTGCCGTGAGCAGCGGCACCGAAGCTTGTCGGGGCACAGCGCATGCCCTACATGAAGGCGCAGCCGTGAGCCTGTGGGGCAGGGCTGTGCACACCACCCTTCTCACCCTCTGCCCTGTGTCTTGCAGGTCTTCTGTCAGAAATCACCGATCCAGAGAGCTTCCTGAAGGACCTGTTGAACTCAGTCCCCTGACCATCCCCATGGAGCTGCAGTTGACGGAGATGGAGTTAGCTTGCCTTCCGCACTCTGTACTTCCCTCCTCGCCTGTTGATTTCCCCCGGGGGATGCTGCATCGTTACCCTCTCCTCTCCCACAGTTTTCTTGGAGTGGCTTGGGGTTTTTAGGCTTCCTGTTTTCTCTCTCTTGTGCGTGCGTGTGTGCGTGCGTGCGTGTGTGCTTGTGTGCTTGTGTGTGTGTGTGTGTGGTGCACTAGCTATGAAGTTCAGTAGCCCAAGCCATCCAAGGACCTGTACATACCCAGGAGCCTTGCGTGGTCCTGGCCAGCCTAATACTTGAGTGTGCACATCTTGAGAAATAAATGAATGACTTAATCCACATGAGAAAGGAGGTGTTGACTGCTACAGACACCATCCTGGTTATGCTGGCGGCAGGCGTAGCCCTTGCGGGTCTGCACAGGAAGACTGGCATATCAGTAGCTGTCTCTGGCCTCCTTTTGGCACCACAAAGCCTGTCTACTGGCGGCTGGCAAGTCAGGGCACCACATTCGTGGCTATGATTTTTCCCAAAAAAACAAAGCTCCCAGCTTTGCTCTTAATTCTTTGATCTTTAAGAGCTGCAACCCAGAACCCTAGAGACACAGCGATTGTCTGGTCCTCCACTCAGGAGGGCTCAGGGGAGCAGGCTCTGGGCTTCCTCAGCAGCAGGGACTTTGGAGCATTTGGCAGTCTTGTGCTGGCGCCAGTCAGGGTCCTATTGGTGACTTGGCAGAGGTATCGTGGAGAGAGGCATGGCCTAGAGAACCCTGGGATCAGAGTAATGAGGGGCACCCCATGCATGCTTACTTTCAGCCCTGGGAGGAAGCCTCCACCCCATCCCACCCCACCTGAGCTCACCAGCCCGGAGCTTGGGGTGGTGGGTTTGTGCGGAAGCCCCACCCTAAGCCTCCTAACACCTGCTTCCCCCTCGCTCATGGGAGCTGCTGAGAGCCTCTCCCAGACGTCAGTGAAAGGCTGACTCAGACATGGTCTCGGGGAGGTGGGAGAGCTTGCTGATGCCCCTTCTGTTCTGGGTGACATCGGTTCCTGCCTGGATGTGCAGTTCACGTGGCCTGCTCCTTGGGCAGGAACACCTAAAACTGGGATTATGCTGGGCCTCAAAATCCACAGCAGAATTTCATGTCCTTCCCGGAGCCCCTGACCAGGTGCCCCCAACAGATGTGAGTGCCATCCTTGAACTTAGCCAGAGACAAAGGCTGACTTGTGGGGCCCAGCTGGAGGACTGGCAGACCAGTGAGGGTGTGCCAGGAGACCCAGGGTTTCTGAGGAACCAACCTGCCTCTGGAAAGGAGAGGCGGGCCTCAGGCCTTCCCTCCTTAGTTCTAACCTCAGCCATGTCACCGGAGGCCCTCGGAAACCTCTCCAGCTGTCAGATGAGAAAGTCTCTGTGACTTGGGTGGCTTGGCAGTTTGCATGTGACCTACAGAAGGGACGTAGTACTGCCTCTTGTCACCAGTGAGATTAGTCTGCTTAGATCTTGCCTTCCACAGATCTTGCCTGTAAGGTCCAGGAGTGTTTAGCAAGGACACAGACTGGATCTGGGCTTCTCAGCTGTCTCACAGGGAATGCACCAAGGTCTCCGACATTCCTCCTCTTCTGGGGGCCTCCCGAGGGCCAGCTCAGGCATGGGGCGTATGCAGTCACTGTTGGGTCATGTCCTGGTAGGGAGTAGGATGGAGCCACCATGGGCCGTGCTTCTGTACCTGTGTAGACGGGGGTCCCCCTGCTCAGCACATGCCGCCCCATCGTGCATTTCGCATCACAGGACGTTGGGTGTGGATCTGCCCCTTCAGAAGCTTACCCAAGACCTGCTTCTCTGGCCCGCAGAGCTGTCATCACCAGAGCTCCTCACAAAGTGTCTGCTCTTGTTGCTGCTTTATGGAGCTGCTTTTTAATTATTTTTTTGCAAGGGCTTTGGAGGATTTTGGCTTCCTCCCAAACATCTTGTTTTCATGGTGCTTCCTAGAGGCCCATCTGGACAGCTGCTGAGACCGGCCTGTGGGAGCTCCCCTGTGCCTTGGTGGTGCCCACCCATGCAGGGCTAGAACCTGGTCTATGGAGAGCAGCCCCTTCTGAGCCATGCTCCATGCCAGGAGCGCTGGAGGACACCCCGGAGCAGCTGGCCCCTCTACTGTCCTGACCCATTTTCCTGGCTCAGAGCTGCCCAGGGCCCTGGGTTTCACTGGAGAATTAAGTTGATTCTGGCTGGCTGCGCCTTGTGGTGCAGTTGGAGGCCCTGGAACCCTGGACTGAACAGCAAAGCTGGAGGAGGGGTGCTGGCCTTCCCCCGACTGCCCGAGCCTCTGTGGGCCTGAGCCTGGCAACTGCTTCCCGTGTTTGGTGTTCTGCTAACTTTAAATGGGGCGGCACAGTGGCTCACAAGGCTGCCCCTGCCGCTTCCCCACTGCCAGGTATGTGTGGGGCCACCAGGGGCTCTGCCCAGCCCTTCGCGTCCTGTTCTTGCCTCGGCCCTGAGGCGGAGGCGGTGGTGGTGGTGGTCCACATTTTGGATGGGGCACAGCCCCTGGAGGAGGTGACTCACCTCACCTGCTGGGGCAGCGGGAGCCGAGGGGGCCAGGCAGCCCCACCACATGCTTAGCCTCCGTGCTCATTCCAGGATTGAGGGTCAAGTGCTATGCCAGGGGCAGAAGACAGCAAGCAGTGTGTCTGTCACACAGGGCCTGTCCCTGTCAGGGTACTTCAGGAAGGAGTGTGCCCTGACCTCCCCCCTGTCCCACAGCCTCAGGACCCGAACCCAAGGGTGCATTGCAGCTAGCAAGCGCACCTTTCCCAGACCAAACAGCTGTGTTGTGTGGGCTTTGACTCTGGGGTGCTGCCTCTATCTGAGGTGGGCAGCAAGGGTGTGGTGAGAGCCAGGCCTCCTTCGGGGCTTGGGTGGGTCTCCCCATGTGTCTGGCAATGCGGACTCCCATCAGTGAGTGCAGGAGAGTCGAGCCTGGTCACAGCTAGCCTTGGCTGGACTGGCCAGGTGGGAGTCCTGCAGGAGGGCCCTGCTGTGCACACCACTGGGTGTCACGTCTTACACCCAGCCCAGCGCACAGGCACACGCACGCGCACACACACATGCCCCATGGTCTGCGCAGCTTGGTTGCTTTAGTGATGTGTCTGTTTGCTTTTATTTCTGTCTCTGCTGCTCCACATTTGCTGCCCCAGGGGGCTACTCCCTTTCCTACCCAGCTTGTCTGCCCAATCTCGGAACCAGGCCCAGGCTCCTTGTGCTGCTAGCCTGCCCCCTGTGGCCTTGCCAACAGGCCTGAAGGTGCAGAGCCAGGCCTGGGCAGAAGCAGAGCTATGTCGAGGCTCTGTGGACCCCTCCCTCCCTTGCATCCGCCCAGCCTGGGGATGGAGCCTGCTCTAGGCTGTCCCAGGGGCTGTGACCCCAGCCAGTGGTAGCCAGGGTTGGCTCATCACACCTCACCCCATACCTTTTTGCTCCAACTCATATCTCTGCTGTGGGGACAGGGAGCCCAGCAGGAAGGTGCTGTCTGAGGCCATGACTCACAGGACATTGCTCTTTCCCACATCTCGGGCCTTCAGTAGTGCTAGGCAGAGGGCTCGGGTGATACTCAAGCTGTCATCCAGCTGTATGCAAGTCCACCAAGGGACAAGCAGGAAGGGGGTGGAGCTCAAAAGTGAGCAGGGAGGGGCTGGGGGTCAGAGTACCGAGTGTCCCCAGCTCTCCTGCCCTGTCCATACTGGCTCTCAAATCTCGTACAGAACCCTGGTTGGGGCCACCAGACAGACCGCTGGCCTTCAGCTGCTGGAGACTCCCGCTTCTGCAGCCTCACAGGACAGGGATAGACAGGAACAAGGAGGTGAGTTCCTGGGATACCCTGGTGATGGTGTAGAAGAGGCGGCAGGTCTGCACTTTTCTGCACAAAAGGACTAGAATTTAGCCTTGGGGACAAGAACCCAGAAGTCTCACCATGGGCCGGTGCCATCCCATGGCAAGAGGGAAGGATGCAGAGCCTTGGGCTTGTCCTTTGGGCTGTCCTGAGGCCCTGCTGCGTTCTTTGCCTGGTGACCTGTCCACTCCTCCCCAGCCCCTGCCTGCTCACTCCACCTCTCCAAGGGTGCTGCTGGGCAGCTCATCAGCTGTCAGTATTCTTAGAAATCAGAGACACTGTCCCACTCATATGTACTGACCATGCCCTGTGACCAGAGCACTGTGCCAGGCGTGGTTTCTGGGCCCGAGTTACTGTTGTTCTTCCTGTTTTGCAGAAGAGGAATCTGGTCTCAGAGAGGAAACAATGGCACTTGCCTAAGGCTGCACAGCTGGTGGGGGAGGGAGTGGAGGTTGTGGCCCCTTTCTGTGCATCTAGCCCATGCCCCGTGCCCTCACCTGCTCCTGCACCCATTCGGCTGGCGTGGAGTCAGTCAGGTTGTCGCAGCTCCCAGCAGCTTTCCGAGTCAGGGCTTGGCCAGGGCCTGGCAGCCAGGCGGGGCCACCGCAGCCCAAGGTTAACTGGCCTCACTCTGGGAACTGTGCTTAGGGCTGGAAAGACACAATGCAAAGCCCTGAGAACCAGCTCTGGCCTGGGATGACAGCAGGCCGTGGCCCCAGTCGGCCCATGTGCCAGGGCAAACAGGGCAATTAGATGGTGGCTTTTGTGTTGTGGCGAGGCCTGAGTGCTGGGCTTAAGAGTTGCCAGCTGCAGGTGGCCCAGCCCGTCGTGGCTGTGCTCAGCCCCAGCGCCTTCATGCAGCAGGAATCCGCTGTCTGTGGGCACGAGGTCACAGCCCTGCGGAGAGAGTGTGGACAGCCCGATAAGGCCACTCTGTGCTGCCCTGGCCCCGGAAGTGGAAGCCCGTGGGCCAATTCTTTTCACAGGGGCCTAGGTCCTCCTGCTCCTCCTACTCCTGGCAGGCACAGGGGCTCCTGCTACTTCAGAAGGGAACAGTCAGGTGTGTGAGACCAGAGGAACAGAGCCCCTGTCCTCCCTGTACTCTGTCTCAGCAGCTCACTCAGCACTGCCCGTGCTGGGCTCTGTACAGCAGGCTGGCGGCAGCCCCTTCCCCTATGCCCACAGTTCACTGGACTGGCTGCGAGGAGCCTTAAGAGGAAATCAAGGCTCACGGGTGGGATCCTGCACCAAAGCAGGTGCTCAGAGCAGGCAGAGTAACCAGTTAAATCTGAATTTCACGCCGTTGACAAGCACGCTTTTCAATATAAGTGTCTCTAACATTGCATAGGCCAACTTTCATAGGACTGCTCCATGCAATATGTGGGACAGACTTACACCAAAACCGTTACATTCCTCTGGAACTCAAACTTTGCTAGGCATCCTTGGCTGGGTTTGCAGCAACTAGCTCTGGTGCTTGCTGGGTGCACTGATCCCCTACCTCCAGGAAGCCCCTCTTGTCAGGAAAGAAAGGAGGTCCAAACACAGTGCCTACTGTGGAGGCCAAGCGGGGTGTAGGTGACTGGCCCCAAAGCTTAGGCCCCTTAGTCCCCATAGTGGGGCAGAGGACTTCCGGGTGGACAGGCTTACCTCAGCTGGTGCCTTGTGCTCCTGCCAGCACCCAATGGCTACCTGTACAAGCAGTGTCCCTGCCCGAGGGAAGCTCCCTTGACCACTTTTAGAAACGGGACAGGCCCAAGAGGGGCAGGGACTTGCTTGAGCTCCTGGGTGCCAGGTACCACTAGGCACACATCATCAAAGGCTGGCGAGGGTGGGCAAGGGCGCTGCTCGGACAAAGCTAGATCAATCAGCTGGCTGGTGTTGCCCCCTCTGTGCTGAGGCCTTTCATTTAACACTTTTGGGTTTTTTTGTTTATTTATTATGTATTTAGTACAGGATCTCACTACACAGATCAGACTCATAGTGATCCTCCTGCGTTCAGCCTCCCAAGGGCTGGGATTACAGATGTGCGCCACCACACCCAGTCTCAACTGTCCTCTCAGCGCACCCTGGGTTCAGGCTGGCACTGCAAGCTGGGGATCAGTCAGCACTTTGAATGAAATAAACTTGGTGCACACTGATAGGGACCGAGCCCCAACACTCTCCAGGCCTGATCCCTGCCTGGAGTGAGACTCCCACGGCAGCCTGAGGGCTTCTTTCTGATGGCGAGGTTGGCGGAAGTCAATGGCTTCCTTTATACCAGGCCCACTTCTGTGCACCAGGCTGCCTGCTACAGGAGATGCCAAGTTCAACCCAGCTCAGGAGGGGACCATGAGCTGCAACAACAGCTTCCCGCCCCCTTCTTTCAGTGCCTCTTGGAACCTTCCTTGTGCCAGGCCCAGGGCACAGACAAGTGGGCGGTGCCCTGGGGGTGTCTTTCTGGAAGGAGCACACCAAGCCCCAGCTGAAGCATAGACAGGAGGTCTGGAGGCTGTGACAGAGGTGACACCCCTGCTCCAGGAAGGAGAGGAGGGATGAGTGGGGCTCTGGGGCTGAGGCATTGCAGCGTTGGGGCTGATGGGACCTGACACAAAGTGGACATCAGGGCAGCTGTTGGAACCATCAGAGTCTCCCAGGGACCATCAGACACAGCTGATACCCTCCTTCCCAGGCAGGTGTGACACAGCAGAGCTGAGTCATCCTGGAGCCAGGCAGGTGGTGACCTGTTTGCTGCCACCCCATGCCCACTGCCCATCTCCACGGTGACGACATCTCAATCTAGAGCTGCTGGTGTAGAGGTGAGAGGCACTCCCCCCTCCTGCCTCCTGCCCTCTGCCATCTCTGCGCTCCCTCTCCCTCCCTGCCTCCTCTTCCTGCCCTGCTCCCTGCGTACCCCCAGGTCACCCTTCTCCATCAGCTCCCCAGAAAAGCCTCAGTTGGAGCTCGGCAGGTAGCCAGGATGGGGAAAGCTGGGTTCCCCCGCACAGCATGGGACACACCCCACCCCTCAGCCTGCTCTCCCTGTCCTGCTGTGGTGACACGTGCTCCCTTGTGCTCTGCACCACTGGCCCGCCAGCCACGAGGCGGTGGCGTCATACCTTGGGCAAGCTCCGGCTGGAAGGGTGGGGCCCACCAACTGCAGCCTGGCATGTGCCAGGGCACCTGAGCCCGGGGCAGGCTGGGAGCTTCTCTCTCACGGAAGGGTCCTGGTCCTCCACATAGCTGGGGCTGTGTCCTGGAGTCAAGAGCTCTTCTCATTGTTGGTACTCCAGCAGAGGTTCAGAGACAGGAAACGAGTCACAAAGGGCCGGGTGGGAGTCTGGGGCCACAGCCTCTGCCCTAGAACCTTTGCTTGTGTGTCCCTGCTGCCCACTGCCCTTCCTCAGATTACCAGAGCTCTTGCAAGGCCCAGATCTCACTTTGGAGTCAGTATCAAAGGGGCTTTTCCAGGGCATCTCTCCACATTGTCCTTTCCCTCCCTGCCCACTGCCCTATTGTACCGTCCTACTCCAAAGTGACTGGCTGTATCTGTCTGCTTGTCGCAGGCAGCTGGCCTCACCCCCTCCCA